>NC_089746.1:6539694-6589694 GCF_040412425.1 Macrobrachium rosenbergii | reverse complement strand
GAATGAAAGGGGTTGCAGCTATGGGCCGAAGGGACGCTGCAAGGAACCTTAAGCAATGCCTACATTGCACCATGTGAGGTGTACTGACGGCGCTACCCCACTACGAGGAGTACTTCAGACACATTTCGGGTTTTGTAAAATCGATCTGTGTCCTGAAATAATTCGTCCGTAATTTAATAATAATAATAATAATAATAATAATAATAATAATAATAATAATAATAATAATAACAATATGTTTTGATGAATATGATGGCAGCCTTGGTTGCATTAATCTTGTAGATTATTTGTTCAACTCTTCTAATTAGTCTTTTTTCTTCTTCAGTAACAGATTTAAGTAAAATGCCACTCCTGCAATGAACTTTGGCATTTTAGTTAATTCTGCTACTGAAGACGAAAAAAGACTAATTAGAAGAGTTGAACAAATAATCTACAAGATTAATGCAACCAAGGCTGCCATCATATTCAACAAAACATGTTTGAAAGAGGGCCTATACCCGAAATAATAATAATAATAATTATAATAATAATAATAATAAATATATATATCTTTATATATATATGATTCTGATATAATTTCTCAGGAATTTAATATTAATTATAATACTGCAGATATCTGTAGGGTTTTTAATATCGATTCCTGGTCCTGAAATAATTTTGGGATGATTTAATAATAATAATAATAATAATAATAATAATAATAATAATAATAATAATAATAGGTTCTATTGAATATTATTGCTGCTTCAGCTGCATTTATTTTGTAGAAGACTTTTTCTATTTTCCTTATTGCGGACTTCTCTTCAGTGGAGGTGCGTGCTAACAGCTCGCCTATATTTGTCATTTCTGGGGAAAAGTCAAAATCTGGATTCTGCTTCTTTATATATTCTATACAGTTAGTTATATACAATTGTTGCCGCGACGCGTTTCGACAGACTCTTCTGTCATTCTCCAGCGGGAGCTAGTAGAGGACTGGCAGATTGCATAGGTCCTTCTGAATTTATACACGGGCTTCAGCGGGGTCATGGATGGCGAATTCTGATTGGTTGCAGTTAGCGAACTTCAAGCCAAATTTCTGCGGCGAAGCTCGATCCTGACAGATCTTCGCAACCTGGGAATGTCATTCATTCCAGCGTTCCCATTGGCCTGCCGTTGCGTGATGTCATGCCGGCTGACATCATCGGTAGTTTGGCTGCTATTGGGCTGCGGATGAATGATGTCATTATCTACTCTTTCTGTCGTCAGTCGGGGATTGTCTCGAAGGGCGCCTCGCTCATCAGGGCATCTCCATTTTCAGGGTTGTCGTTTTCAGGTATTCGTTGGATTTGGTGGGTGTTCTGCATTGTTCTTCTTAAATTCGTGGGTAGGAGCGATGCCTCCTGCGTCGTATTCATTGTTGGTTTCTCTCGGCAATGAGGAGCGCCTCTAGCAGGCGCAGACGTCGAGGTCGGCGGCTCTCCGTTATACTTATATTTTGTATAATACTGTCGCGGGAGATGGAAATATTGTGAGTAGCACGGGCGTGGTTCATGATGGCACCCTCCTGGGCGTGGCAGGAGATCCTTTTTGACAGCCGCATCGTGGTCATTCCAATATAAGCGCCGGGGCATCCTCGGACAGGACATACAAATTGGTAGACCACGTTCTTCTGCTTGAGGGGTTCTCTTGCTGGCGGAGAGGGTTATTCTTCATCACCAGATCACGGGTGCGGCGGTTCTTATAATAAATGACAAGATTTATTCTCTTACTGTCTTCGGTCGGGGTGACGTTTTCCATGACGATTTTCTTCATGGAGTTCTCGTCCTCACGGTACTGGGGATGCATCCAGGCCTTATAAAAGATCTTTATGTCATCTTGGGGGCAGGTTGTGTTTCTCACCGTTGTACCATTTTTCCAGGCCAGTTCAATTTCTTTGTTTACGAGTTTTGTTGGTGAAACCATTGTTCACCAACATTTGTGCAGCACGTTCGAATTCCTTGTTGGTGTCCTGCCAGGTGGAGCAGTGGGAGAGGGCCCTTTTAATGAAGGTCCTGACTGTCGTGTTCTTAAACCTAGCAGGGCACTCACTATCCCCATTCAAGCAAAGTCCCAAATTGGTGGATTTTGTGTAGACTGATGTCTTCAAGTTCCGTTCCGTCTTTGTGACCATAACGTCGAGGAAGGGGAGCCGGTCGTCTGTGCTGAACTCGACAGTGTAGTTCAACACACTACATTGTTGGAAGGTCAGACAAGGGCTTCAACCTCCTCCTCGTTGTCTGCTTGAACGAAGACGTCGTCGATATATCGGGCATATTTCTTCGGCCGCTGGATTCTCTCGAAGACGTTCTTCTACGGTGCCCATGTAGAAATTTGCAAAGAGGACGCCCAATGGAGAGCCCATCGCAACGCCATCCTTCTGTCTATACATGTGCCCTCTGTGCGTAGTGAAGGCGCCATCTTCGTACAGATCTCAGCAGAGCCTTCAGGAACCTTCTGGGATGTTCAGGGGTCATTGTCGGCTCTCTATAGACTTTGTTTAGGATAATGTGGATGGTTTCATCCACAGGTACGTTGGTGAATAGACTCTCTACGTCCAGAATTCCTCGAAGTGATCCGAGACTCCCCGGGCGCAGGGACCATCGCTTCTCTGGACGTAGAGAGTCTATTCACCAACGTACCTGTGGATGAAACCATCCACATTATCCTAAACAAAGTCTATAGAGAGCCGACAATGACCCCCCTGAACATCCCAGAAGGTTCCCTGAAGGCTCTGCTGGAGATCTGTACGAAGATGGCGCCTTTCACTACGCACAGAGGGCACATGTATAGACAGAAGGATGGCGTTGCGATGGGCTCTCCATTGGGCGTCCTCTTTGCAAATTTCTACATGGGCACCGTAGAAGAACGTGTCTTCGAGAGAATCCAGCGGCCGAAGAAATATGCCCGATATATCGACGACGTCTTCGTTCAAGCAGACAACGAGGAGGAGGTTGAAGCCCTTCGTCTGACCTTCCAACAATGTAGTGTGTTGAACTACACTGTCGAGTTCAGCACAGACGACCGGCTCCCTTCCTCGACGTTATGGTCACAAAGACGGAACGGAACTTGAAGACATCAGTCTGCACAAAATCCACCAATTTGGGACTTTGCTTGAATGGGGATAGTGAGTGCCCTGCTAGGTTTAAGAACACGACAGTCAGGACCTTCATTAAAAGGGCCCTCTCCCACTGCTCCACCTGGCAGGACACCAACAAGGAATTCGAACGTGCTTTACAAATGTTGGTGAACAATGGTTTCACCAACAAACTCGTAAACAAAGAAATTCGAACTGGCCTGGAAAAATGGTACAACGGTGAGAACACACAACCTGCCCCCAAGATGACATAAAGATCTTTTATAAGGCCCGGATGCATCCTCAGTACCGTGAGGACGAGAACTCCATGAAGAAAATCGTCATGGAAAACGTCACCCTGACCGAAGACAGTAAGAGAATAAATCTTGTCATTTATTATAAGAACCGCCGCACCCGTGATCTGGTGATGAAGAATAACCCTCTCCGCCAGCAAGAGAACCCTCAAGCAGAAGAACGTGGTCTACCAATTTGTATGTCCTGTCCGAGGATGCCCTGGCGCTTATATTGGAAATGACCACGATGCGTCTGTCAAAAAGGATCTCCTGCCACGCCCAGGAGGGTGCCATCATGAACCACGCCCGTGCTACTCACAATATTTCCATCTCCCGCGACAGTATTATACAAAATATAAGTATAATCGGGAGAGCCGCCGACCTCGACGTCTGCGCCTGCTAGAGGCGCCCTCATTGCCGAGAGAAAACCAACAGTGAATACGACGCAGGAGGCATCGCTCCTACCCACGAATTTAAGAAGAACAATGCAGAACACCCACCAAATCCAACGAATACCTGAAAACGACAACCCTGAAAATGGAGATGCCCCTGATGAGCGAGGCGCCCTTCGAGACAATCCCCGACTACGACAGAAAGAGTAGATAATGACATCATTCATCCGCAGCCCAATAGCAGCCAAACTACCGATGATGTCAGCCGGCATGACATCACGCAACGGCAGGCCAATGGGAACGCTGGAATGAATGACATTCCCAGGTTGCGAAGATCTGTCAGGATCGAGCTTCGCCGCAGAAATTTGGCTTGAAGTTCGCTAACTGCAACCAATCAGAATTCGCCATCCATGACCCCCGCTGAAGCCCGTGTATAAATTCAGAAGGACCTATGCAATCTGCCAGTCCTCTACTAGCTCCCTGCTGGAGAATGACAGAAGAGTCTCGTCGAAACGCGTCGCGGCAACAATTGTATATAACTAACTGTATAGAATATATAAAGAAGCAGAATCCAGATTTTGACTTTTCCCCATGAAATGACAAATATAGGCGAGCTGTTAGCACGCACCTCCACTGAAGAGAAGTCCGCAATAAGGAAAATAGAAAAAGTCTTCATAAAATAAATGCAGCTGAAGCAGCAATAATATTCAATAGAACCTGTTTAAAAGAGGGTCTGCTGCCAAAATAATAATAATAATAATAATAATAATAATTATTATTATTATTATTATTATTATTATTATTATTCAGAAGACGAGCCCTGTTCATATGGAATAATCCCACAGGGGCCCCATTGACTTGAAATTCAAGCTTCCAACGATTATGGTGTTGTTTAGGAAGAAGAAAAAGGAGGTACTGTAAAGGGAAATACAGAAAGAAGAAATCTCATTTATTAAAAAAGAAAAAATAAATTAATAAGTGATTAGCTACAATACAATATTTACATATAATGGCCCCTATTCCTGAGCCATCTTAGGAAACTTAGTGGAAAAATAATAACTTTTAATATTTTCGGATCAGCGAGGAACCACAGAATACAAGGAGTTGAAATTTAATCAGAGGAAATAATGGGGGTTAAAGCTCGCAAAATCCTTTTTTAATCCAATTTCTTTTCAAACGAAACAAGATTCAAACAAGTAAAAAATGCGCCGAAGTCTCTTTCGGCAAAATCGAGTTTTCTGTACAGCGTATAAATCAAGGCCACCGAAAATATACCTATCTTTTGGTGGTTTCGGTATAATGCTATATGAGCCGCGGCCCATGAAACTTTAACCATGGCCCGGTGGTAGTTTATCCTATATCGTTTCCAGAAGCACTATTATGGCTAAATATAACCTTGAATGAAATAAAAACCACTGAGGCTAGGGGGCAGCAATTTGGTAGGTTTGATGACTGGAGGGTGGATGATCCGCATACCAATTTCCAGCCGTCTAGCCTCAGTAGTTTTTAAGATCTGAGGGCGGACAGAAAACGTGCGGACAGAAAGAAGTGCGGACGGACGGACAAAACTGGCACAATAGTTTTCTTTTCAGAAAACTAAATAGAAGTTTGAAACTCCTCGTGACTTAATTATGTTCGGGGAGGAAAGATCGTGATTAACGTGAACTTCTCTCGAAGGGGAGAACGTGAGGTAGTTAATGGCGAAGATCGTTCTAAAAGTATGATTTAAGAGAACGGAACAAAATACTGAAGTTATTGTGTTTTATTTGTTAACGCCTATTATGATTACAGGATTAACAGTGAGCAAATACTGTTCTGTATGTATATGTATACATATGTGTGTGTGCGTATATATTGTGTATATATGTATACCGGTATATATCTACAGCAAATATGTATGTATATATATATGTACATATGTATGTATATCTATATATGTATGTATATATATGTATATAATATGTATGTATATATGCATATATATATGTATATAATATGTACAGTATATTTGTATGTATATATATATATATATATATATATATATATATATATATATATATATATATATATTTATATATATATATATATATATATATATATATATATATTTATATATATATATATATATATATATATATATATATATATATATATATATATATATATATATATATATATATATATATATATATATATATATATATATATATATAATCTAGCTGATTAAACTGACGCCAGGGTAGGTGGCTGCTATCAACCTAGGCAAACAGGACCAAGGGTAGAGGAAGACGTCCATAATAACAGCATACCTTTATTTGTGCTTACGTTTCAAGACATCTGTCTCATTATCAAAGCTGGAATAAGTAAAATATAAATATAAAATCAGACTCATACTTAAAATTACAATCAAATTATAAAAAGAAAAACGTTATACAAAAGAAAGACAAAATTAAGAAGACCGTTACCGTTTGTACACAGTATAAAAGTAAGTGACATAAACAAAAATTCCAGGCCAGGTGTAAACTCACGCCAGGTACAGAGTTGTTGAGGTAGTTTGGTTGTTCAGTCTTGGTACTGGTAGTTTAATAAAAAGAGATTCAAAGATAGGAAGCGAAGAACTGGGGACTTTGGAAAGTATTTTAAAATTTCTATAATCAATTTCTGTTTTACATCTTTTGGCGTGTTCTCGAATATTTGAGAACTCTGGATTAGATAGTTTGACTCCAGTTCTATAACTGGCCCCTATGACAATCAATTCGCACTTTCAGTAGGCGGCGTGAGGCGCCCGTATTTCCCCTGACTACATCGGGGGCAAGCAAATAAATAGACGATGCTTGATGTCATAAGAGGCTAATTTTGTCTTTGTACTGGAATAATGATTTGATATTAAGAGGATTGACCGGAATCAATTTACAATTAATGGCAGGTGCATACTGTTGAATTAGGTTATTCAAAGTGTTGTATAAAGACTTATCGTGGATCATAGGAGACTAGCGGAAAATGTCATCTTAGGAACTGTAGGTATTTGTAATTTAGGTATATATTTGTCATTCAGAAATTTATTTAAATAGGTATAAAAAAGTCTGGAAGGGTAACAATTGTCTCAAAAAGTATTTGTATAAAAAAGTTATTTCATTATTAAAACCAAACCAGTTGGAAGTTATATTAAAGCTCTGTGGAAGACGGTAACCAAGGAGTTTAATTTAAAGTTAAAACAACAATGGCTATAAAAATTCAAACCTAGACCGGAAAAAGTCTTTTTCCTAAATACTGATAATTAAAACAATCGTTTTCTCAGGTAACTAAAACATCCAGAAAGGGTAATTTATTATCATTTTCATGCTCAATCGTAAACCTAATATTTGGATGTGCTGTGTTAGCATACTGGAGAAACATTTCAGCCCTTTCTTTGTCTCTAAAAGTACAAAAGTGTCATCTACATATCTACAATAGAAAAGGGAAGGAAGGCCAGAGGGCAATTGTCCAGCAATTGCTCCTCTGAAGATGAACACATAAAAATATTGGCAAATGTCGGGCCAGTGGAGACCCCATCGCCATTCCTTCTACTTGACAGTATGAAACTCCATTAAAAATGAAGGCAGTGTCACACTGCCAGTTGTAAAAGTTTCTGAAAATTATCTCAGTTAAAACCCTTAAACATAGTGTTAGTTTCAATATAAATTTTGTTAAAATTATCTCAATTGTCTCTTCCACAGGACATTAGTGAACAATGATTCCCATCCAGACTAACCATGTACAAATCTGAGCCTTGTATTAAAATTCTGTTCTTGAATTGCTCTGAGTTCTGTACAGAGTAATCATTATTAGTTAGATTAGATAAAGAGGACAACAAATTTTGCTAATTTATAATTTGGAGTATCGTAAGAAGTCAGAATAGGTCAAAATGGGTAAGCCAGCTTTATGTACTTTAGGTAAACCATACAAAAGTTCCATATGAAGAACCAGTACTAAGTAAAGATTGGTAAAATATCATTATCAATAACCTTCTGATCCGCTAATTGTTTTAAAATCTATTAACCCTGTCCTCATTTCAGAAAGATTGTGGAGAAATTATTGGGTCACTAATTTCTTGAATTTAGATTCATCACTTAGAATAGTTTCAACTTTTTGTATGTACTCAGTTCTGTTCATCAACACCACACCTTTACCTTTATCCGGTTTTATTATAATTATATTTTCATTCTTCCTAGGTTTTCAGGATTTGTAAATCCTCTTTCTTAAAGAATGGAGTCCATCTTGTGGTAAAGCATTAAACGTTTTGTGCGCTAGTTGTGATAAAGTGAGAACGAAATTCTTCCGTTTTGGAAACCAGTTGAGAACTTACAAGTCTAGAAACAACAATTCCAAAGAACCGAAAAACTTACAGTACGAAGGTTTAAAGCAAAGGTAAACAGAAGTCAAGACCAAACAACAACAAGAAATTTTCACGTGGAGACAATTTGTAGTCGGAGAAGTTAAAAATAGTATTGTTATCGTTTTGAAGTTTGGGAATACTAATACCAAGATTATACAATTTTCTTTTGTAGAGTACCTGGACTGTTGAAACAAAGGCAGAAATACTTTTATTTCTGCCTTTGTTTCAACAGTCCAGGTACTCACAAAAGAAAAATTGTATAATCTTGGTATTAGTATTCCAAACTTCAAAACGATAACAATACTATTTTTAACTTCTCCGACTACAAATTGTCTCCACGTGAAAATTTCTTTGTTGTCGTTTGGTCTTGACTTCCTGTTTACCTTTGCTTTAAACCTTCGTACTGTAAGTTTTTCGGTTCTTTGGAATTGTTGTTCTCTAGACTTGTAAGTTCTCAACTGGTTTCCAAACGGAAGAATTTCGTTCTCACTTATCACAACTAGCGCACAAAACGTTTAATAAGCTTACCACAAGATGGACTCCATTCTTTAAGAAAGAGGATTTACAAATCCTGAAAAACCTAGGGAAGAATGAAAATATAATTATAACAAAACCGGATAAAGGTAAAGGTGTGGTGTTGATGAACAGAACCGAGTACATACAAAAAGTTGAAACTATTCTATGATGAATCTAAATTCAAGAAATTAGGTGACCCTAATTTCTCCACAATCTTTCGAAATGAGGACAGGGTTAATAGATTCTTAAAACAATTAGCGGATCAGAAGGTTATTGATAATGATACTTTACCAATCTTTACTTAGTACTGGTTCTTCATATGGAACTTTGTATGGTTTACCTAAAGTACATAAAGCTGGCTTACCCATACGACCTATTCTGACTTCTTACGATAATCTCCAAATTATAAATTAGCAAAATTTGTTGTCCCCTTTATCTAATCTAACTAATAATGATTACTCTGTACAGAACTCAGAGCAATTCAAGAACAGAATTTTAATACAAGGCTCAGATTTGTACATGGTTAGTCTGGATGTGGAATCATTGTTCACTAATGTCCCTGTGGAAGAGACAATTGAGATAATTCTTAACAAAATTTATATTGAAACTAACACTATGTTTAAGGGTTTTAACCGAGATAATTTTCAGAAACTTTACAACTGGCAGTGCGACACTGCCTTCATTTTTAATGGAGTTTCATACTGTCAAGTAGAAGGAATGGCGATGGGGTCTCCACTGGCCCGACATTTGCCAATATTTTTATGTGTTCACTAGAGGAGCAATTGCTGGACAATTGCCCTCTGGCCTTCCTTCCCTTTTCTATTGTAGATATGTAGATGACACTTTTGTACTTTTAGAGACAAAGAAAGGGCTGAAATGTTTCTCCAGTATGCTAACACAGCACATCCAAATATTAGGTTTACGATTGAGCATGAAAATGATAATAAATTACCCTTTCTGGATGTTTTAGTTACCCGAGAAAACGATTGTTTTAATTCATCAGTATTTAGGAAAAAGACTTTTTCCGGTCTAGGTTTGAATTTTTATAGCCATTGCTGTTTTAACTTTAAATTAAACTCCTTGGTTACCGTCTTCCACAGAGCTTTTAATATAACTTCCAACTGGTTTGGTTTTAATAATGAAATAACTTTTTTATACAAATACTTTCGAGACAATTGTTACCCTTCCAGACTTTTTTATACCTATTTAAATAAATTTCTGAATGACAAATATATACCTAAATTACAAATACCTACAGTTCCTAAGATGACATTTTCCGCTAGTCTCCTTATGATCCACGATAAGTCTTTATACAACACTTTGAATAACCTAATTCAACAGTATGCACCTGCCATTAATTGTAAATTGATTCCGGTCAATCCTCTTAATATCAAATCATTATTCCAGTACAAAGACAAAATTAGCCCTCTTATGACATCAAGCATCGTCTATTTATTTGCTTGCCCCTGATGTAGTCAGGGAAATACGTGGCGCCTCACGCCGCCTACTGAAAGTGAGAATTGATTGTCATAGGGGGGCTGTTATAGAACTGGAGTCAAACTATCTAATCCAGAGTTCTCAAATATTCGAGAACACGCCAAAAGATGTAAAACAGAAATTGATTATAGAAATTTTAAAATACTTTCCAAAGTCCCCAGTTCTTTGAGCTTCCTATCTTTGAATCTCTTTTTATTAAACTACCAGTACCAAGACTGAACAACCAAACTACCTCAACAACTCTGTACCTGGCGTGAGTTTACACCGGCCTGGAATTCTTTGTTTATGTCACTCTACTTTTATACTCCGTACAAACGGTAACGGTCTTCTTAATTTTGTCTTTCTTTTGTATAACTTTTTCTTTTTATAATTTGATTGTAATTTTAAGTATGAGTCTGATTTTATATTTATATTTTATTTATTCCAGCTTTGATAATGAGACAGATGTCTTGAAACGTAAGCACAAATAAAGGTATGCCGTTATTATGGACGTCTTCCTCTACCCTTGGTCCTATATATATATATATACATATTTATATATATTTATATATATATATATATATATATATATAGATATATATTTATATATATATATATATATATATATATATATATATATATATATATATATATATATATGTACATATATATATGTACATATATATATATATATATATATATATATATATATATATATATATATAAAATATAGATATTATATGCATATGTATATATATGTATGTATATATATTATATACGAGTATATATATTATATATATAAATAAATATACAGGGTTTTTTAAATTAGAGCTGCCCCTCTACAGCATAAACTAAAATTGATATGGACAAAAACAAAAGTAATTCAGAACAGGTATTTATTTAAGTTTCTCTCTGAGTATTTAATATTTTGTGTGGCCTCCATCTGCCTGTACCACAGCCTGCATTCTTGAGGGGTATGACTTCAGCAAATCGTAAAAAAGCTGAGACTCGAACTCCATTTCCCTGAGCACTTCGGTCACCTCTCTTCGCAGGTCGTCGAGGCTTGGTATACCATCATAGTTCACTGTGCTTGCTTCAACACCACTGTTTCGAAGCAGATCCTGTGTCTGAAAAGCCATAAAACATGGTGCCTTATCATGCAAAAATGTGACTTCTTTAACAGATAACATATTTTCAGGATCTTTGAGGAAAGGAAATACTCCACCAGTAAGCACAGTTTCTCTGAAGTATTCGCCATTCCATGACTGTCCTTTTTCTTTGATGATCCACATTAACCGCTTGGCTGTGAAACAGAAAAATTCCCAAACATTCAGGAAATTTCACAACTTGGCGATAGTGCACGTCATCGCTGATATCATCTAACTTTGCAGCCCAAATGATGCAATTTTTATGATTTGGCTTCCTGACTGTGTAAATGAAGAATTCATCTGATGCAGCAACATGGAGAAAGTCAGCTTCATCCCAGTCTTTAAGAAATGAACCATAAAACCATGCACGGTCTTCTCTCTGTTGCTGAGTGATGTTGGGCTTGCTGATATCATGAAATGGCTTGATACCAGATTTTTTCAACTCATGATATACAGTACTATAACTTCTCTTCTTTCCCCTTTTTGTTTCTAGTTCAAGCGCCAATTTACGTAAAGACTTTCTTGGTCTACCCACTGCCTCAGCTATGATGTCTTTTGACTCCTGAGAAAGGACTTCAGGCCTTCCAAGATTCTCACTTTTTCGCGATGACAGTCATATGGATTTTTATTCCAGTTTCTTTTAACAAAGGATTCATCTCTTTTAATGTATTTAGCTATCCAGGAACGTGAAATGAAGGATGCGCCAGCAGCCCTGGCCTCTTTGAAGGTTATAGCCCGGATTCGGTCAATCCATCTGATTTCCTCCGAGTCGTTAGCCATGGCTGTATCTAACTCCGTCACTCAGTCTGAAAATACAAGAAATGTAAAATGAAAAATAGCTTAATAGAAACTTAAAATAATGTACTTGGAAATAGGCTGTAGCAGAAAACTTCATAACTTTCCATTTGTTCTTTGGAGGGGGGGGGGCGTTGGAACTCTAATTCCGAAACACCCGGTATGTACACACACTGACAGACAGAGCATTAATTCTTGTTCATCGTAACTAAGGAAGAATGCATAGAGATAGTAATAATTACGAAGTACATGTGAAATAATCATCAACAATTTTTATTAAAAACTAAATACAATCCAGCAATTGCTAAGTACTTTTACGATGCGCACCTATCCTGCTTATTTCCTTTCAGCATTATCGTTTTATTCCTTGAAAACCAAAGACTTGTTATTACACGGTCTGGTTAATGCGCTTTTGTTTTATTCCTAATGACTCCAGGAACACTTTATTTACAACAGTGAAGAGGCACTTGCGTGACTTAGAGAGAGAGAAAGAGAGAGAGAGAGAGAGAGAGAGGTTGGGGGAAGGAAGAGGAGTGAATGTAAAAGATTGTAATTTACAGATTTAAACTTATCTTCTATTTTTTTGCAATTGGTGCATAAAACTGCCCTCGGTTAGCCATTTATCTCTCTCTCTCTCTCTCTCTCTCTCTCTCTCTCTCTCTCTCTCTCTCATCTCTCATCATCATCATCTTAGAATTCAGGCAACTTGTGCATAAAACTATTATCAGTTAACCACCTTACGTCCTCTCTCTCTCTCTCTCTCTCTCTCTCTCTCTCTCTCTCTCTCTCTCCATCTTAGAATTCAGGCAACCGGTGCATAAAACTTTTATCTGTTAATCGTCTTATGCTCTCTCTCTCTCTCCATCTTAGAATTCATCTTAGAATTCAGGGCCTCTGTTCCTTAAGGGCTACTGGGAGAGAGAGAGAAAGAAAGAGAGAGAGAGAGAGAGAGAGAAACTTCAAACACCTTCGTCTTTCCCAAAAAGCAATTAGGGGAAATTGCCCCTTAGGGGCGGAGAGCGGGGGCGGGGAGGGAGTGGTCTTTAGGTAAAGTTCAAGAGTAAAATTCCCCTTGACAACAAAAAACGAGAACCCCTTCCAAACTTCAGTATAAGAAATACAAGAAGAAGAAGAAGAAGAAGAAGTCATAGTATCTTCATGCAGGGGTCTTTAAGCAAGATTCTGAAACACCCCCTACTTGGACGTGGAAAACGTCTTGACGCAAACTTTCACTTTTAGCTTTCTCTCTTCAGTTTTCTCGGGGAAAGTGATGAGACTTTACCTCGTCCAGTAGCAGGGAAAATGTTGAATGTTTCATTACGGTGCAGGTATCCGATTAGGCATGTTTGTATTTCTTTATTTTTCATGTGTGTTCCTTTGTACGTTAGTCATTTTCTATAATCTTTGTCAAATCTGAGGAGGCTGTATGTTTGTCTGCAAGGCAGCCAAAAATTCTGAAGAATTTATTTTTATTGATAGAGTGAAGGTTATATGATTGTCTGCAAGACAGCCAAAAATTCTGAAGAATTTATTTTTATTGATAGAGTGGAGGTTATATGATTGTCTGCAAGGCAGCCAAAAATTCTGAAGAATTTATTCTTATTGATAGAGTGGAGGTTATATGTTTGTCTGCATGGCAGCAGAAATTCTGAAGAATTTATTTTTAAGTGATAGAGAGAAGGTTATATGTTTGTCTGCAAGGCAGCCAAAAATTCTGAAGAATTTACTTTTATTGATAGAGTGAAGGTTATATGTTTGTCTGCAAGGCAGCCAAAAATTCTAAAGAATTTATTTTTATTGATAGAGTGGAGGTTATATATTTGTTTGCAAGCAGCCAAAAATTCTGAAGAATTTATTTTTATTGATATAGTGGAGGTTATATGTTTGTCTGCATGGCAGCAAAAATTCTGAAGAATTTATTTTTATTGATAGAGAGGTTATATGTTTGTCTGCAAGGCAGCCAAAAATTCTGAAGAATTTACTTTTGTTGATAGAGTGAAGGTTATATGTTTGTCTGCATGGCAGCAAAAATTCTGAAGAATTTATTTTTATTGATATAGAGAAGGTTATATGTTTGTGTGCATGGCAGCCAAAAATTCTGAAGAATTTATTTTTATTGATAGAATAACGAGCATATTTTATTTTTCAAATCTCCTAATGGTCGACGTTTTAACACTGCCTAATCTGTACGTTTTGGTCACTGAACATAATTCATTTCCTAATGTTTCCCAGGTTGTCTTTCACTTTTGATATGTAGTCTTTCGACTATAAAATGGGTAGTGATACTGATTTAAAAAATGCCATTTCTTTAGTATCCAGAATCCATCACCTGGTAAAAACGACAGAATAATAATAATAATAATAATAATAATAATAATAATAATAATAATAATAATAATAATAATAATAATAATAATAATAATAAGGTAGGAGACCCTCTTTCAAATAAGTCTTGTTAAAGAGAATGGCAGCATCAGTGGAATTGATTTTATATATGGTATATTATTATTATTATTATTATTATTATTATTATTATTATTATTATTATTATTATTATTATTATTATTATTATTATTATTATTAAAGAGAATGGCAGCATCAGTGGGATTGATTTTATATAAGGTCATTTCAATTCTTCTCATTATTTTCTTCTCATCAGGGCTATTTGCTAATAACTGGCCGATGATCATAGTCTGGCTAAGGAAATGGTTTTTTGAAATAAGGTTAATTTTTACTTCGCTCATATGAAATAAAAATTAACCTTATTTCAAAAAAACCATTTCCTTACCCAGACTATGAACATCGGACAGTTATTGGCAAATATCAGCCCTGATGAGAAGAAAATAATGAGAAGAATTGACAAGACCATATATAAAATCAGTTCTTTAATAATAATAATAATAATAATAATAATAATAATAATAATAATAATAATAATAATAATAATAATAATAATATACTTGATAAGTATCAATACCTGAAAATCGAAATAAGAAGGATATGGAATATGCCAATGGAAATTGTACCCATAACCATAAAAAAAAAAGCATTAGGCACGATCCCAAGATCCCTGAAAAGGAATCAGGAAAAACTAGATGCCGAAGTAGCTCCAGGACTCATGCAGAAGAGTGTGTTACTACAGTAGAAACAGCGCACACAGTGAGAAAAGAGATGGACTCCTAAGGAAGCAGGTTGCAACCCGGAACCCCACACTATAAAAAAAAAACCCGCCCAGTCGAATAGGATGATTGCGATAGACAAAAAAAAAAATAATAATAATAAACGCCAGTTACTGTTAGAAAAACCCTTGATAAAAAAAAGACCAATTTTAATCTGTTTCATTTCATTTGAGAAAATCGTCGACTCCAGCAATTAGCAAATAAACTCGCTCTGGCCAATAACGGGAATAAACGTGAATGGAAACAGTTTAGGTAAAAGGGTGAATGGAAAAACTATGAGCTTAAAGGGAAGCGGGTCCTGCCCGCCTACCTACCTGCCTGCCTCAGGTCTTTCTGAATCTC
The DNA here is from genome assembly GCF_040412425.1 of Macrobrachium rosenbergii. Classification (NCBI taxonomy): domain Eukaryota; kingdom Metazoa; phylum Arthropoda; class Malacostraca; order Decapoda; family Palaemonidae; genus Macrobrachium; species Macrobrachium rosenbergii. The sequence continues at coordinate 6,574,087 of NC_089746.1, read as the reverse complement.
ATGTGAAAAAATCCTAACCAGTTAATCTGAGTTAAAATGTTATGGGGAAGCACAAGAGAGAGAGAGAGAGAGAGAGAGAGAGAGAGAGAGAGAGAGAGAGAGAGAGAGAGAGAAACCTCCGACCGAATCGGGAAACCGTTCGGGCGTTTCTTGAAAGATTTACGGAGTCTGTTTATTTTTATTTCCGTTTTCAGTGGCTTCTAGTGTCTGTTTTATTATTATTATTATTATTGAAGACGTCGAAGAACAGTCACGTTCCTTGAAGATGAAGATAAAATTAAGGCCTTTTCTTGAGTGTAAGTCTGGGCATATTGTTAACAATACACTTTTGAGATATACCAATATTCCAAGATGTACACTCAAGTAAATGCTTTTAATCTATTATTATTATTATTATTATTAGAATAATAATACTGGACGGTAAAATGACTGAGAACTCCCTGAACGAATGCTATAACGAGAGAGAATTTACTATAATCTACTATGAATGCACAACGGAAAATTCTTTCTTGCGCATTGATAAACCCAATAATAAATATAAAAAGAAAGATAAAACACTAAACGTCAGGAAAAAGTGTAACAGTTTACCTGATTTCCTAATTGTAAAAAAACATTAGAAGTACGAAAATTCACCAAGACTCAGTAAACTTCAAACCATCTTCTTAATTTCCTTTTTATCTGCCCTTACTTCACCTTTCCTTGCACCCGTTTTCCTTCCCCTTCTCCCCTCCATTTTCTCCTTCTACGCCCAGTCATCTCCTTGGACGAGATATTCCTTTGGGACGAGGCTGATAAATACAAAAGTAAAATTTCCAGGGTCGTTCGTTGACGCTGTGTCGACAAAACCATCGGGCAGCACAATATTGATTCCGCCTCTCGTGATTGTATTATGTGAGGTGATACTCTCAGGGTCATCTTATTCATCAGTGTCTCGTTCCCTCATCTCGTGATTTTCGTGATTGGACCTCCATGTCTTCGGGGAGAGAGAGAGAGAGAGAGAGAGAGAGAGAGAGAGAGAGAGAGAGAGAGAGAGAGAGAGACTACCTAGGTTTTATTATCTTTGGGGACGAAAGGAAATATTTTTTTTATCTTTTTCTCATTAGCTGTGACAGTCTTCCGTTTATCTTTATAAATTTTTTTTTATGAATCGGCAGAACATCAAGTTATCTTATATATATTTTTTTATGACTTTTAATTCCATTATAAATCTTTCAATTGACATTTGAAAGCAATCATTGACAGTACCATACAGTCTCTGTAATTTGATACCATACATTCTCTCTACTTTGGTTCCATTCATTTTCTCTATTCTTCACATTGCAATCATATCATTCCTATGATAAACCTCTGCGAGGTAGATATATTTTTTGCTAAAAAGGCCTTTCATTTTTCAATTTAAAATCCTAAATAACATTAAAAAAAATACCTGGTAAATCCACCGTCTTCATTGTTTGAATTATATGCAACACTTTTAGGATTAAGCCATTTGCAGTTTGGGCATGAAATTTACTGGCTTCGGACTACCATAGGATGCTAGGGGCATGATGGTAGCAGCCCTCCCCCCTTCTCTCTCTCTCTCTCTCTCTCTCTCTCTCTCTCTCTCTCTCTTTGGGCAGGGAAATTACTGGCTTCAGACTGCCGTAGAATGCTAAGGGCATGATGGTAGCAGCCGCTTGCCTAAACTCCTCTCCCTCTCTCTCTCTCTCTCTCTCTCTCTCTCTCTCTCTCTCTCTCTCTCTCTCTCTCTCTCTCTTTGGGCATGGAAATTACGACTTCAAACTACCATAGAATGCTTGGGACATGATGGCAGCAGCCTCGTACCTAAAGTCCTCTCTCTCTCTCTCTCTCTCTCTCTCTCTCTCTCTCTCTCTCTCTCTCTCTCTCTCTCTCTCTCTCTCTCTCATTTATCCTTTTCCCTTTCCCACTTTTTGTAAACTTTCCGATTTTAACTTGATTCTTCGAAACTTGCTTTTTTTGTCTTCAGCAGACAAGGGACATTCGATAATGAAATGGATGAGAAAAAGAGATAACACTCGCTCGGAGAGAGAGAGAGAGAGAGAGAGAGAGAGAGAGAGAGAGAGAGAGAGAGAGAGAGAGAGAGAGAGAGAGAGAGAGAGAGAGAGAGAGTCTGGGAAACAGATATCTAATAATAAAGAGGATATGGGCAGAAATGGAAATGAAAATTTGATGGAAGGGGAAAGCGTATGGACAAAAATTCAAGAATTTCTGGGAAACGATTATCGTTTGATGAGCGTCACGGGAATCTGAGGATTAAAGACTGGAGCGCTTCTCAGTTGTAGAAAGGGAACGAATGAACGTATCTGGAAATAAAAGCCGCGCTCTGTGGATGTAATGAGGAGAGGAGAGGAAAATGAGCCAAAATAATGGGGTAAAACAAATAATAGAAAATTAAACTGCAGCGGAGTGTCAGTATAGGGGAAGAGACTAATCTGCAATTATCTCACAATGGAAATGTGAATGGAAATAATTTGGGTGTATAAATAAATGAGAATTGACACAAAATATTATATTCGGTGTTTTCAGAGCTACAAGTCATCAAACATTTAAAAAATAAACTATGAAGAAACTTCATCACATCAAAACTGGACATTTTCAAAAGCCTAGTCTTTGATTATTTTAAGGAAGGTTTTTTCGAACAAAGTAAAAAAAAAAAAAAAAAAAAACAAATAAAATATAAATAAACCTGATAAAATATCAAAGCAGAAAATATTCAGAAGCCTAGTCTTTGATTATTTTGGCGAAATATTTCAAAATTGTAGGTTAAATGAACATTTTAAATATATTTAGAACTTCTATTTCAGTCGCATATCGTGTTCAGATCAATAAAACGATTTCAGTGGAGTTGAAATAAGCAAAATAAAGTTAAATTAGATAGTGATTACATTATTTAAGGTCACTTTTAAAAACCAGTCTAGAAACTCTGTGAATGTTGAAAAGAAATTTAAAAAATGAAAAAAATGTCTAAAAATATAAAGGCAATTGTCTTCTCAACTCGCCAAAGTGTATCAGGTCTGTGTTAGGTCTTTAGACCTTTCCTAGTTCCCTAATTTTTTTTCTCTCTCTCTATATGTCTTTAAATAAAATCTCTAGCTTAAGTCAGATTCATATGCAAATGATGTAGGACGTCTCTCCCTCTTCCGGTTTACGCCGGTAGTTAAGATCTTCATGAGGAGCAAAAGAGAGCTAGGTGCTTCTAGGATACTCATCTCGAGGCTAATTTTAAGTCCTAACGAGCTGGGTTCATTTGAGTTTCGGTGGTTTTGACTACTACTACCTAGAAGGTAAACACAACCACGCATACACACACGAATACGCATATAACATACTTGGTCTCTCTCCTCTCTCTCTTAATATATATATAACATATACTTGGTCTCTCTCCTCTCTATCTTAATATATATATATATATACAAGGAGGGCAACGCGACCTAATATGGTAACGCGGGTTCGATGCATATGTATATATTTTCGGCTTGTATTATATCCAAAAAGCGCGAAGAATATTATTGTGGCTATATATATGTGTCTGGTAAAAGTAAACAGTAGATATATATATATATATATATATATATATATATATATATATATATATATATATATATATATATATATATATATATACACACACACACATATATATATATATATTATACACACACACACACATATATATATATATATATATATATATATATATATATATATATATATATATATATATATATATATATATATATATATATATATATATATATATCTATATATATGTCTACTCTCTCCACCAAAACCCAATATCCTTAACTGTTCTCACCATTTTCGTCTCAAATACTTTTGGTTGAAAATAGCAGCAAAAACATTGACAAAAACAAGATGGAATATTGCAAAAGCAAGAGAATATCAGAAGCAGAGAGAGAGAGAGAGAGAGAGAGAGAGAGAGAGGGGGGGGCGGAAACCTCAGTACCTCAGCGCAGGAGCTTAACTATCTCACCTTCTTCCCAAATACGAAAGTACCACTTAACTTCCCTCTCAATTGCCTTCCTCCCATTCGTCAAACTATTTTCTACCTTTACTTCACCTTTAGCAAAAGGCCAAAATTAGATTGACGCAAAGATACGACCTGAGAGTTTCTAGTTCACTGTGGCTTCCAGCAGCTGGTCCTTGTTGCATGTTGGTCCTGTGGTAAGGGATGATTATCCATTTTGTGATTTGTGGTTTTCTTTCAAATCTTTCATGCTTCGCCTTTGTTCATGTTTTATTTTAATAACGCAAGTTTAGTGCGTTGTTCGTTGTTTATACTTTGACAATGCACGCGTGTACGTATACATATATACATGTGTATAAATAAATTATATATATATAATATATATATATATATATATATATATATATATATATATATATATATATATATATATATATATATATATATATATATATATATATACATATATTTATATATATACACACATATACATACATATATACATACATATACATATATATATATATACTGTATATATATTTATACACATATGTATATATATACATAGTGTGTATATAGCACTATATTTCAGTACTGCACTGAATAAACTTCTATAAAAATACCGTAACCAGAGAGAGAGAGAGAGGAGAGAAAGAGAAGGGAAAAAGCGAAACACTACGTGTACAGTGTTGTCTGCCAACAAGCTTCATTTTACTGGAGGTTGTCAGTAGACAATTTAAGTTGTTATGGCTGCTGTGGTTACTGTTCTGTCAAAAGTCATATGTGATAAGAATCACTGTTTTGTTAGTTATTATTTTGGGGATTTGGTAAATTAATTTTTGATTTATTTGTCTGGCTAGAGATTTTCCCAAAAGATATAAATGCCTGAGGTAATTCTGCATTTTATCTGCACTTTTAGCCTTATAAATCTGTCAAGGTAACGTTTACAGCATCTATTCAATAGTATCAAAATTGCCCAATTTTAGTTTTCTGAAAAGAAAACTGTTTTGCATGCTTTGTCTGTCCGTCCGCACTTTTTCTGTCCGCCCCCAGATCTTAAAAACTACTGAGGCCAGAGGGCTGGAAATTGTTATGTTGATCATCCACCCTACAGTCATCAAACATACCAAATTGCAGCCCTCTAGCCTCACTAGTTTTTATTTCATTAAAGGTTAAAGTTAGCCATAATCATGCTTCTGGCAACGATATTGGATAGGCCACTACCGGGCCGTGGTTAAAGATTCATGGGCCGTGGCTCATACAGCATCATACGGAGACCACCGAAAGACTTTCGGTGGCCTTGATTATACGCTGTAGCGGCTGTACAGAAAACTCGATTGCACCGAAAGAAACTTCTGCGCAATTTTTACTTGTTTTCCTTATATGCAACATTACAAAACCAACTTCCATCATACCCCAACAACTCAAAATTCTCTTCTAAATCCAACTCTCGAATCTCGTTTAGGGAACTGGCCGAATCTCATCGTCAGGGAGTCTTTGAAACGCTGCCTCTATATTTGCAGAGTTCCAATAATGTGTTGGATAAAAGGATTTACTTAACCGTAAGCGATCTGAGAGAATTTAGAAAGGAACATGAATAGATTAAGACTCTCTCTCTCTCTCTCTCTCTCTCTCTCTCTCTCTCTCTCTCTCTCTGAAATTCTGCCTCCCACTCCTCCTTCTATATAATGTTACAGTGAATTCAGATTTTCCTTTGACGATTTCAATAATTCCTCGATCGAGTCCGGTATATTATCTTGGTGGAGATTTTAAGGGGCATTGCGGAGAACGACTTCAAACGACTTCTTGAGCTCGCTGTGAATGATACAAATTTAACTTGTTCTATGTTTAATGAAAATGTAAAGGCTGTAAAGCTTTTATGACAGAATACTTAGTTGAAAGATGAATACTAAAGCTTTAGTTTGCGTCAGGATATCATTAGAAGCTTGTACTTGAATTTGTTATATTGTCTTTAGTTACTTTCTTTCTCTCTCTCTCTCTCTCTCTCTCTCTCATCCTAGAGAGAGAGAGAGAGAGAGAGAGAGAGAGAGAGAGAGAGAGAGAGAGAGAGCAGTATGTATTCCGAAAACGATAAAATTATATTCAGCAGGATTTCGTATTCAAACCTAGCAATTTGAACACCATATTCTCTCAGCAGTCTTTGGAGAGAGAGAGAGAGAGAGAGAGAGAGAGAGAGAGAGAGAGAGAGAGAGAGAGAGTTCTGTTGCATTCCAGAAATCCCTTAGTTTTATTCAACAAAATCTTGTGTCTCAGCACGAGCAATTTGAAAACTATATTCTCTAAGTATATTTTGCATCTTCCAGTCTTGAGAGAGAGGTCTGAGGAGAGAGCATCTTAGAGAGAGAGTCGAGCTTATTTTTATTCTATAACACATCTACTGAACCACCACGAAGTTACGTTACTCAGATCAGCTAACTCACGCGAATTAAAATTCATACGTATGCATTATCGATGCTGCGTATGTGAAAAACCCTGCGCAATCGGGAACCCTAAATAGATCCTGTTGAACTTTTTTTCCAGGTTTCCTTCAGTATTTTCACGTTCGTTGGCCCTATTAATGATGACAGTAAAGTGGCCGAAGTTTCTTAATCTACGAGCTCTGCTTGCTCTTTTTGATAATCAAGTTCCCTAAAATGATGTTTTCAGTGGTCCGGGTTAACGCTGTTTGAACCGCGGCCCACGAAACTTAACCACCGCCTTGTGGTGGCTCTCTTCTCGTTTCCAAGACGATTATAAATTTAGAATTGTATGAAATAAAAACTACTGAGTCAAGGGGCTTAACTTGGCATGTTTGATGATCGGAGGGTGGATGAAATGACCAACTTGCAGCGCTCTCTCAACAGTTTTTAAGATCTGAAGGTGGACAGTGTGGGTACAGAAAAAGTTATACGTAAAAAGTATTGACAGAAAAAGTGCTACATAAAAAGAGTTTTATAAGAAAAAATGTGTGACATAAAAAGTGCTCTAAAAAGTTTTGAAAAAGTGCGGGAAGAATAAAGTTGGACCATTTTTGCTTTGCACAATAGTTTTGCCAATAAAAACTTGACTATTTGGCATCATATGTTATAAGATATTTTATATTTATTTCAACATCCACTGAATGTCGAGTTCAACTGTGACAAGTTAATCCTTTTGTTGACATTCAAAAGTAACGTCATTATTAGAGTCCTTTATAATAATAATAATATTAGTTACTTTATCACCATTATTATTATTGTTCTCAAATCTTATTCGACTGGGTGGTTTTTAAAGTGAGGCGTCCTATTTATCTCTGCCCATTTATATTATTTTGTTTAGGTTATTATTTATTAACGATGAACTATGGTTTGCTATCTTAATCAAGCAGGGAACAACAAAAGGAAACAGATTTCATAACTTTTATTATTCTTGTGTCATCTTGAAAAACTTTGCTACTGAGTATGAACATTACTGTCTTTGTCTGCAATCATAATCACAAACAATAATGCAGCTAACACCGTACCCTAATAATAATAATATTACATTCTAAGACTTCATCCGATTTCTCATCGTTTGAATCACTATCTGTTTTCTATTTTGCAAAAAAAATCTTTTATCCATCTTCCTACTTTGTCAACAATGTTATGTTTTCTAATTTTTTCGCTAATATATTATGATCTACCTTGTCAAAAGCTTTTGCAAAGTCTTTATCTAAACCACATCTAATGTCTCTTTTCATTTATCATAAAGATTATATATGATTTCATGGTGGATTCAACAGTTGTCTGTCTGTCTGTTTTGTCTGTCTGTCTGTCAAAACCATGTTGTCCTCTGTTGAACAATCTATTTTTCATTAAATGTTTCATTATATTTTTTTCATTACCCTTTCAAAGATTTCATAAATAAAGTGAAAATCAGACTACAAAATCATAATTACTTGCCTCTAGTCTTGAACCACTTTTGAAAGATTAAAAAGGAATATATGCTAATTTATGCTCATCATAAATCTTGCCTGTATCTATACTTTGCCTTAATAATATTGGGTTTATTTTTAACATTGAATGAACCACTTTCTTTAACAATATGGCAGGTACTCCATCTGGTCCTGCTGCTGATCCATTTTTAATTTCATTAATAGCCTGCAAAATAAAGGCTTCTGTAATATCTATATCTGATAAAAATCATCAGTATTTTCTCTCTTATTTCTTTTTTTCATTATCTTCATTGTCAAGTTTCTCTCCCTTCACTCTTTATCTTTCAGAGATTCAAAGGAATAATATGTTTGTACAAAATCATTTCCTTTTTTCATTCGTTAATCGCCCTTCAATTCTTAGAGGGCTGAAAAGGAATAAAGTAAATACTCTCTTATTTTATTCATCTTTTTGCATATGAATAAAAAATAAATTTTAGGTTTTGCATGATATTTTGTAGTGTCATTTCTTCTAGGTTCCATTTTTCATTTTCTTTGATTGTATAATCTTTTGTTCTGCATTTTCTATCTTACTTTTTAGTTCCATCACTTTGTTGCATTCTTTTCTTTTGCAAGAGCTTTTTTCCACTTTCTAATTTTCTGAACAAGATCCTTCTGTCTTGCTGCAGATGTTTCTTTTGATTAGATGGTTTGTGTTATTTTTTTTTGGTGCTTCACTGAAGAAATGTTATATATTTTTGTACTATTTCCTTTATTCTAATATTTTATATAATATATCGGCTATTTACCTGTTATCATCACTTACAAATATGTTTTCCATTCTTTGTTTAATTCTTCATTTATTTTTGACCAATTTATATTCTTACTATAGAAATTGTATTTTCCATATCCTTCCCATTTTTTCTTGTCTCTTATACTTTTCTTTGTTTTCGTATGTTCTGGAACGGACTTTATTTTATGACATTATGGTCCTCTCTACTCTCTGTTATATACTATTATTTCTTTAACATAATTCACCTTGATTCAAAATACTAGGTCTAAAATATTATCCTTTCTTGTTGGTAGTTGATTTATTTGCTGAATGTTATGTTCTAGTAGCATATCTAAAAGATTTTCAAGAATGTTTCTTATCTTCTGAATACAATTTTGTTGAATAAAAATTTTTTATATGTATAAATACAACCACAGTCTCCTATTCTTTCTTTCCATTCCTACAAAAGGAAAGTTAAAGTCTCCAGTTAGAGAGAGAGAGTCCAGTCCTGTATTTCTAAAACGATAAAATTCATCCAGTTTTTCAATTAAACCTAGCAATTATGTCAAACTCTTTCAGCAGTTAGGGGAGAGAGAGAGAGAGAGAGAGAGAGAGAGAGAGAGAGAGAGAGAGAGAGAGAGTACTGTATGCATTCCAGAAATGTTTATTTTTATTCAACAAAATCTTGTATTCAGCACGAGCAATTTGAAAACTATATTCTCTAAGCAATCTTTTGAGAGAGAGAGAGAGAGAGAGAGAGAGAGAGAGAGAGAGAGAGAGAGAGATTTTTATTCGCTATACTTCGTTAATAATATCACTGAACCACCACGAAGTTACGATACGTATTTCACTAACTCACGCGAATTAAAATTCATACGTATGCAAATCGCCCTCCCTCTGCGTATGTGAAAAAACCCTGCGCAATCGGGAACCCTTTAAATAGATCTCTATTGAACTTCGTATGTTTTTCCATGTTTCCTTCAGTATTTTCACGTTCGTTGGCCCTATTAATGATGACAAGTAAAAGTGCGCCGAAGTTTCTTCGGCGCAATCGAGCTTTCTGCACAGCAGCTACTGCGTATAATCAAGGCCACCTAAAATAGACCTATCTTTCAGTGGTCCGGGTATAACGCTGTATGAACCGCGGCCCACGAAACTTTAACCACCGCCTTGTGGTGGCCTGGCCTCTATCGTTGCCAGAAGCACGATTATGGCTAAATTTAGCCTTAAATGAAATAAAAACTACTGAGGCTAGAGGGCTGCAATTTGGCATGTTTGATGATCGGAGGGTGGATGATCAACATACCAACTTGCAGCCCTCTAGCCTCAACAGTTTTTAAGATCTGAAGGTGGACAGAAAAAAGTGGACAGAAAAAGTGCGGACGTAAAAAAGTGTTGACAGAAAAAAGTGCCGACATAAAAGAGTGCTGACAGAAAAAAAGTGCTGACATAAAAAAGTGCTGACAGAAAAAAGTGCGGACAGAAAAAGTGCGGACAGAATAAAGTATGGACGGACAGACAAAGTCGGCACAATAGTTTTCTTTTAAAGAAAACTAAAAATAGACCGCCAGAGTGGCACATATGTTACAGGGAGAGGCGTTTTTATATTTATTTCCGCTTCCACTGAATGTCGAGTGTCAAGGCTGTGACAAGTTAATCCTTCGTTGACATTCAAAAGTAACGTCAAGGTCGGTGCCTGTGAGAGTCGCTACGTTTAATATAATAATAATAATAATATTAGTTACTATATTATTATTATTATTATTATTCTGTTCTATCACAGCCATCTTATTCGACTGGGTGGTTTTTATAGTGAGGCGTTCCGGGTTGCATCCTGCTTCTATTATTATTATTATTATTATTATTATTATTATTATTATTATTATTATTATTAACGATGAACTATGGTTTGCCACTTATTAATACCAAGCAGGGAACAACAAAAGGAAACAGATGCATAACATTTTATTAGCATTTATTCAACATAAAATAATTTAATTGAAAAATTTGCGCGTGCGCGTTATTATGAAGTATTCCTGTGTTTGCGACCCACACTACTATATAATAATAATAATAATAATAATAATAATAATAATAATAATAATAATAATAATAATAATAATAATAATAATAATAATACATTCTAAGACTTCCCAATACTGACTCGATTCCAGAGCTTTAGAACCTGTCTTTGTCTCCGTCTGTCTGTCTGTCTCAACAGATTAAAAAATGTAAATGTGTATGCTGAACCTTCAGAGTCTCTCTCTCTCTCTCTCTCTCTCTCTCTCTCTCTCTCTCTCTCTCTCTCTCTCTCTCTCTCTCTCTCGGTCTTTATCTTAACACCATAGAACTAATGTCTTTCTCTTGCTCCCTCTCTCTCTTTCAAAGATTAAAAAGGAATAAAGTAGATTTTGGTGTAGATTCAGAACCATTACAGTCTGTCTGTCTGTCTGTCTGTCTGTCTGTCTGTCTGTCTGTCTGTCTGTCTGTCTGTCGGTTTTTCTTAACACTATATAACCAGTTTCTTTCCCTATCTCTCTCTCCTCTTTCAAAGATTCAAAGGGAATAAAGTAAAATCGTGTTGTAGATACAAAATCATCACATTCTCTCTCTCTCTCTCTCTCTCTCTCTCTCTCTCTCTCTCTCTCTCTCTCTTCAAAGATTAAAAAGGAATAAAGTAAATCTTGGTGTAGATACAGAACCATTACAGTCTCTCTCTCTCTCTCTCTCTCTCTCTCTCTCTCTCTCTCTCTCTTGGTTTATTTTGGTTTATTTTTTAACACTATATAACCAGTTTCTCTCTCTCTCTCTCTCTCTCTCTCTCTCTCTCTCTCTCTCTCTCTCTCTCTCCTCTTTCAAAGATTCAAAGGGAATAAAGTAAATCGTGTTGTAGATAGAAAATCATCATATTATCTCTCTCTCTCTCTCTTGTTTTTTTCTGAACACTATATAACCAGTTTCTCTCCCTCTCTCTTTTTCCTCTTTCAGAGATTCAAAGGGAATAAAGTAAATCGTGTTGTAGATACAAAATCATCACATTCTCTTCTCTCTCTCTCTCTCTCTCTCTCTCTCTCTCTCTCTCTCTCTCTCTCTCTCAAAGACTGAAAAGGAATAAAGTAAATCTGGGTGTAGGTGCAAATCCTTCACAGCCTCTCTCTCTCTCTCCTACAAAGGATTCAGGGAAATAGAAATAAATTTAGTATAGGCTCAAAGCATCGTAAATTCACGACGCAGCAGCCCACTGGTAAAGAGCCAAAGATGTTTATGTGATCTCCCGTCTATGATCTTCGCAGGAGCATCTGTTTTGTTTCTCAGTCCGATGCTGCTGTGTTCTCCGTTACGTCATGTTGTTGTAATGCTTCCATTTTATGCCGTTGTTTGTGGTGTTTCTCATTGCGTATGTTGTTTGGCTGCTGGGCATTCCTGTCTTGCTGCAGATGTTTCTTTTTGTTATTAGAGGGTTTGTGTTATGTCTTGTGAAATTTGGTGCGATTCACTGAAGAAATGTTACTAGGGAAAATTCTGTTGTAGTCATTTTCTTTATTCCGATATGTTGGGTTCTGTTTTGGTTCCAAATGGCTCGTTACCTTTGCTCTGTCTCTGTCTGTCTGTCTGTCTGTCTGTCTGTCTGTCTGTCTGTCTGTCTCTGTCTCTCTCTCTCTCTCTCTCTCTCTCTAGTGTAGGTTAAAAAGAATGTAGCATTATTTCTTGTAATTTATACTTTAAATTCTGAAGGCCGTGTATCTGACAACGAAAGTTTATTTTCATTAGTCCTCTCTCTCTCTCTCTCTCTCTCTCTCTCTCTCTTAGTGTTGGTTCAAAAGAATATAATGATTGATTTAAATCCGTGCTATAGCTTTGTAAGGCTGTATTTGACATTGAAAGTTTATTTTCATTTGCTCTCTCTCTCTCTCTCTCTCTCTCTCTCTCTCTCTCTCTCTCTCTCTCTCGAGAGAGAGAGAGAGAGAGAGAGAGAGAGAGAGAGATATGGGAAAGAGCAAATAAACTGAGAAAAATAAACTAGAGGAGAAGTCTAAATCTTCTCTTCAGAAGAATGGACTCGCGTCGTCAAACTGTGTCATTCTAGGATTAATGGCTAAGCTTTTGTAATCATAATCACCAAAGGATAATGATTAATATGTTCCATTTAATCGAAAATATCATAGATAAATAAGATACAGAAATTTTTAGACTCCTGAAAGTATTTTTATGTTAAGGGATAAGATAAGAAACCCGCCAGACTTTCACAAAAATTAAAAAGTATTTCTACGTCAAGGGACAAGATGAAGAACCTGTCAGACTTTCCCAAAAAGTCAAAAGTATTTCTACGGAAAAGGACAAGATGAGGAACCTGTCAGACTTTCACAAAAATTGAAAAAGTATCTCTAAGTAAAGGGCTAAGATGAGGAACCTGTCAGACTTTTACAGTGTAAAAGTCGAAAAGTTTCTCTAAGTAAAGGGAGATCGATTACAAGATATTCACTTTCTATCCTGAAAGGTCTGTCAGCTCTTCGGAACATCATCTTTGTCGCCCATAAAACTATTCTAAAGTTATTTCAAAGTTATTGCAGTGTTCCCCCGGCGTGTATCTGTTTTTTTTATCGCTTTGGAAAGGAATTCACCGAAGGGAAAAATGAAAAAAAAGTCAAACTAAAATTTCTATTTTGTGTTTTTTGGAGTTGAATGCCGTTCTAAGGGGCTTCACAAAGAGCTGATGCTGAAGAGGAAGAGGAAGAGCAAGAGCAAGAAGCAGAAGATGCAGGAACAGAAGAAGAAGAAAATAAGAAGAAGAAGAAGGAGCAAAAAAGAAGAAGAAGAAAAAGAAGCAGAAGCAAAAGAAGACAGAAGATACCCGATACGTCCAACCATCTTAGACGCTTCCTGCAGAAGAAGACGCTTCCTGCAGAAGAAGAAGAAGAAGAAGAAGAAGAAGAAGAAGAAGAAGAAGAAGAAGAAGAAGAAGAAGAAAGAAGAAGAAGAAGATAACCGATACGTCCAAACATCTTGAGACGCTTCTTGCAGAAGAAGAAGAAGAGAGTCCCAGTGTCTGTTTACATCAAAGGCTTTCAAGAGACGTCTTCTCGGAAAGGGGGAAAAGTTTCATTATTGCTTTTAAGTTTGATTATTTCTTTTTTTTGGCCAAGGGGAAATTGCCATTCGTTTCGTCTTCATTATTACTTTTTTATTTTTGGTCTAATTTTTTTTTTGAATCCTTAAATAGACAGTGATTGTCAATTGTTTATATGAGACTTTTATCAAAGAAAAATTCATGATTAGTGACGTGTGTGAGGCATTTTTTATTTTGCAGATTTTCTCCTTAATTCCTCCTCCTCCTCGTCTTCCTCCTCCTAGTTTTTTAAACCGCTCTTTCTGTGCTTCATTTAAGAAAGAGGAACTTAAGATTAGTGACGTGCGTCAGATATTTTTCGGATTTTCCCCTTTGGCTCCTCCTCCTCCTCCCCCCCTCTTCCTCCTCCTCATCCAGCTCCCCCTCCTCCTCGTCCTCGTCCTCGTCCTCATTTCCCTCCTCCTTTTCCTCCTAACTTCCTCCTCATCTTCATTTCCCTCCTCCTCCTCCTCCTCCTCCTCATCTTCATTTCCTCCTCCTCCTCCTCCTCATTCTCCTCCTTGCCTTCCTCCTCTTACTCCTCCTCCTCCTCCTCCTCCTTCTTGCTTTCCTCCTTGTTTTCAAACAGTTCCTTTCCTCTCCCTTCCACAACGTACCTGAATTCGTGAGATTCCCTTTCCTCCTAAGCCAAGGGTTTATTATCGCGTCGTTTTTTTCATCTCTCTCTCTCTCTCTCTCTCTCTCTCTCTCTCTCTCTCTCTCTCTCTCTCTCTCTCTCTCTCGTGAATAATATCTGTAGTTGTTTATGACTGACTCATTTAGCAAGGGCACCGCACCTTTGTTAAAATGCAATTAGAAAATAAGATTTTAAGCTTACGAAGAATCGCGTACAATGGACAGAAAGTGGACTAGTTACAAGAGGTTTTACTATGCATTTCTGGCAAAAAATAGTGTGTTTTTCTTTAATATCTCCCATACTAATTACTTGATCAGAATGGTACTTTGACAAAACACTCTTGAGACCTTCCCCTAATTTTTGATACTATAATGCATTGGCAAATCTCTTTAATTAAGGTGTTTACTCTGGCCTAATAAAGCCTAAGCCAAGTGAATCAGGTAAGTAGGTACAGCAATTCGAATGCCTACACTCCCCGTCCCTCCCCTCCTTCCCTCCCTCTGTCTTGACCCTCCTCCTATCCCTCCAGTAACCCCTTACCTATTCTCTCCGGCGTCGCTTACTCTACCTTTTCTCTAACCTGTTATATTTGTTAATAACTGATAGAATTGATATGTTGGATTCTTGTTATAATTCTTATTAACATTTCATGATATTGTTGTATTTCGTCAGGGTGTTTAAGGAGTTTACAGCCTTTAGCTTATTTATCCAACTTGATGAACCTGCCCTGAGGGCTTCTTAAATCCTTAAGTTTCGTGCGATATACGGCTACGACTTGGAAAGATAACCAAAATTAAATCTCATAATACAGCTTAAGACCCATCATACAGTTACAAGAGATTCAGATATCTAAACCCAAGCTTAATTCCTTTTAAGGTGTAGACAGCATAAATTGCATTGAACAGCCATGCAGAATTATCTTCATCTAATGTATCTCCAATCTGCATTCCCTTTCGTTTTACTGTTATTTTTCATAACTGGGCTACCTTATCTGCTGGTGCCCCTGGTATCTATACCTATTAAGACAAAAATAGTAATAGTGATAGCAGTTGTAATGATAATCATGATAAAGATGTTAATGATAAGAGAAGCATGATAAAAGTTTCTCTGTCTGTCTGACTGACTCTCTCTCTCTCTCTCTCTCTCTCTCTCTCTCTCTCTCTCTCTCTCTAATGTGAAATAATTATCGCCATCAGTTGGAAAGTAAAGGAAACAATTGAACAAAAATCACAAAAAATTTATTCCTAATCGTCATCACTGTCAAGGAACAGATCATCCTCATCATCACTGTTTATGGTGATGATTATACATAGGATCTACAGGTCTTTGGATGTTATCATTTGACCAGTATGCTTCCTCGAAGGCTCTGGACCGTCTTATTGCACCGTCCCACACTTCCCTTGTTGCACTAACCTTCGCTTCCTCTATTCTGGCCTGTAAATCTGCCCGAGTGAATCGCTACTGCAATGAGGAACGCACACGTTTTTTCATAAAGCCCCAGACCTGCTCAATAGCATTGAGCTCAGGATGAGCAGGTGGTAGTCGGGCGACTTCATGTCCCCATGAACGGATGATGTTGTCAATATTATACACAGGTAGTGGGCGGTTTTGCTTGATGATTTGCAACAGCTCAGGGCGTGTGGAGTTTGGAGGGAATGGTATCTGGCGGCACGTCAACCATTTCATGATATCTGCTTTAATGGTGGAGGAATTTGGGCAACGACTATCTTCGCTCAATTGGTTGAAGTAGGGCGCATTATCAAGCACAAGCACTGCTGGCTCAGGCAATGATGGAAGAAGTTGGGACGTGAGCCAACGAACGAAGAGGTCGGCATTCATTTCGCCATGGTAGTCACCAGTTTTGTTTTTTGTAGGAAAACACAAGAATGATTCCTCAATGAAACCATCTTCTGTGCCTGCAGCAACAAGCACAAAACGCTCCCCTTCTCCGGGAGGGACCTGCCGACTGTAGGTGGCACTTATCATGGACTGTGTGGCATCAACCCACTCGCTGCTAGGATGCATCCTCGTGGTGAACCATGTTTCATCGATGTATACCACCTTTCTCCCTCCTTCCGATATTCATTAAGTGCTCGGAGAGTGGGAATGCGCCAGCACACTCAAGAGTTTCCTTTTTGACATACATTTTCCGTTGTGTGGTCTTATAGCAGAACCCCATGTCATGTAGTAATCGCCACACTGATGATTCTGATTTTCCAGCTGGGATGATGCCGTTTTCACGTAAACCCTGTGTCAGACTTTTTAATGGTGAATGTGTTTTTCTTAGCGAATTCACCGTGTACATAGCGGCGAATGGCACCGATAGCAAAATTATCAAAGGCACTTGGTGTGGGTGTCGGGGTATCATGTGTCGTTGACGGGTAATTGTCTGTTCCAGGTGGTGCTGTTCCCATGCTTCGCTGTAAAAGTGAATGCACTGTCGTCGTCTTCATGAACATGACGTCTGCAGTACGATCATAAGGCCTGTGTGGAAAACACAATAGCTGCAGAATACAAACAGAATTATACTGTGACACAAATAAATATAATATTTAAAACTATGATAAAAATCTACGAACTACACAATTTGTTGGATTGATATGCACAATTACACACACACACACATATATATTATATAGATATATAATAATATATATATATATAATATATATATATATATATATATATATATATATATATATATATATATATATATATATATATATATAATATATATATATATATATACATATATATATATGAGTGAATTATAGGATAAATATTAAGATTTACTTATTCAGTAATATGCTTGTGTTTCTTATGCCACATTGTGTTATTGTGTGTGTCCAACAAACCTGAAGCTTCTCTTACCTGTTAAGACTAATCCTTATTTTAGTGTTAGCTTGTTCCATTTTGTATATGGAATGGAGACGTAATGCAAATGCATTTTTGCGTTTAGGGGGCAAAGTAACATGCCAGTCATGAATATGATGGGAAAACCTCCTCAGTCCAACAAACACTGAGACAACAAAACAAAGTGCTTAGGCATAAAGCACAGCAGATACCCAAACTACGATAGTTAATGGTTAAGTGAGCCAATACACCGAAAAATTTTCAGTCAACTTATATAACACTTGATTACATTTACTCTACCTTTCAAGGAGGTAAAGCCAATCAATCCTGCCTTTGGAAAACGTGTGTTTCATTATTTTTCCACGGTTAAAAAGAATCTTAACGAAACCATAATTCGACCTTCTTGACTTCCAAAACCATGCTTTATTTTCCCAGTTACTTTTTTTTTACAATATTATCATTATGGATTTTCGAATGAATATCCTCGTGATGGCAAATATATTGGAAAATACCAATGTTAAAGGTGGATATTATGGAAAATATTAGATGAGACATTCGCAAAGTGAGAGAAGGGAGGGAGGGAGAGCGAAGTGAGGAAGGGAGAGCGAAGTGAGGGAGGGTCAGCATACGTTCGATTGTTTAACAAACTTACCAAAAAGATTTGGCTTTGGCTTTACTAGGACAAGAGTAAACACCTTAATTAACGGGATTTGAAAATGCATTATAGTATCAAAAATTAGGGGGAGGTCTATAGAGTGCTGTGTCAAAGTAATATTCTGATCAAATAATTAGTATGGGAGATATTAAAGAAAAACACACTATTTTTTGCCTGAAATCCATAGTAGTTCTGTATTATTATTATTATTATTATTATTATTATTATTATTATTATTATTATTATTATTATTATTATTATTATTATTATTATATAGACGACGAACCCTATACATATAGAACAAGCCCGCCACAGGGGCCAGTGACTCGAAATTCAAACCTCCAAAGAATATTATTGTGTTCATTCGGACGAAGTAACAGAAGGTAATGGGAAATACAGTAAGAGGGATCAGTTAAAACAGGAAAAGAACAGAAAAATTACAAATTAATAAAGAAATAAATAAAAATGCGAGCAAAATATTAAAATACAAGTTAGATTGTATTAGGCAGTCGAAAATAGGACTGTACAGAAGAACTATGGGTAATATTATCATATTTTGGATGACGTTTGGTCACTGTTTATCGTCATAGTGACAGTCTCATAAAACACATTTCACTGATCCGTTCCAATCACCGCGTCAGGGATGAAAAAAAAAAAGTTGTTCAGTGAAATGTTAAATTCATATTTGTGGTAAACCACGCATAAAAAAAAGCTTTGATCCTTGTTGTTGAATTTGTACCAACGCTTCTGTTTGATTAAATTTCGATTTATTTGTTCTTTTTTGCGATGTTGATGAGTGGTGCTAACAGATCTGGGGTCTCCTGGCTCTTTTTGAAGTCGAGTGGAGGAGAGAGAGAGAGAGAGAGAGAGAGAGAGAGAGAGAGAGAGAGAGAGAGAGAGAGAGAGAGAGAATTTAATTGTAATTTAGGGGTTTAGCCGCATTTTACAGGATTAAATAGGAAGATTCTGAATTGCTTGTTTCATGATGAAGTTTTAGTCCTTGGCATGACATGTTAATCGTATCTCTCTCTCTCTCTCAATGATGAATTTTCATTTTATCATTTGATATCATCACTTTCTCGTGATCTTAAATGGAAAAATAAAGTACGCAGTAGTATGTACTGTATGTAGTATATTTCTGTATACAGGAAGCTTTCGCCAACTTGACCAGTTGGACTCTTCAGCCTGAATAAACATAGAAATGATAATACATTTAGGAACATCTTTGAAAAATGGAAAAACGGCTTGTTATTCTTTCAGGCATCTCCAGAATTGCTCAATAGTCTATTAGCAATTCTCGGGGAACGTCGTCGTGGTACAGTGGAGGCTGGCATATTGGTCGTTTGTGTTACTGCTTGTTGGGTCTCCGAAACTGGTGAATTTGGTGGTTCTTCGGGTGTTCCACCAAGTTCGCCAGTTTTGGAGATCCATTTTATTCTTCAGCAGGTCTTACAAAAGAATTGACCTCTCTCTCTCTCTCTATTGAACCTTATCTTATGCTTCACTAAGTCTTACAAAAAAATTACCTTTCTCTCTCTCTCTCTCTCTCTCTCTCTCTCTCTCTCTCTCTCTCTCAAAAATCTCTCTCTGATGAACCTTATCTTATGCTTCAGTAGGTCTTACAAAAATTTACCTCTCTCTCTCTCTCTCTCTCTCTCTCTCTCTCTCTCTCTCTCTCTCTCTCTGATGAACCTTCATCTTATGCTTCAGTGGGTCTTGCAACAAAAATTTACCTCTCTCTCTCTCTCTCTCTCTCTCTCTCTCTCTCTCTCTCTCTCTCTCTCTCTCTCTCTCTGGCCATGAGCCTTCATCTTATGCATTTGAGTGGGCCTTCCCCAACAAACCCATTCCTAACAGGGATTGACTCTTGGCTTTTCTAGAGCAATCTGGACTCTATCTCTCTCTCTCTGTCCATTCATGTGGACTTCAATGTCTCATCAGTTCCAACCTTCCTTGCTTCCGACGGTGAAAGACCAGGGCTTTGGGGAAAAGTAATTTTAAACTAGCTAACCTCATTCTCTCATACATATATCTCTCTCTCTGAACAGATAACTGAGTGTAATATTTGAATTCTGTTTCGTCTTGAGTTAACGAGACTCCACTAATGGCGTTTCATTACCTTTTGTCATTTAAGAAGTAGATCTGTCTGTTTCTTGTTATCATCGGCCCCGGGCTAGATAGGGATATTAGATATCCAGACCCATTCCATTTAGTGTAAAAATTCTTAGAGTTTTAGATCACTGTAAAAGAAAACTATTGTGCCGGCTTTGTCTGTCCGTCCGCACTTTTTTCTGTCCGCACTTTTTCCGTCGCACTTTTTCTGTCCGCACTTTTTCCGTCCGCACTTTTCTGTCCGCACTTTTTCTGTCCGCCCTCAGATCTTAAAAACTGCTGAGGCTAGAGGGCTGCAAACTGGTATGTTGATCATCCACCCTCCAGTCATCAAACATTACACCAAATTGCAGCCCTCGAGCCTCATTAGTTTTGATTTTTCTGTTAAAGTTAGCCATAATCGGTGCTTCTGGCAACGCTATAGGATAGTCCACCACCGGGCGTGATTAAAGTTTCATGGGCCATGACTCATACAGCATGTACTCACCGAAAGATAGATCCATTTTCGGTGGCCTTGATTATAATGTAGCGTCTGATAACCGAGCGCCGAAGAAATTTCGGCGCATTTTTTACTTGTTTAAGTGTTTGTATGTACCGATGAGATACAATTCAAGCTATGGCTCGGACACAATAGTCTGAAAAACATTCTGGAAATTACACTGAATTCTTATAAAACGCTGCTAGAAACGTTATGGCATTTAGTAAAAGTTTAATTCTTCTTCTTTTAACGTGCATTTTTCCCATTTGTATGGGGTAAGCATGATGCCTTCTTTTTGAAGGACTTTGATTTGGCTTTGGGGTAGACTTTGTAGTCTCGATCGGCTGCCCTGTCTGTCATCGATGCTTAGACCCCGGTAGCGTATGTACACTTTTGTACCAGTCACCAGCGTCCTTTCTCCCAGCATTGCTGCTAACAGTCGAGACGTTGCTGTTATTAGGGCTTTGTTTTTCCGTCCATGTATTAGTCTGTAACACCCTTTGCTTGTCCGCAAACAGATCCGTAAATTACATGCATAAGGCCCTGGGCTGCAAACTGGATAGTTGATCATCCACCCTCCAATCATCGGCATTATACCAAAAAAGCCTGAGCCTTATATTTTACATTTAAGGTTTACCTAAAAAATATAACATTCCAGAAAACGTACTTAATTAGTTAAGCGTTTTTTCGTTCATAATATTTTCTGTCAGAATTTCCACCACCGGGAAGTGATTAAAGATTTCATGGGCCGCGACTCAACATATTTCAACCGAGACCACTTACTAAAGATAGATCCATTTTCGGTGGCAACTTGATTATACGATTAGGGGATGTTAAAATGTCTAATCTCTGTCTTGTGTCTTTCTGTCTACATTTCGGCAGCATATTATTGTATGTTATTATATTTATTATGTATATACCGATGAGATACAATTATATATATATATCGGACATAATAGTCTGGAAAAATATATATAAATTACACTGAATTCTTATAAATATATGCTTGAAACGTTATGGCATTTAATAAAAAGTTTAATTGGACTTCTTCTTGTAACGTTGCATTTTTCCCATTTGTATGGGGTAAGCCAAGAAAGCCTTCTTTTGAAAAGGACTTTATTTGGCTTTCCTTAGACTTTGGTTGACTTGAATCGGCTGTCCTGCCTGTCATCGCTTTACCCGGTTACAGGGTTTATTTACAGAAACTGTAAATCAACAATGAGACACCAGCAACCTAATCACTAAGGGCAGCGAATAGAATGTTGCAACAAGCAAGGGATTAAAATGGGGACAGTCGACACCCATTTGCTTCTAATAAAACCTATCCGTTGATTACATGAATAATCTCAGGGTGATGGAACTCCAGGATGGTAAAGTGCCCGCCTCTCTAACCAGGTCGGCTTGACGTCCTAAAAACTGACATTATATTTTACATTAGGGTCGAATTACCTAAAAAAAATATAACATTCCAGAAAGCGTTCTTAATTACTTAAGCCTTTTTTTCGTTCATAATATTTTCTCGTCTCAGAATTTCTTTTTTACATTAAATAGAAAGGAAAAGATTTGATGTAAATTAAGTATAAATCGACATATTTCAAGGGCGTGAGTTCAAGTTACTGTAAATTCCTAACAGGATATTTTCCTGCAACTTTTTGCTGGGAATTTGGATATTATAAAATGTCTATCTCTGTCTCTGTCTCTGGCTCTTGGCTTTCTATCTTTTTTCTCCCCATCGCGTGATGGGGGAAAGGGGTTTTATTATTGTTCACTGTATATGCATTTAGGTATATACTAACGGCTGTTGACTGGTATAACATATATATATATATATATATATAGATTAATAAAATATATAATAAATATACATGTTTATTTATTTATTTATTTATATATATTGCAAATTTAGCTGACTAATTCTGGCCTTTGAAAACCTGTGTCCGGTCCAGGTGGTCTTTATGTTGACGTTGGTATTTTCCGCGGTTGGAAACAGCGGGTATCCGACGCAGTGATGACTTCTGGTCATGATGAAGATGCCTGGAGACAACGTGGCAGATGAATGGAAGCTTTGTGATATCTGTGGGTTCAGGAAGGCTGGGTCCTTCAAACACTGAACTTAACGGTGACGTCACGCTCCAAGGTAGGGGGTATTAAGTGAATGTGTAGATACGTACGCACATTATAGAGGAACCATAGAACGGGTATTCGCTTCGATTTGCGGCTGGTGTGATCACTCTTTTGAGCTGTGCTTGTGAATAAGAACAGCCACTTGGAGGGGCAGCTTCCTGATGGCCATAGAATGTTAGATAACTCATTAACACTTGTACCTTTTTCAGACATTATGTGGAATACCCATTTTATGTTGCAGTGAAACCCCTCTGTTCTTTATTACGCATTTTTACCGTATTAAGTGTTTATTTTTTTATACACCATTTCAGGTTTTAATATAAACTATGTTTCTTTTAACAGGAATTCTGGTTGAGTCCCCCCTGTGAGGACGTTTATATTGGTAGTTAGTGTTCTTTTTAACGTACTATGATGACATTTATTTAGGTCTAGGACCGAATAATCATGACCTTTTTATTTTGTTAGTGACCGGAGATGTTAGTCAAAAATCCAGTATTGGTTGGTCTAAGAATCATTAATTCAAATTGATTGTGAGTCTGAGTTTGGCCTCTAACAAAAAGTTATGACTTCCATCGTGATTTGTGGGGTGTGAACAGAGACTCCATTTTTGTAACCGTAAAGACTTTGCCGAAGCGACTTCCTCCATGTTGCCACATTAATTCAACAAATAAAGTCTAGTTTTGTATCTCGGTCCTGTTTTAATCCAGTAAACAGCCTTTGTTTGAGGATAGATGGAATGGGAGAGAAACTGATAATGGTGGAGTATTTCCTTTCTCAAAGATCCTGAAGATGTGTTATGAAGAAGTCACATTTTTGATTGATAAGGCAGAGAGGATGTGCTGACCTCGTCAATGCTGGCCATTGCTAATTTGGAGAATTTAGAGATATAAGAGCGCGAACTGTGACATCGTTCTTAAAACAATTATAGAAAGAGGTTACTGACCATACCCTCAAGAATCAGACCTTATTTTTATTAAATACTCATAATAAATATATTCTGAATTACTTTTTGTTTTTGTCCATATCAATTTTAGTTTATGCTGTAGAGGTTGGGGCGCGCCTATTTCTATATATATTTTAACATACTATTTATTTAGGTATATATGATTTTATTTTGTTTGGTGACCAGGTGTTAGTCACCAGTATTGGTTGGTCTATCATTAATATTGATTGTGAGTCTGAGTATTATGACTATTTTTGTATATATATACCGTATTTTATTTAAATGTTTATTAATTTTACAAAAATAGTCTAGTTTTGTATCTTGGTGTTTTAACCAGTAAGCCTTTTGTTTGAGGATAGATATAGTGAGAGGAGTTGATGAGAGATAAAGAATGTGCTGACCCAATGCTGGCCACACAGAATCTTAGAGATATAAGTGATATGACATCGATCTTAAAACAGATGTAGAATTTCAAATCCTCCTTATTTTTAGGGCTTAGTTATATTTTCATCTCTCAAATTCTCTCACTTCTCGACTGGAAACCACAACACCCTGCCAGCATTTCCCTCTCTCTCTCTCTCTCTCTCTCTCTCTCTCTCTCTCTCTCTCTCTCTCTCTCTCTCTCTCGATAACTTTCTCCATTCTAGGGGTGGAGCATCTTTTTCGCAAAGGGAGGGGCTCCTGAAAAAAAAAATCAAGGAAATGGAAGGATTCTGTTGACCGCCCACCAAAAAAAAAAAAAAAAAAAAAAACTACGTTTCTTGTGGACAAATGTAATTTCACGGAAGAATTCTTACGAGTTCCCGTCTGCCTCTCTGTGGGTTCAGTGGTGTCAGTTCACTTTTTTAGTTTTCTGTAAAAGAAAACTATTGTACCGGCTTTGTCTGTCCGTCCACACTTTTTCTGTCAGCACTTTTTCTGTCCGCCTACAGGTCTTAAAAACTACTGAGGCTAGAGGGCCGCAAATTGGTACGTTGATCATCCACCCTCCAATCATCAAACATAACTAATTGCAGCCCTCTACCCTCAGTAGTTTTAATTTCATTTAAGGTTAAAGTTAGTCATACTCGTACTTCTGGCAACGATATAGGATAGGCCACCACGGGGCCGTGGTTAAAGTTTTATGGGCCGCGGCTCATACAGCATTATACCGAGACCACCGAAAGATAGATCCATTTTCGGTGGCCTTGATTATACGCTGTAGTGGCTGTACAGAAAACTTGATTGCGCAGAAGAAACTTCGGCGCATTTTTTACTTAAGTATATTAGAATTTCTTCGTATTTCCTATTACCTCCTGCTGCTACTTACAAGTGAACACTATAATATTCCTCGGAAGCTTGAATTTCAAGTCAGTGGCTCCAGTGGGCTTGTTCCATATGAATAGAGTTCGTCTTCTGAGCAATAATAATAATAAATAATAATAATAATAATAATAATAATAATAATAATAATAATAATAATAATAATAATAACCTTTGCAAATTTAAGTGTCTATATTCAAAGTTATATCAACATGGGTATTAATATTGTTTTTTCCAGATTATGTTACATGAAGACATTCGCATCAAAATACAAATAAACACAGACATACGTAAATATATATATATATATATATATATATATATATATATATATATATATATATATATATATATATTATATATTATATATATATTATATAAATATATATACATATATATACACACACACACACATATACACACATATATATATATATATATATATATATATATATATATATATATATATATATATATATATATGTAATCAGTCAGTTAGTCAGTCAAATGAGTCAGTTCTTTGTCTCACCACAAACCAAGGAAATTAATAATTTTCCTGTCCAATTTGGTCTCAGCCTTTCCAATTCTCCTGTGATCGTCATCTAAGCAATTCGACTTTCATCCATTTCATGAGCATTTCCCCTTTCGTCATGAGTTCATTCCATTTTCATTCCATTTTCTCTCTGTCCTTTTAACTCATCTCATTCTCTCACTTCCCTCTTATCTCATGAGCTGCTCTTCCAGTTCTCCCTCGAAATCGTTATCTATTTTTTGTTTTGTTTTCTTTCCTTTCATTCGTAGATTTTTCTCCGTCAGGGGAATTAAAAAATGTGTGGAAGGAGAAGATTTGATAAAAAAAAGGGGGAGAGTATGAATTTATGATAAAGAAAAGGGGAAATGATAGAGATGAATAATGAGAAACGAAATATTACAGGATGGTAGATGCAAAGAGGGGAAGAATGATGTATTTATGAAAATGAGATTTTATATTATATATATATATATATATATATATATATATATATATATATATATATATATATATATATATATATATATATATATATATATATATATATATATGTATGTATATATAGGGTAATAAGTAACGCCCTTTGTTTAAGTGGAACAAAATTAAAGCCTTTTTGATTATCGTTTATTTTTTCGAACATGAATGTATTGCCACAGGTTAATAGATTAATATAATATATTAACAAAATTAATATAATGCTTATTCGGTTTAATAATGCGGCATAAGTAACGCCCTTTTTAATTTTATATCTTATAATGTATATTTTCTTTATTATTTTCTTTAATTAATTTGCTAAATCTTTATTTTTCAGATATTTTATACAACCATGAGATTAACAAAGGAACAGAGAGTAAAAGCAATTCAATTGTACTATCAAAACAATAAAAATGGTGCTGAAACCGCAAGATTGTTATTAGCTGAATTTAACATCCCAAGGGTGCAAAGCCGAAATATCATTTGTATTGAACATTATTAAACCGAATAAGCATTATATTAATTTTGTTAATATATTATATTAATCTATTAACCTGTGGCAGTACATTCATGTTCGAAAAAATAAAGGATAATCAAAAAGGCTTTAATTTTGTTCCACTTAAACAAAGGGCATTACTTATGCCGCACCCTATATATATATATATATATATATATATATATATATATATATATATATATATATATATATATATATATATATATATATATATATATATATATATATATATATATATATATATATATATATATATATATATATATATATATATATATATATATGTATGTGTGTGTGCGTTTGTACATCACATCGTATATCTGTTGGCATTTGAGTATATTGTAATACTCTCTCTCTCTCTCTCTCTCTCTCTCTCTCTCTCTCTCTCTCTCTCTCTCTCTCTCTCTCTCTGTATACATGCAAACATACAGAGAGAGAGAGAGAGTGTATATTACAATAAACTCAAATGCCAATAGAGATAAGATATGATGTACAAATGCGCACACAGCCACAGACACATCCACACACACACACACACACACACACACACACACACACACACACACACATACATATATATATATATATATATATATATATATATATATATATATATATATATATATATTATATGTACGTGTATGTATGTGCGTGTGTGTAGGTGTGTATGTTCGTGTGTGTGTTTTATTATGGTGTTCCATATTCCAATTTTCGAAACCCCAAAATATCTTCCCTGATCACGGGAGTTTTTTTTTTTTCCTACCAAATTAGGCTTGGTCTTAGATTCCCTTTGGTGGGCTGTCAACAACTTTCTTTTTCTCCCATTTCTGAAGCGGAATGGAGAACGTTGTGGAAGACTGGGTGAGAGAGAGAGAGAGAGAGAGAGAGAGAGAGAGAGAGAGAGAGAGAGAGAGAGAGAGAGAGAGAGAGACGGATAGCTAAGTTTTCTATGGCTTATTTGCTGACAAATATCTAGAGATAGAACTAGAAATAAATAAATTAAAGAGAGAGAGAGAGAGAGAGAGAGAGAGAGAGAGAGAGAGAGAGAGAGAGAGAGAGAAGGTGGACGGTAATTTGAAATTGGAGGGGTGAGAAAATTTGAAATAACTTTCCTCGTAGATACATAAACACGCTTTTACATATACATATGTATACTTATATACAGTGTTATGGAATGACGTCACGTGTGTACATACGCACATACAAGGATAATTGTGAAACACATGCCAGCGTTTAAGTATTTTGATTCATGTGGGAGATATTGTTAATGTAAGACTGGGCATTTAAAAAAAATAACAGAGAAAAAGTGTTACTCTTGTTCAATTAGTGAAACTTTTTCTCTTACGACTTTTTTCACTGTGTTTTATAGGTATATTATCAAATAAGGTTCATCTATTTGTCTTTAGCGTATATAATACTGTTCTGAGCCAAATTATATAACAAATGCCTGGAAGGAAATTGTTAATATTTGGCTTAATTTTCTAAAGATTTTTATAAGAATCATCTCACATTATTTACTTTTACTTATTTCCATCAGTAGGGAAAAGTGCATTCGGTGCACCTCACGCGGTGCTCTGTAGGTATTACTAAAGGTTCTTTGCAGCGTGCCTTCGGCCCCTAGCTGCAACCTCTTTCGTTCCTTTTACTGTACTTCCTTTCATATTCTCTTTCTTCCATCTTACTTTCCACCGTCTCCTAACAATTGATGCATAGTGCAACTGCTTTGAGATTTTCCTCCTGTTGCAGCTTTCAGACCTTGTGCTGACAATTTCCATTTCAGCGCTGAATGACCTCACTGGTCCCAGTGCTTGGCCTTTCACTGTGGTGGCAGACCCCATCCTTTGCACTCACAAAAATGAAAATTGAATAAAAACAAGTAAAAAATGCGCCGAAGTTTCTTCGGAGCTATCGAGTTATCTGTACAGCCGCTACAGCTTATAATCAAGGCCACCGAAAATAGATCTATCTTTCGGTGTTCTCGATATAATGCTGCATGAGCCGCGGCCCATGAAACTTTAACCATGGCCCCGTGGTGGCCCATCCTATATCGTTGCCAGAAGCACGATTATGGCTAACCTTAACCTTAGTTCAAATAAAAACTACTGAAGCAAGAGGGCTGGAATTTGATATTTTTGATGACTGGAGGGTTGATGATCAACATACCAACTTGCAGCCTTCTAGCCTCAGTAGTTTTTAAGACAAAGACGACACAATAGTTTTCTTTACATGAAACTGAAAATGAATAATAAAGCCATTCCAATTGAAAATCTCTGAATGCTATGAATCATTTCTCCATTTACTGATAAAACAGCCTTAGCTGCACCCATTTTTAAGCTTTTACTTTACCTTTGGTCCCGCTTCCTTTGTTCAGCCCTGCTGTCCAACATCTCTTAAATTCTTTCTCATTGCGTCTGTGAGATTTCTCCTATTTCCACCTTTAGATACTCGTACATTGTCTCCTTTATTTTCTAGATGTCTTTATCTTGCTGTCCAACCTCTCCAACTCCACCTTTATCAGTCTTAAGCACTGAATGGCTGAAAATGCCCCAGTGATTTTCTTAGGAGTCTGAATATCATAGAAAATCAAATCGTAAAATAAACTTTCGAAACAAGAACATGAAAAATGGATCTCTTTATCTTGCTATCCAACCACTCCAACTCCCCCCTTTTACAGTCTTAAGCAATGAAAATGCTCCCCCCACCCCAGTGCTCGGCTCGACAGCCTTTTAATTTTCATAAAATCAAATCACAAAATCAACTTCAGATCCTCGTACTTCGTCCTCTCTATTTTCTGTATCTCATTATCTTACTGTTCAACCATTCCAACTCCTCCTTTTTTCAGTCCTGAGCAATGAATGTCCGAAATTGCCCACCCAGTGCTTGGCTTGACAGCCTTTTATATTTCATAAAATCAAATCACAAAATACCCCGTAGGTGGGTAGTGCAGTCAGTGCACCTCATGCAGTGCACTGTAGGATTACCTAAGGTTCCTTTGCAGCGCCCTTTCGGCCCTAGCTGCAGTCTCTTTAGTTCCTTTTACTGTACGTCCTTTCATATTATCTTTCTTCCATCTTACTTTCCACCCTCTCCTAACAATTGTTTCATAGTGCAACTGGTTTGAGGTTCTCCTTCTGTTACACCTTGGGCCAAAATTCTATGTTCCTGTGTTCCAAATCACAAAATCAACTTTAGAAACTGGAATATGAAGAAACGAAAGTCTCGTCTCCACCAGCTAAATCTTTCAAATGTCTTAGGCGCTCAATGGTCGAAATTGCCCACCCAGTGCTTTTAGGTTTTCATAAAATCAAATCACAAAATCAACTTTAGAAACTGGACTCTGAAGAAACGAAAGTCTCGTCCCCGCCAGCTAAATCAACTCTTGCCAAAGTATAATAACTTCCTTTCCCCCTTGAGGCCACATTCTGAATTCATGCAGAAAGTTCGTCAGTTGGTGTTCCTTCTGACACACACTCCTTTCGTCCTGCCTTCGGCGCATCGTAAGTTCGTCGGGGTTCGTAACGCTTGTGAAATGTGTTTTTTTTTGTGGCAAAGTTTTTTCATGACTTTTTTTGTGTATTGTATTGACAGCGTTATTGTCACTATTTTTTTATTTGGCAGATATACATTATCATTAAATTCAGTTGACAAACTCATATATATATATATATATATATATATATATATATATATATATATATATATATATATATATATATATAATTCATTATATATATTTTCAGGTATATATAAATGTATGTAAATATGCATATATATAATATGTATATGTATTATATATATATATAATACATATATACAGTATATATATATTATATATTATATATACAGGTATGTAAATGTATGCAAATATGTATATATGAATATATATATATATATATATATATATATATATATATATATATATATATATATATATATATATATATATATATATATATATATATATATATATGTGTGTGTGTGTGTGTGTGTGTGTGTGTGTGTGTGTATGTATGTATATAAAATGTATGTATACATATTAGATATCATGAATACATATTTTACTCTTCAGTATATTAAAAAATAACCTAAACATAATTTTCGAAAAACAAATAAGAACAGGGACCAAGCTTCAAAAAAAGTACGTGGAATCTCTCTTTTAAAACGAAGATGACAAAGTTTAACCGTTATGGTGACTCAGAAGATGGAAAATGAATTTACTTAAATTTTTTTCACAATTTCTATGAAAAGTGACGGAATGTGAACGACGTTTGACAGCTTGCTTTTAAAAAATCATGTTATCATCAGGGAAAATGACAGAATGGGAATTTAGCTGGAACAGCAGCTAACCTCACAAGACAATAAATTCCAGTTGATTATGATTAAAAACAAGCAAAAAATGCGCCGAAGTTTCTTTGACGCAATCGAGTTTTCTGTACAGCCGCTACAGCGTTTAATCAAGGCCACCGAAAATAGATCCATCTTTCGGTGGTCTTGGTATAATGCTGTATGAGCCGGGGCCCATGAAACTTTAACCACGGTCCGGTGGTGGCCTATCCTATATCGTTGCCAGATGGACGATTATGGCTAACTTTAACCTTAAATAAAATAAAAACTACAGGGCTCGAGGGCTGCAATTTGGTATGTTTGATGATTGGAGGGTGGACGATCAACACCAATTTGCAGCCCTCTAGTCTCAGTAGTTTTTAAGATCTGAATGCGGACAGAAGAAGTGCGGAGACAAAAAAGTGCGTACATAAAAAAGTGCGGACTGACAAACAAAGCCGGCACAATAGTTTATTTTACAAAACTAAAAATATATAAAAATAAAACGACAAAATATTACAGAAAGAGAATTCAACCACAAGCAAGTATAAGAGAAAGGAAATTGTTTGTGTATTATATATCGTGTTTATTTAGGGGATGGGGAGGGTTAAATTTCTCTAATTAACTGTTATGCAACCAGAGACTGGAATGTAATTAGCATGTCTTATTGTCTAGATGTTAATTAAAGGCCTACTATTATGTACTGCTCTAGTCGTGGGTCAGATGTCAATGTTACGTAACATAGCGTCTCAACAGTGTCTGAAGAACAGAACACAATACACATACATACATATATATGTGTATATATGTATATATGTATAGATGAATATACATAATATATATACAGTATATATATATATATTATATATATATATATATATATATATATATATATATATATTTATATATATATATATATATATATATATATATATATATACATATAATGTGTGTGTGTGCGTGTGCGTGTGTGTGGGCGCGCGTGTGCCTGTGTGTGTATATACATAATGTTTAATGCTAATAATAATAATAATAATAATAATAATAATAATAATAATAATAATAATAATAATAATAATAATAATAATAATAATGCGATTTGTCAACAAATACGATATGTTAAAAAGAGAGCAAAATAAGTCAAGAGAGAAAAAATAAAATACACATAAAATAAGATATAAAAAATACACAATAAACCATCGGAGAAACAGTGCCACAGAAATAAACGAAAAGAATAAACAAGTGCACAATAAACTACTGGACAAACAATGCGCACTCGATACCTTACGAGATGATAGCGACACTTCCAGCTGGCACTTACAAATAGAGCCATTGTCACGCCATCCCCGCTAAGATTACGAAGATTTTTCCAGCCGAGGCTCAAGGCGAATGGTTCTCTGACAGGGACCGAATGGATATTAAAGAAGAAGAAGAAGAAGAAGAAGAATAAATAAGAGGAAGAAGAAGAAGAAAAAGTAGAAGAATAAATAAGAGAAGAGGACGAAGAAGAAGAAGAAGAAGAAGAAGAAGAAGAAGAAGAAGAAGAAGAAGAAACATATGAAGAAGAAGAAGAAGAAACATATGAAGAAGAAGAAGAAGAAAGAAGAGGAGGAGGAAGACGAAGAAGAAACATATGAAGAAGAAGAAGAAGAATAAATAAGAGGGAAGAAGAAAAAGTAGAAGAATAAATAAGAGAAGAGAAGGAAGAAGAAACATATGAAAAGAAGAAGAAGAAGAAGAAGAAGAAGAGGAGGAAGAAGAAGAAACATATGAAGAAGAAGAAGAGGAGGAGGAAGAAGAAGAAGAAGGGGGGTTACTAACGGCTAACCATCTTCCTCTATATCAAAGCAAGTAAAAAATGCGCCGAAGTTTCTAAGGCGCAATCGAGTTTTCTGTACAGCCTCGGCCCATGAAACTCAGCCACCCCATGAAATTCTTAGCCGCGGCCCATGGAACTCAGCCACAGCCCGGTGGTGGCCCGTGTTGCTCGTACCTATGGCGATGCCAGAAGTACGATCATGGCTAACTTTAACCTTGAAGTAGAATAAAAACTACCGAGATTAGTGGGCTGCAATTTGGTATGATTGATGATTGGAGGGCGGATGATCAACTTACCAATTTGCAGCCCTCTAGCCTCACTCAGTAGTTTTTAAGATCTGATGGTGACAGAAAAAGTGCGGGCTAACAGACAAAGCCGGCACAATAGTTTTCTTTTACAGAAAACTGAAAACGAATAAAAAGACTGCAGTGGTACGGCCGTGTGATGAGAAGAGATGAGACATATTTGGGGAGGAGAGTGATACAGATGGCGGTGCCTGGTGAAGAGAGAGCGAGAGGAAGGCCGAAGAAGCGAAGGTGGATGGACGTAGTTAGAGAAGACCTGAGAGAGAAACAATTGTCAGAGGATGATATGTTTGACCGAACCAGGTGGAGGAGGAAAGCTGTCAGAAACATCGACCCCCACATAGAAGTGGGAAAAGATACAGAGAAAGAAGAAGATAATTTTGCGATACCCATTTCATTTTTGAGACCCATTTTTAATACCTATTTAATTTTCAAGTCAGCTTCAAAGACGAGGCTTGCTGACAAAACTGGGGAGGCAGACACTTTCTGGAGCCAACCAACTAGAAAAAGACGTGTATATTCCGATAATAATTTCTTGAGCACAATAGTTTTGTAATAAGGTAAGAAATACCATTCATAGCGGAATGAATAAAAAGTTTTCTTTTTATGTTTCTGGAAACATAACAGGTTTCGAACACATTATAAGTCACATTTTCTACTGCCGTCCTTTAATAATAAACTGGATAACAAAACCAGGACACTACTGTATAAATGGAGAGAGAGAGAGAGAGAGAGAGAGAGAGAGAGAGAGAGAGAGAGAGAGAGAGAGAGAGAGAAGGTACAGCATTATTATGACGAATGTGCTGAAACAGAACTAGAAATCGATGGATAAGTGCGAAGAGAGAGAGAGAGAGAGAGAGAGAGAGAGAGAGAGAGAGAGAGAGAGAGTCAAGATGCTTTAGATTGTCTTATAATAATATTTTGAGACAATACTAGATATCGATGGATAAGGACGGAGAGAGAGAGAGAGAGAGAGAGAGAGAGAGAGAGAGAGAGAGAGAGAGAGAGAGAGAGAGAGAGAAAATAAAGTCAAGATGGTTCAGTTTATCTTATAATAAATATTTTGGGACAGGACTTGAAATCGATGGATAAGGGCGGGGGAGAGAGAGAGAGAGAGAGAGAGAGAGAGAGAGAGAGAGAGAGAGAGAGAGAAAAGTTAAGATGCTTCAGATTGTCTTATAAGAGATATTTTGAGACGATATTAGATATCGATGAATAAGGACGGAGAGAGAGAGAGAGAGAGAGAGAGAGAGAGAGAGAGAGAGAGAGAGAGGAGGTTAGGAGGAGGAGGAGGAGGAGGAAGCGGTTTCACGACACAAGGAGTCTGTTATCGACATCTCCGACATTTTCAATAAAGGCTGCCTTCCCGATATTCACCGGAGATGACAGAAGATCCCCGCCCTCAGATTTCAGTGTTTTAAATCAAAACCATCGAAGACTATGGATCGAATCTGACAACCTACATTAAGGCCTGGGAAGCAGAGGTTCTTTCTCTGACTGTCACTGTCTTCGTAGCTTAAAAGAAGAAGTGTGGAGAAAGTTAGACAG
>NC_089746.1:6532194-6537194 GCF_040412425.1 Macrobrachium rosenbergii | reverse complement strand
AGGCACGTTAAAACGAAAAAATATATATACTAAAATATATATATATATATATATATATATATATATATATATATATATATATATATATATATATATATATATATATATATATATATATATATATTATATATATATATATATATATATATATATATATATATATATATATATATATATATATATATATATATATATATATATATATATATATATATATATATATATATATATATATATATATATATATATATATATATATATATACGCATCACCAGAATAATATTCAATTTTGCAATGAAGAAAGCATAGAACTGCTTAGTGACAATATTTTATATCCTCTTCCACAATTCTGCGTTGCTCCAATATCGCAGGTTCTATCAATTTTAGCCTCTTGGAAATGCCAACTCACAGTTCATAAACCATTTTCGTCGTGCAATCTTTATGAAGACTTCAAAATGAACTGGCTTCAATTTCTAAAAATGAAAGTCAAGTTTTTCAGGAGAGAGGAAAAAAAATAGTGTTGCAACTTAGTATTAGTTTTTAGCGTTTCGTAAAAGAAAACTATTTTCTGTCCGTCCGCACTTTATTCTGGCCGCACTTTTTCTGTCCGCCATCAGATCTTAAAAACTACTGGGGCTAGAGGGCTGCAAATTGGTGTGTTGATCATCCACCCTCCAATCATCAAGCATACCTAATTGCAACCCTCGGTCCTCAGTTTTTATTTTATTTAAGGTTAAAGATAGCCGTAATCGTGCGTCTGGCAACGATATAGGATAGGCCACCACCGGGCCGTGGTTAAAGTTTCATGGGTCGCGGCTCATACAGTATTATACTGAGACCACCGGAAGGTAGATATAGTTTCGGTGGCCTTGATTATACGCTGTAGCGGCTGTACAGAAAACTCGATTGCGCCGAAGAAACTTCGGCGTATTTTTTTTCTTGTTGACCTTTAAATTAGGTGTGCATTATACTCACATAAGTTGAGGGATATTTTCTTTCGACCTATGATTTTCATAATCATTGTCAATTTGATCGGAAATGTGACGACATTGCAACTTAAAAATTCGTTATACCGAAATTTGGTTCCATTATAGCAAAATCGTTGTCTTCTACCGTGTTTGACAGGTTTCTTTCCATAATTATTTATTTGCACGGAATTTTTATCACATAATTTCACTGATGGTTTTCTAATGAGAAATCTTTGTCTTCTGCTGCGATAGATAGATTTTATCCATAATTATTTTTCTTTGGTTTTTTCTTAAATGAGTTACAGTTTTTGCAGAAACGCCTAAATAAATCGAATTATTTTTATATAATTTCATTGATGGTTCCATTGTAAGAAATAATTATCTTCCTTTCATAATTATTCTTCCCGTAGTTTTTCTTAAATGAATTATCATATATTTTGCAGAAATGCCTACATACATTAAATTAGTTTAAGATAATTTTACTTTGAGAAGCTTCGGAATAAATGAAATTATTTTCGTGTCCTCATATCAATATGAGTTCATATTCTTTTGAAAAATGTTGCGACAAATGGAATTATTTTCGTATCATATTCAATAGACCCGAGGCATATTCTCCTCATAATATCCAGACAATATTTCACAATACTTCACACGAAATATCCGCTTTTTAGTTTCCTGAAAAGAAAACTATTGTGCCGGCTTTGTCTGTCCGTCCGCACTTTTTCCTGTCCGTACTTTTTCTGTCCGCCCTCAGGTCTTAAAAACTGCTGAGGCTAGAGGGCTGCAAATCGGTATGTTGGTCATCCACCCTCCAATCATCAAACATACCTAATTGCAGCTCTCTAGCCTCAGTAATTTTTATTTTATTCAAGGCTAAAGTTGGCCATAATCGTGCGTCTGGCACCGCTATAGGATAGGCCACCACTGGGCCGTGGCTAAAGTTTCATGGGCCATGGCTCATACAGCATGATACCGAGACCACCGAAAGATAGATCTATTTTCGGTGGCCTTGATTATACGCTGTACAAAAAACTCGATTGCGCCGAAGAAACTTTGGCGCATTTTTTGCTTGTTTTATATTACCTTCCCTCGACAGCAAAGTTCTCTGATTAGAGACGTCTCATTCACTATGTTTGTATGTATGTATGTATAATGAAATGCATGCACGCAGTAAGTTCACAAGCACTTAACATAATATATTGTCATTAGAACAACTGAAAACTATAGATCATTTGAAACTTAATTATTTTTTATTTAATCTTGAACTTTTGAAGGCATCACATGGGAAAGAAATTTCAGAAAAATCATATCATTTCAGAAATAATTTCAGAACTCGTGGGAAAAAAATATTCCCTGTCAATAATATTTGTCAGTGATTAAAAAAACTGGGTGGAATTTGCAGTGCCTGAACCATAATAATTTCAGAAAACTTCTTATCCACTAATATTTTTGTGTCAGAATCTTTTTCTAACCTTGTTTGCAATAACAATGTTTGCTTTACTCTTGTTCTGTTCTTTGTTATTCTCCCGTTTTTTATTTTCCTTTTACCATTCTTTATTTATTCCTCGTATGACTGGGTAAATGGCTTTCATTTCTCTATGTCTTTTTTATGTATTTATTTATTTATCTGTTTATTTTCTTTATGGATGTTTATCTTTCATATATCATAACTGACATAATGAACACTTACATGTTTTGTATGTATGTATGTATGTATATATACATAACTGCATACACACATTTAATAAACAAACACTAAGCATATATTGTCATTAGCACAATTAAAAACTGTGCATAGTTTTCAGCTTAATTATTATTTACCTCATATTTTTCCTTACACAATTTTTTGAACCACCGTGAGTAGTAATATTTCCAATTGTACTTTACTGTGAGTGTTGGTTAATTTTTCATAAATCATTTGAAACTTAATTATTTGTTAATTTTTCACTTTACACAATTTCTTGAATCATTGCTCATAGTGATATTCAGGTTTTAATTCACTGACAGTTATGATGATATTTTTTTCTAAGTACCATTATCATCATCATCATCATCATTGTCAGCCTTTATCAGAATTACAATTCCCTCCACTTACCTCATCTATCACTTTCCTCTCTCTTCTTCCACTCCACCGCCTCTCACTCATCCCTCCTCTCGTCCTGATTCCTTCCCACCTCTCCACACCGACTCTTATTCGTCAGGGGGGCCAGGTCCCCTTCCCAAAAGCCCGATCTTGGTCCCATCCCAGGAATGACATGAGATAGAGGTTATCCAACCTTCAATATTGCTGAGAGGGAAACCCTGTCACTGCAGTCTCTCTCTCTCTCTCTCTCTCTCTCTCTCTCTCTCTCTCTCTCTCTCTCTCGTGTAAAAAAATAAGAAGTCATTGTCCGTAACACACACAAAAAAACATTCAATCTAGAAAATTGAATTTCTGTTAACATGCAGATATGTATGAACTGATACACATACATTGAAATAGTCTTTTTAGGTTATTCTAATTATTTTTATGGCATTTTTAGAAAATATTTTATTATTTAGTGTACTCCCTTGTTTCTGTTATTAGAGGTTGATTAAACACAACTCTGTAGCCTATATATACATATATATATATATATATATATATATATATATATATATATATATATATATATATATATATATATATATATATATATATATATATATATATGTGTGTGTGTGTGTATGTATAATGCATATGTATATATATATATATATATATATATATATATATATATATATATATATATATATATATATATATATATATATATATATATTGTTGTTGTTTCGTTACAATAATTATACAGGTTCTTACCACTCGTAAGCAATCAGAACCTCACAGGACATAGCCTTATGTGCTTGACCACTCGTGGAACAATCAATAGAATAAAAATTACTCAGAAAGGGGTAAAAATACTATGAACTCTATATTGAATGTTTATTATAAAACTCAGGATCACTGAAAAGTCTAGTTAAAGGAAGATAACACATTCACTGCACAAAAACTTGCTAATACAACTATCACACAAGGGAAGAGAACATTCACACTTGATGGCAGGATAGTTGAAGAGAAAGACAGAAGAAAACCTAAAACTAATTAACAACCTTAAACCTAATTAACAAAAATCATATACACCCAAATAAGAATATTTACGCTAACAAGTTAATTGTTTTTAAAAGCAGCAGAACACAGGATCTTGGCCGGCAACTGTCCCAAGGCCGTAGGTCAACACAAGGCAATTGCTGGCAAGATGGGTTGACCAGCGTCAACGACGTCCTAAAGAATAACAAATAACAACTTAAAGATTCAATCCTTACCAGCAAAATAAGAGTCAGTGGGCATTATGACGGCTCAAAGGAGACAGCGCAGCGCTGGAGGCAGTAGCACATTTAGGAGGCAGTAGCACAAATAGGAGGCAGTACAGTGCTGGAGGCAGCAGCACATATAAGAGGCAATAATGCATTTAGGAAGCAGTAGCACATCTAGGAAGCAGTAGCACAGGTTGAAAGGAAAGACGTGCCACCAAGACTGGCACACGTAGTCGTTACTTCGACAACAGCAGAGGTGTGTCAGACACACACACATACACAGAAGGATCCCTGCAGACTCAAAAATCCACCGCAGATCTGGATGAGTAAGAGGACCTGGACCACGGCCAACCAGGCAGTTTAGGTGGGATCCCTGAGAGACTAAAATTCCACCAGAAGACACTGCTTGACTAACTGCCCCTCCAGCGTAGAGAGAGAGCAAGAGCTGTCCTTTATGGTGATTTAAGAGCCGACGACACACGCTCTTCAAAAGGCCCCGCCATGGCAGAAGTAAACAAACAGGTCTCCAGCAACGACCCATCAAATTGCTTAACACTCCAGCAACCATACAAACAATTGTACATGCAAAAAAGAAAACATACAACTCATGGGCGGAGTACCAACAATACAAAGAAACAAGGTAAATAAAAATAAGTTAACTAAACTTTTCGTGACCGAAACAAAAGCCTTCAAAGTTAC
>NC_089746.1:6514694-6527194 GCF_040412425.1 Macrobrachium rosenbergii | reverse complement strand
TTCAGGGATTCTGTAGCTGCGAGCAAAAAAAAAAAAAAATGAAGAATAAGGCGTTGTCTCTGGTAACGTAGTAAGTCTCCTCTCTCTCTCTCTCTCTCTCTCTCTCTCTCTCTCTCTCTCTCTCTCTCTCTCATTAATGGGTCACTGTTATATATGCAGGTTAACCGAACAACTTGCTAGGTAATTGTATGTTTATTGAATTTGATTATGGTAAACGCTAGATAAGTTCTCACGTATTTAATATATATATATATATATATATATATATATATATATATATATATTATGTATATATATATATATATATATATATATATATATATATATATATATATATATATATATACGTATGTATGTATATTTGTTTGTGTGCATATATATTCATTTACGTATATATATATTGTATATATACATGTATACATACATACATACATACATATATATATACTGTATATATACTATATATATATATATATATATATATATATATATATATATATATATATATATATATATATATATATATATATATATACATATATATATATATATATATATATATATATATATATATATATATATATATATATATATATATAAAAACCATCAATAAGGGGCTGAGGACACACACATGTACAAACTGTCTTTATTCCAACGTTTCGTAATTATCCATTTAATTACATCATCAGGGCTGTTAAAATGAAACAAAATTCCTTGTAAAATAGTAAAAACTAAAAATTAAGAATTCAGAAATTAAAAATTTAAAAAGGTAAAAATTATTCATACCAAATTTAAGAAGTATATGCAACATTAAAATTAAGGGAATGAACACAATTTAGAAAATCCTTACATTAGACAGAAAAGTAAGAGAAATTCAGTAAACTAAAAATGAAAATAGCAGCGAACAGAGTAATAGAACAAAAGGTTAAACGACCGACCTAGAGGAGTGACAGCGTCAAACTAAACGTACACACAAATGGAAACAACACAAGTCATGACAAATACAGAGGGGAGGAGGAAGTATGGGTGTTTAAGGACGGAACAAGTTGTTTAATCAAAAGTGATTCTAAAATAACAAGATCTTGGGGGTTGGCGGTATGGCCTAAAATGGAGAAGTCCCTATTATCGATATAATTATGTTTTACAAATTTTGGAGTGATTTCTGATATTGGAATGTTCTGGGTTTGAAATTCTGCTGCCAGTACGGAAGCTTACGCTACGATGAGAAGCGATACGCACCTTAAGGAGTCTACTGGTGGATCCCACATAGGTCCCAGTTTGACATTCAGGCCAAGTATATTTATAAACAACACCAGAGGACATATAAGGCGACAGTCGCTCTTTAGCTTTAAAGAGTGAACCGAGGTGAAAGGGTTCTTGGGAATTAAATTAATGTCAATGGCATAAAAATGTTCCTGAATAATTTGCGTAAACTTTTTATGAAATTTGAATTCATGTGTAAAAGGAAAGCATGCGTAAAACTTC
This sequence comes from Macrobrachium rosenbergii, assembly GCF_040412425.1. NCBI lineage: Eukaryota > Metazoa > Arthropoda > Malacostraca > Decapoda > Palaemonidae > Macrobrachium > Macrobrachium rosenbergii. The sequence goes on along the minus strand of NC_089746.1, from coordinate 6,525,709 downwards.
AATTTTGGGACAGTTAAAACTTTTGGTTTTGTACTGAAATGTTTGTTAAGCAGTTGATATAATTTCCTGTACACCAGCTTTGCGGGAAAACCGTTATTATTGAAAAAGTTAAATAAAAACAACTTCATTATGAAAAAGGGTCCAGTTCGACCTAAGGACGAGCGCTCTGTGTAGAAGTGTAGAAATGGAGTTGGATGTAAAATTACTAAAACAAGAACTATAAAAGTTGGTACCAAGTCCAGTAAAAGTTTTCTTCCTAAAAATCGTGGTATTAAAACAGTCGTGTTGTCTGAAAACTAGGACGTCCAGGAATGGTAGACGGTAGCGGTATAACTGTGGGAGTACCTGGGGTGTTTGTGCCGTATGAGGGGACGGACGTGAGTGTGATAGAGGGTGAGGATGGATCGGGTGTACGAGTACATGAGGATCTGTGGGTGGATGCTGAAAATGTGTCGGTGGATAAGAAGTGTTATAAGGGGGTTTTGACCGATGATTTGGTACTTGGCCTGGGTATGGTTGCGATGGTGAAAGTTCGAGTGAACGGAGTGCATAAATCCAGACAGATGTGTGTAGATGAATGTAGCGAGAAGCTGAAGGGGGTTGTGTGTACAGGTTCTATAAATAGGGTAGCAAGTTCAGGGGACACTTGGGTGGAATTGCTAAACTGTAATGATTCAGTTCGCAGTTATCATCAGGGTACGTATGCAATCGACTTTGTTGACTGGGTCGATGAAGGTAATTCAGTGGCTACTGTCAGGGATTTTTGTAGTTTCTCAGAAGCAGATTTGCAGGCTAGAAGGCAGGTTTTTAGGGATCAGTTAGCCAATGCTGATTACAAAGAATATGCTAGCGGTGTAGAAGACGTTTCTTGTAAGCTGGGTTCATTCCCGATTCCTACCAGACCCGCAGCAAGAGTCCATATGGACCTGCTGAGCAATTTCTGTGAATCTAGTTATGGCCATAGACACCTGCTGGTTGGTTGTTGACGAGTTAACTAGGTTCGTAGATATTTTCCCGTTGAAGCATAAAACAGCGGATGAGGTGGGTAATCGCATTCTTTAATGTGTATATTTGCCGGTACGGGGCACCAGAGGTTCTGATTACAGGTAATGGGAGTAGATTTATCAATCGGACAATGCGATGTCTGGTGGACGTAATGGGAATTAAGACAGTTAATATTATCCCGTATAGACCGGAAGCAAATTGCCTGCGTGAACGGGCAAACAGGAAAGTCATTGAAGCTCTTCGGATGACGGTGGGAGGTAATGATCCAAATTGGGATCAGTATCTTCCACAGGTCCAACATAGTATTAGCGTTATGGTAAGCGATACCACTGGAATGTCTCCCAATGAGGCACTGTTTGGTTACCCAGCGCGAGGTGCGTTCGATTTGTTGCCCATTCCATCAGGTGACGATACAATTAGGTCGCTGATAGGTACCGCGAAAGAGAGATATTCACGCCTTGCTAAGAATCTTGAAATGAAAACGCGAGACATGGTAGATAGGAGCAACGCAAAGCCAGATGGAGTTAAAGTGGCTGTTGGAGATAGGGTTTATGTGAAGATAAATGTCCGGAATCAGTTGAACTATAAGCTGGGTCCTAAATTTGAAGGTACTTTTCGCGTTGTAGAAGCAAAGAAGGGAAATAGATTAGTTGTTCTGGACGAAAAAACGGGCGTGTCTCGGTTGACACATATATCTAAAATTAAAAAAAAACGGGTTAATGGGAATCGTATGGGTTTATTCCTGGGTTGTGATGTAATGATCATTTCTTTTTTTTTCCTTTTTTCTCTGTCTGTTTTTTATTGGGTTTTAAATGGGCGTAATTGTAGTAGTTTTTTCTTTAACTAGGGAGGACGTTAGTCCTTAGGGTTATATAAATCTTTAATTGTCCGAGTTCAGTTTTTGCTCTTATATCATGCATTGCTTAGTTAAAATTATGTGCTGAATACCGTAGAGTTTCATAGATATATGAATTTCTTTTCCTTTTTTATTTATTTGTTTTTTTGTTGGATCGCTTCTGCGGTTAGGGACTTCATGGTTCGCATTTGGCGTTAGTAATTTGTTGTTCTGAGTTAATGGTTCGCATTCACATGACTTTTGTGAGTCATGACATGGGCTAATTTCATGGTGAGGTTAGGCCCGTGTATTATTATGTAAGAGTGTTATGATGTATAGTTGTCGTCTGACGCAATATCTTTGAATATAGAGTTACAGAATAAGGTTTGTTACGTAGGATTTTGTTTTTGATGGGGTATTTAGTATATCGGACGGAATTTGTCTGATCTGTTATAGGTTTGGGTAAATCAGTAGGGTTTAGAACAGGATTAGAAAGACTTTATTAAGGCTTCCAAGTTTGGGTATTTGAATTTTTCAGTTCTCTTTTTGAATTAAGTGGGCTGTGCCATTGGTATTTGTAGTTGTTATGTTCATAGGAGCGATTGCCAGTATGTCAATAGCTCTTTTGCTGAAGAATTGAGCAGGTTTCGACGGTATTTGCTAACAAGGGTAAAACTTTCATGACTTTACGAGATATGTTACCTCTCAGATGTTTAGGATTGCCTTTAATGAATTTGCTATATTGATAGGTTTCTTGGGTAGTTTTTTTTTACTGGGTAGAAATTTTTTTATGAATAATAGTGCCTGATAGTGGGTTGATTGTGGAAGTTCCAGTTAGCACCTTGGAATTGTTTCACATTTTCAACATATGTCCTTTTGCCATAGTAGTTTTAATAGTTCAGTAATAATATGGCATAGAGAATAGACTAGTTACTTTTTGTGTTGACTGTCGATATGACCGACTTACGTAAGACACCACTTCCTCGCAGCAGAGCTGTTCGGAATGTCTTCTATGAGCCTCAACTTATACAAGTCATATATGGGAGCCGTCTACGATACGCCTGCAGGTTGCTACGCCTGCGCTTTCGTGAGAAGACCCAGGGTTTTGGAGAGATGTCGGGCAGGACGTCTACAAATCACCGTCCTTGCTGGGGGACATCTGTTTGGCGCAAAGGATTCGTGGGCGCTGCATTCAACATGGGCTTGTGCAGTCGCAAGCCATTCAGCATAGTTGGATCACCAGGAAGTTAGGACGCGAAGGAAACCACGGGCTTGTGCAGTCGCAGGCCGTTCAGCGTAGTTGGATCACCAAGAATGCAAGATTTCAAGTATTGTGTTCCATAAAAGAACTGTTACTGTATTACGAAACATACAATTTTCGTATCTAGTGCAGTCAGTTTGCGATGATTTTGGAGTTGGCTCCTACTGAACTTTCGATGGGACAGCTATCGTAATTGGACGAGGATGTCCGATGTAGGAGATCCGAGCTCCTGTAACAGTCACGAGGGTGACCTTTGAAGGTCTTTGAACAGTGTGATATGATGATCTGGCAGGGCACTTTCACTGTAGAGGTGATGGTGCCGGTGGCGAGGAATGTCTGACGTATGCATTTGGGATCTGACGAATGCGTCTTAAGCACATGGAAACAGTGTGGGTTTGTTCGGCCCCTGAACTAATGCAGCGGAAATGCCCAGTTCTGGTGGGGTATGTGCGTGCGTGTGTGCGATCCTCCGTGATATATGACGGGAGGCATGTGGACTCACGGGAGGACTCTGGTTTCGATGGGTGGTGCGTGTGTTTGCCTTGTGTGTGTTGAAGGACCGCCACCGTGAAAATACCTTATCTAGAGGCCGTAAGGAGTGAGTACCATAACTCATGAACACGTATTTTTCCAGACTTTATATAGTGCTGCAGTGAAATCCTGTTGTGCCTCCTTGACGCATTTTTCTGTTTTGAATATGAATATTAATTTCAGGTTTAAATATAATGATAATTCGTTCTACAGGAAACTCGAACATTGTCCTGGAAGGACAATTAGTGGGAAGTGGTGTTATTACTTTTACAGACTATATGACTTGTATTGTGGTCGTTACGACCTTATTATATTGCTTGATGACAAGGGGGTCATTGATTATGATGGTTTGGTGTAAAATAATATCTATACTGGTTTGGGGAACAGTATTCCCTATAATAAAGTATTCCTTTGATAGGGAGTGTGAGTCACTCCATTTCTTGATCGTAGTTTTTGCAGAGTTACTTTCTTTAAATTTGTTAATAAAGTCTAGTTTTCTATCTCAGTGTCTCATTCCAGTAGACCTTTGTGTAAAGATAGGTTTAGTGAGAATCTTATGACGAAAAGAGAAGGGGTCTGCTGACCCGGGTAAGGCTACAGCTACCAGAAACATCTCAAGGAAGGTGAGATGCTAAATTCTGTTCTTAAAACAGATACTTCAGTGAACCATAAGCACGCTCTCGAGCACGGCCTGGAATACATTATATATACATATATATATATACAGTATATATATATATATATATATATATATATATATATATATATATATATATATATATATATATATATATATATATATATATATATATATATATATTTACCCAACCATTTTTCAACATACCCTTTACTTTAATCACTAGGACTTCAAGCTAAGTTAACGTATGATAACGAAAACATAAAAAAAAAATATTTCAGTTGCTAACGGTATCCGAAAGTTTAACCGCTCGTGAGCTAAGAGGCAATTAGCCCTCTCTCCCTTTGCCCAGGTAATTTATGCAAATTTAAATTTCCGATTAAAAGTCGGCGGAGAGATTCCAGCTTCTTGTATTCATTGTTTTCTGAGCTAAAGTCTCGTTTGTAAGGAGCAGAGAGAGCTTTGTTGAATGGGCTCAGAGAAGGCAATACTAATTGGTGCTCTTCTTATAATACCAGGTCAAAGTGGATGGTTCTTTGTACGTTTTCTTTAAATCCTATCATTTAATGGTCATGTATACCTCTTAGCTGAGATTGCTTTTATTGTTTATATTTCTTTGATATTCAAAGTTTGAATAGCACTAGGGAAGGCAATACTAACTGGTGCTCTTCTTATAATACCAGGTCAAAGAAGCATGGCACTTTGTACTGTTTTTTTCATATTTTCAAAATCCTTTATTTAATATTCATTTATACTTTCTCATGGCTGAGATTGCATTCATTATTTATATTTCTTTGCAAGTGCAAAGATCTTTGTCGAATAGCCTTAGGGAAGGCAATAATAACTGGTGCTATTTCTATAATACCAGGTCAAAGAGGCGGAGGTCTTTGTACTTTTTTCAAAATACTATTATTTGTTATTCATTTATACTTTCTCATTGCTGAGATTGTATTTATTGTTTATATTTTTTGAACGTGCATAGGCAGATCTTTGTTGAATGGACGTAGGGAAGGCAAAATTATATGGTGCTGTTTCTGTAATATAAGGTCAAAGCATCATTATTTAAAAATTTTTTTACTTCCTATCATTTAATACTTATACTTTCTCACAGCTGAAATTGCATTTATATTGTTTATATTGGTTTGTGTGTTGAAAGACAGATCTTTGTTGAAAGGGCATAGGGAAAGCAATAGTAATTAGTGCTATTTCAAAGATACCAGGTCAAAGCAACATGGTACTTTGTACTGTTTTTTATTTTCTAATTCCTATATTTAATATTCATTTATACTTTCTCATGGCTGAGGTGGCATTCATTATTTACATTTGTTGATAAACTAGCCATTAGAATTAGCAATAGATAGCAAGTGGGACTTAGGTATATGTTCTACCAGTTTTAATTTTATGTTCGCCCTATTTTTCAAGTTTAATTTTTCGTATTCCGACCTAAATACATCGAAAATCTGATAGCAAATTTCATAATATCCTTGTACTTTAATAATTTACTTACATTTTTATCTATTTACATAATTTAATTTCTTCTAATAACTGATCTCTTCCTTCTGTACTTACTACTGCCTTCTGTTATGTCTTTCACATGAAAACCGTGTTCTTTGGAAGCTTGAATTTCATGTCAGTGGCCCCTGAGGAGGAGGAGGAGGAGGAGGAGGAGGAGGAGGAGGAGGAGGAGGAGGAGGAGGAGGAGGAGGAGGAGGAGGAGGAGGAGGAGGAGGAGGAAGTACTCAGATTAGCAGCCACAATTATTCCAGTTTTATTTGCCAAAGGTTTGTTTACAAATCCTTACAAACTTTCTCTTTATTGTTCAGTGCATTCTTTCGTCCAAACATTTTTGAATATTCTGTTTGTAACTATTTTCCATAACTCGTCTTAATTTTTAAGCCCTGTCCTTTTTGCCTGACTCCTCTGTGTATTAATTAGAGATTGCCATCACTTTCACTGCCATTAATATCACTTCCTTTTTCATTTTTCTTTGATATTTCCCCTTTCGACGTCTCTTTCTCCATTTACATACCTGCCTTCCCTTTTTTTTTTTTCCCTTTGTCTCTTCCCCTGTACGGTTTTCAAAAACTCATTTTTCTTATGCTGGCGTTTGTGTATTTTTTTATCGTTTTGTGAATCAATTCGGTGTTTTGATAAATAAGAGATAAAGTTTCTCCCGGTTTGATTTTCTTTGTTTTAACTCTCTCTCTCTCTCTCTCTCTCTCTCTCTCTCTCTCTCTCTCTCTCTCTCTCTCTCTCTCTCTCTCTCAGATCAACAAAATAGAAAAGTAAATCTTTGTGTAGATGGAAAACTGTTACAATATCTCTCTCTCTCTCTCTCTCTCTCTCTCTCTCTCTCTCTCTCTCTCTCTCTCTCTCTCTCTCTCAGCCTAAGAAAAGAACAAGAAAATCTTGGTGCAGATGCAGAACCAATGCACTCTCTCTCTCTCTCTCTCTCTCTCTCTCTCTCTCTCTCTCTCTCTCTCTCTCTCTCAGACAAAAAAAAAAAATCTTGGTGTATGTGCAGAACCATTGTGCAATCTCTCTCTCTCTCTCTCTCTCTCTCTCTTTGTGTAAAATTAACTAAAGGAAAATAAAATCTTGGTGCAGAAGCAGAACTCCCCCTTCTCTCTCTCTCTCTCTCTCTCTCCCTCTCTAAAATTAAAAAAGCAAAAATAAAATCTTGGTGCAGATGCATAACCATTGCAAACTCTCTCTCTCTCTCTCTCTCTCTCTCTCTCTCTCTCTCTCTCTCTCTCTCTCTCATTAGTATTTTTTGGTAGGCTATAACTTTTCTTTACTCTCCTTAGCATTAAAAATTATATGCGAAGCTTTGTCCCTAATTATATACGTGAGGTTATTAAAAAAATGTGACTTTTGACAAATTAACAATGACACCACACTATATATAACCAGGCTCCTGTAATTATTATTATCATTATTATTATTATTATTATTATTATTATTATTATTATTATTATTATTATTATTATTCAGAAGCTGAACCCTATTCACAAGTAGCAGTCCCACAGAGGCCATTGACATGGAATTCAAGTTTCCAATGAAAATGGTGTTCAGTAGGGAGAATTAAGAGGAGGTAAAGGGAAATACAGAAAGAAGAAATCTCACTTACTAAAAAATGTAAAAAAATTAATAAATTAATAAACAGATAAAAATGCATTAAAAAGCCAAAGGAAAAAGAGGAACTGCGCTTATATTATACTGTGAAATAATTTCGACTTTGAAAACTAGTATTTTTATAATTAAGGAAAAGATGATCTAATCCAGACTTTTATTTTTAGTTTTCTGCCAAAGAAAACTATTGTGTCGGCTTGGTCTGTCCGTTGGCACTTCCTTCTGTCCGCACTTTTTCTGTCCCCTCTCAGATCTTAAAAACTACTGAGGCTAGTGGGCCTCAAATTGGTAAGTTGATCATCCACCCTCCAATCATCAAACATACCAAATTGCAACCCTCTAGCCTCAGTAGTTTTTATTTGATTTAAGGTTAAGGTTAGCCATAATCGTGCTTCTGGCAACGATATAGGATAGGCCACCACCAGTCCGTGGTTAAAGTTTCATGGGCCGCGGCTCATATAGCATTATACCGAGACCACTGAAAGATAGATATGTTTTCGGAACCCTTAATTATACTCTGTAGCGGCTGTACAGAAAACTCGATTGCGCCGAAGAAACTTCGCCGCATATTTTTACTAGTTTCAAAAATCAAGACTTTCCATCAGTGAGACAACGTAGCAGTCAGGAGGTGGGCGCATGCGTGAAGAAATGTAATTTCTGTATAAGGCGAGTCAGTTTGATGAAGAAATTGATAATTTCTCTTTTTTTTTCTTCTTTTTTGAGAGAGAGAGAGAGAGAGAGAGAGAGAGAGAGAGAGAGAGAGAGAGAGAGATTTATGAATATTGTATGCCATGGTTATATTATGAATGATTACATCGCCGAGTCCATGGCGTTTGCAATTATGTGAAGGTATGCATTTTGACGGAGGTCCGATTACTCCTCTCTCTCTCTCTCTCTCTCTCTCTCTCTCTCTAGGCACCTAATTCACTATTTAGACAACAGGGCCATATTTGATTTTTAGGAAATCATTCATTACATTTCTAATTCATCCTGTTCGGGAGTCAGGTGCCGGTCGTTCACTTTCAGTCAGAGAGAGAGAGAGAGAGAGAGAGAGAGAGAGAGAGAGACTGACTTTGGAATCGGTGGGAAAAGTAATATTACATAGGGATTTACATATATCTTCCTTTCTTTATACAGAGAGAGAGAGAGAGAGAGAGAGAGAGAGAGAGAGAGAGAGAGAGAGAGAGAGAGAGAGAGAGTTGAGTTTTAGATCTCCGCATCAAGGAGAAAGTCAAAAGAAAGCCACGGTTTTGATGACAATGGGGTCGAGGGAGGAAATATAGTTTTTCTGGGAGAAGGAAATTCTTTGTTTCGTATCGAGTGACCCAATTCGTCCCCGAATGTTCCACTTTCTTTTGTTTTCCTTTCTTTCTGTTCGGCATTTTCACTTTTGCTGTTTTAAATTGTATTTTAGAATTTACAAATAAGGTATTCTCTTGTTGCACTTATTAAGATTAGTCTATTTTATCTGACTTTGCGTATTTAAGTATCCATTTTTTATATAATTTTTTAAACAATCAAACTCGTTTCCGTAACTGAAAGTTTTAGACCAAGAGAGCAATATTCCCACTTGATAAGTCTCCTAAATGTTTTTGTAGTTAGAGTGATCTTATGTTGTTTCCGTGTTCTGTTTTTTACCGTTTTCTTTGTTTGGTATTATGGATTATTTTCTTATATTTTTTGTTTCTCTGAAATGGGAAACAAGTCCACGTACGTTGCTAACATGATGGCATAGACTATTCAACAACTAATACCTTTGGAATAGTTGTGACTATGCATCCAATACTCCTGACCTTTGCTTCTGTCACAAATCCTTCGAAATCACGATTCAAAGATTAAAAAACAGAAAGAAAAACAGAAAAATCTTCCCCTTTCAGTTGTCTAACTACGTAGCATTTCGGTGCCTGAATTAAACTCTTACACCTATTCTTTCCTTACAAAACCAACAATGGCACTTTGAAAAGTCTCTATGCGAGCTATTTTCTGTATTTATTCCACGGAGAATTCTTTTCCTTGTTACAATCGAGCCTGAACTTGTCAAGACAATAGAAATCCGGTCCTCTGGACTTGTTCATAAAAAAAAAAAAAAAAAAAAAAAAAAAAAAAAAAAGGTTTTGCCTCAAACCAATTCTTATCCTTTTCAAGCAGTTCCGTCGTATATCAGGACATTCTCCATCTCCTCTTCCCTCTTCTTTCTTTTATAATATTTTTTCTCCTTCTCTATCTTAATCCTCCGTCCTTCTTTGTTACCCACTCACCAACATCTCTTTCAGATTTACTTGAGAGTGAATGACTCCATTCTTAAGAATAAAATAATGCTTTTTCGCTGAATCGACGCCGGACGAGAATTGAAAAGCTCTCGGATGAATCGAGGTGCGGTTTGTGGTGACGCTGGGTTCTTGTTTCCGTCAAGTTCACTGGGACGAGAAATGAGTGGAGATGAATTTACCTGCTTGGGAGCTTTGAGTGAGGAACAGATTTTATTTTAGAGTTACGTTCTTATTTTGTGATTTTTTCCCCGCAGTGTCTGTGAAATAGATTATAAACTGTGGTGCATCACTACATTGTGATCGGAAATAATGAGTAAAAAGCCACAATAAAGTAAATGAGAGACTGTATTTCTCCAAAATACAAAAAGGATAAAGCAGGGGAGCTTTCGACCGTTTGCACAATGATCCTCTTCAAACGGTCGAAAGCTCCCCTGTTTTATCTTTCTTGTATTTTGGAAAAATACAGTCTCTCATTTACATTATTGTGGCTTTTCACTCAGTATTGATTATAAATTCACCTGCTTATGAACTTCGTATATGGAATAGATTTCATCTTTAAGTTAATGTTTCGATTTTATGATTTCTCCTATAAGTTTATGGAAATTATTTTTAGGTCTCACTATTTCAAGATATAGAAATTTAAAATTGACATTTTTTGGGGGGATGAAACAGCATTATATTATAACAGTTAAGCTCATTTATTCAATTTCAAGAGTTAGAAGTTTGAAATCAATATTTATCTGGGATGAAGCACAGTATATTATTATAACAGTTAAACAATAATGCCTTTGATTTTTTTAACAAACGTAAAAATGAAACATTGGTGATTATGGTTACATCTTTAAAAACAAAAGTGAAATAAGTTAAATAACAATAAATTTCAACTTGAATTTTTCAGAATTTCCATAAGATAGTGAAATATAAACAGTATCTAGAGTGACAGTGCTCATTCCAGGCAAAACACCATTTCAGTGATATACCGTAAAGGCCCTCTTAAAATTTAGAATTTTTCTTATATACAATCAATTAAGATTCCTTAAACACGATGGTGAAGTATAAACAATATCTATAATGAGTATGATCATTTCAGACAAAATACCTTTTCAGTGATGTACAATTAAGGGCATTCTTAAATGCGACGTCTTTAACTACGCAATCATTTAAGACTCCATAAACCTCTTCCATTTTAATATTCGAAGCGAGATACATCGGCTTAAGATTTACGAAGCGGAGGAGGTTTTTATGAGGTTAATGAGAAACAGGAATGGAGCCGCACGTTCTGTTCGCTAATGGGTCTCCAAGTTCATCTATGTAGCAATTTTTCTCAATTGGAATTCATCAGAG
>NC_089746.1:6454694-6504694 GCF_040412425.1 Macrobrachium rosenbergii | reverse complement strand
TTGCAAAATTCGTTTCTGAAAAGCTTGCGAAAAATTTTGCAAAATCTGTTTTTGAAATGTTTCCGGACACTTGTTTCTGAATTTTTCGAATTCATTTTTGAAAATGCATGCGAATGATTTGCCAGCTGTTTTAGAACTGTTTGCAAAATAAGAAAATATTGCAAACACTGTTTGCGAACAGTGTCTCAGTATGTGAACTTGGCTTTGCAAAATATTGATTCAGCTTGTCATTTTAAGCGTCCAGTACCTCATCTGCCCTAAAATGGAAGACTACAGTATCTGAAAAAATACAAAACTGAGAAAAATGGTAGACACTGGAGTTTTCCCTTGCCTTACTCCTGATTTTGCAAATGGGACCCCCTAAATAAAGCATTGAAGAATGATTCTCTAACTTCAGTAACTTGTGTATTAGTGTTTCACGAGCCCAATAGGTGGCATATCTCAATTTCGAACATTTTACAGATACTGCAATTTTTTCTTGCCTTACCACTGATTTTGCAGATACTGAAATGGGACTCCCTAAATAAAGCACTGAAAAATCATTCTGAAACTACAATAACTTGTGTATTAGTGTTTCACGAGCCCAATAGGTGCCATATCTCAATTTCGAAAATTTTGTGCAGGTACTGCAGTTTTCCATTTTAGGGCAGTATTAATCAGTACACGAAATTCTACTGAAAAATCATGTTATCCCGCAAGTTGAACTTTTCACTTTTATATAAACTACTGCACATTAATCTTACGCAGGCCTATAACTATCGCGAGAAGTTGAAACTTCTTCAGAGGAATTGTGGTTAACAGCGCATGAAATCTTTATTAGAAAAAAAAAAACTAAAAAAAACACCTAAACTTGATCAAGAAAGAAGTTTGAAACTTCTCAGGCCCTAACTAGCTCGGTTGGGGCGAGTAACCTAATTAATAAACATGGCTATGTGGTATGTGGGAGGGAGAGATACGAAACAGGCTTTTACAAAATAAGTAAATATCTCTCTCTCTCTCTCTCTCTCTCTCTCTCTCTCTCTCTCTCTCTCTCTCTCTCTCTCTCTCTCTCTCTCTCTATCTCTCTCTCTCTATATATATATATATATATATATATATATATATATATATATATATATATATATATATATATATATATATATATATATATATATATGTATGTATATATATATATATATATATATATATATATATATATATATATATATATATATATATATATAATCTATTGTATACACTGGTATATCTTTTTATAGGTATATACACATACACATACATATATGTATATATACATATATAGTATATATTTATATATTTTATATTTCTATATATTTATATGTTATATTTTATATTTACCTATATATATATAATATATATATATATATATATATATATATATATATATATATATATATATATATATATATATATATATATATATATATATGATTTCATTGTCATTGTAAATGTTATAATGAGAGAAGAGAGGAAAATGAAAAATGAAACAAAATCATTATAGTTCATTGTAATGTCTCAGTCATTATCGTCAGACCACAAACGAGAAATATTTGTCATTAAACACACTTTTACTCTAGCTAATAATACCAGGCCATTTCTTTTGAACTCTTGTAGCAGGTTAGTGCCGTCAGTACACCTCACGTATTGCACTGTACGCATTGCTAAAGGGCGTTTGTAGCTTCCCCTCGGCCCCTAGCTGCACCCGCTTTTCAACCTTTTACTTTACTTTCATTCCCGCTTCCTCATTTCAATCTTGCTGTTCAACCTCTCTAACCTTTTTCTTTACTTTCATTCCCGCTTCCTCATTTCAATCTTGCTGTTCAACCTCTCTAACATTTTTCTTTACTTTCATTCCCGCTTCCTCATTTCAATCTTGCTGTTCAACCTCTTTAACATTTTTCTTTACTTCCATTCCCGCTTCCTCATTTCAATCTTGCTGTTCAACCTCTCTAACATTTTACTTGACTTTCATTCCCGCATTCTTATCCCAATCTTGCTGTCCAACCTCTCCAACCTTTTACCTTGACTTTCATTCCCGCATTCTTATTCCAATCTTGCTGTCCAACCTCTCTAATCTTTTACTTGACTTTCATTCCCGCTTCCTCATTTCAGTCTTGCTGTCCAACCTCTCTAACCTTTTACTTGACTTTCATTCCCGCATCCTTATTTCAGTCTTGCTGTTCAACCTCTCTAACGTTTTACTTGACTTTCATTCCCGCATTCTTATTCCAATCTTGCTGTCCAACCTCTCTAACCTTTTACTTGACTTTCATTCCCGCTTCCTCATTTCAATCTTGTCCAACCTCTCTAACCTTTTACTTGACTTTCATTCCCGCTTCCTCATTTCAATCTTGCTGTCCAACCTCTCTAACCTTTTACTTGACTTTCATTCCCGCATCCTCATTCCAATCTTGCTGTTCAACCTCTCTAACTTTTAACTTGACTTTCATTCCCGCTTCCTCATTTCAGTCTTGCTGTCCAACCAACCTCTCTAACTATTGCTTTTTAGTGCAACTGTGCATTTCCCCAGTTCTACTTATAGATCACAGAGTTTCATTATTTCATCTCTTTTATTTTTCTGGATCTATCTTGCTGTCCAACCACTCCAACTCCCTCTTTTCACTGTCTGAAGCGCTTAATGGCCGAAAATGGCCCCAGTGCTTGGCTTGACTTATCCTAAATTTCATGAAATCACATTTCCGTTCCATATCTCTTCTGTCCCTTTAAAACAGTCAAATTTCTGTCCCACTTTATCTCTTCCGTTCCTTTGAAACGTTCAAATTTCCGATTCTTTAAAACAATAAAATTTCCGTTCCACTTTATCTCTTCCATTTCTTTGAAACAATCAAATTTCCATTCTTTTAAAACAATCAAATTTCTGTTCCACTTTATCTCTTCGTTCCTTTGAAACAATCAAATTTCCGTTCCTTTAAGAGAATCAAATTTCCGTTCCACTTTTATCTCTTCCGTTTCTTTGAAACAATCAAATTTTCGTTCCTTTAAAACAATCAAATTTCCGTTCCTTTAAAACAATCAAATTTCCTATCCTTTAAAACAATCAGATTTCCCTTCCTTTAATGCAATCAAATTTCTGTTCCTTAAAACAATCAAATTTCCGCTCCTTTAGAGCAATCAAATTTCTGTTCCTTTAAAACAATAAAATTTCCTATCCTTTAAAACAATCAGATTTCCCTTCCTTTAATGCAATCAAATTTCTGTTCCTTAAAACAATCAAATTTCCGTTCCTTTAAAGCAATCAAATTTCTGTTCCTTTAAAACAATAAAATTTCCATTCCTTTAAAGCAATCAAATTTCCGTTCCTTTAATGCAATCAAATTTCTGTTCCTTTAAACAATCAAATTTCCGTTCCTTTAAAGCAATCAAATTTCTGTTCCTTTAAAACAATCAAATTTCTATTCCTTTAAAGCAATCAAATTTATGTTCCTTTAAAGCAGTCAAATTTCTGTTCCTTTGAAGCAATCAAATTTCCGTTTCACCTGATCTCTTCCGTTTCTTTGAAACAGTCATATTTCCGTTCCCTTAAAGCAATCAAATTTCCGTTCCTTTAAAGCAATCAAATTTCTATTCCTTTAAAGCAATCAAATTTCTGTTCCTTTAAAGCAATCAAATTTCTGTTCCTTTAAACAATCAAATTTCCGTTCCACCTTATCTCTTCCGTTTCTTTGAAACAATCAAATTTTCTAAAGTAATCAAATTTCCGTTCCTTTAAAGTAATCAAATTTCCGTTCCTTTAAAGCAATCAAATTTTTGTTCCTTTAAAGCAATCAAATTTCCGTTCCTTTAAAGCAATCAAATTTCTGTTACTTTAAAACAACCAAATTTCCGTTCCACATTATCTCCCCCTTTCCTTTAAAACAAGCGACAGTATTACACGGTCCAATTACAACACTGCCTTTTAATCCTAATGACTACAAGCGCACTACATTAGCGCCGATGAAAAATCTTTAGTGCCGTAGAGAGAGAGAGAGAGAGAGAGAGAGAGAGAGAGAGAGAGAGAGAGAGAGAGAGAGAGAGTTAAATATGATTTTGAACAGGCAAACCTATATTAGTAGCTGTCAGCATAGTTTTTGATATTGACGATCAGGTGATTATATTTGCATTTAATGTAAATTTTCTTCCTTTCTCTCTCTCTCTCTCTCTCTCTCTCTCTCTCTCTCTCTCTCTCTCTCTCTCTCTCTCTCAGTTAAAAAAATATGTAAAACCCGATGTAAAGTAACGTTGTCCTTTATTCAAAAGTCTCTCTCTCTCTCTCTCTCTCTCTCACCATAAAGAAAGAAATAAAATATGTCAAGACCTGATGTAAAATAGCATCAGCAACCAAGCCTCATTCTCTAAGGACTTTACGCCATTTCCCACAAATCACAAAAGTCGGAAGAATTATTGTTGTTTTGTGTCGAGGCGAGATCGGAATAATAAAGACACTAGCACGAATTATGGACGATATTTCAGAACCGGAAATCGACGTGATAAATGTAGAGGAAACGGAGGAAAAGGAGGGAGAAAAGAGGAATGGGGAATTACTGAGTTTATACACCCGTCTAACGTTGTGAGTGTCCTCAATGCAAATCAGGCCTTGTGATATGCGTCACTCATTTTATGGAGAAACTGCATTATATATATTGCTTTACAGTTTAAGCTATTGGCATTACAAATTTAAGACCTTGTACTTTACATTGTATAAGTGTATTTCCCTCTGAAGTTTAACTTGAAGTAATCTATTATATAGGTTTATCAGTCACTCTCGAATGACATTTTTAATCTAAGCCGGTTTGACATCAGTCAAATTCAGTATAATTTCTGTACTGCTTTTACTACTGACCTCCATCTTTTTGTAAAGTCACTACCTTTTGAAAATTTGAGAGAGAGAGAGAGAGAGAGAGAGAGAGAGAGAGAGAGAGAGAGAGAGAGAGAGAGAGAGAGAGAGAGAGACTATCACCTGTGATAACCAAGGTCCCTAAAATAGAGACAGGAATTATCTGATTCAAGTGAAAATCTAATACAGGACTCAACAGGGATTCCGAAAATAGAAAGTAAATATTCCCTTTGATAAAGCGAAGTCCAATTTGGAGATGCTTCTATAAGTAGAAAAGTATGTTTATTGATTGATCTTACCTTCACTGGGAATTGATTAGCAAGGATACTCCATTTGATGTTTCGCAAAGGCCTTTAGCTCAGCAGAGCAGTAATATTTTTGGAAAAGGATACAGACAAAATGATAGGGTTTGGAAACAGCTACAATTTGTTCAGTGGCGAGAATAATTGTAGAAGGGATATGATATGAAATGAGAAATGGATGAATGAAAATTTCTCTCAAATTTTTTTATCTTTCATATTGATATTTTACTTTTCCGTTTATTTGCGTCTTATCAAATAATTATTCAGTATTATTTTAATAACATTTTATGTTATTCGGTACTTATTAAATAATGTTTTGGTACAAAACTGCTTTATTTATTCATGACATATGAGGTGTAGGTACTAACTGTTTATATGTATTTCGTTCATTACTGTTTTAATACATAAGTGCTTTATATATATATATATAGAAAACAGAAGTAGTTGGCGCAAGCAGGCCACAGCATATCTCAGGACAGGGTGACAAGGAGATAGTCGGTCATCTGTAGGTGGTATTTATTTGCCGACGCGTTTCGTAACACATTGTTACATCATCAAGGCTAAAAAAGAAAATTTACAAATTAAAATACATGGAATAAAACTAACGACTTCAAGAGAGTCTCAACATGCTACATAAATATACATTAAAACAAGACAGTTCATGAAAAGCACCTGCTAGACTAAAAGGTTGAAGACTGAATGACTAAAATGGAAAAGGAAAGCAGCAAAGAAAACTGGTTCAAGCCAGATACAACTGAACAGAGGTGGTGTGTGAGTTCAACTTAGGAACTAGCTGTTTTATGAATAACGATTCCAAAATTAGCAGTTCGTGTGGATGACTTGTTTGGCCCAAAACAGAGAAGTCAGAATAATCAATACTTGTATTACATATATTTGAATGATTTCTGATATTAGAAAATTCTGGATTGGACAATCTGCAACCAGTACGGTGACTAACACCTTTATGTGAAGCTGCTCTGACCCTCAGCAATCGTTTAGTCGACAGCGAACTACAGTGTTGGTCACGAAAGGAAAAGTGAAACAGCTCAAGAGAAATAGTGGTAACAAACAACAGTTAAAACTGAACCACAGCAGAAATAAGTAAGTCGTGTTTGGAAAGCTATTTTAATTATTCTCTCTCTCTCTCTCTGTAAGAGTGTATGAAAAAAAATTTTTGTTCCTCTCTTGTTATATTTTTTTGTTATCTTGTTATATTTTTTTGATGTTTGATAGACAGGAATTTTTAATAACATAACATTCTTTTGATGATATATTTTTTGAATACTGTTGTGTATTTGTGTATAAATTTTTTTATGATTTTTAGAATACTGTTGTAATATGTAGAATTCGTTTGACGAATTGTTGAATACTATTAGAAATAACCCTTATAATTTAAGACCTTCAACAGTTCGACATAGTTGAATTTCAGTGCCAAGTTCATGAATATCATTAACTCAAGAAAGTACTAACACTAATAACACAAATAGCAATAATAATAATAATACTAATAATAACACATTTCAATTTAGAACAATGGCACAAGCAGCGATCATTACACAAGCCACCCGATTCTGTGGAAGAATTGAAAGTTCAAATCCTGACAAAAATAGGCTAGAATCATATTCTGTGAACCAGTGGCTAGCTGGTGCAGACAGTCGCATATCTACAGGGGGAATAACAAATGAAAGAGCTAAAATTAACGAAGCCTTGCTTCTCGTTAGTTCAGAAAGCAGTGATGCGCATAGAACTTTGAATTCAGTTAGATTCAACAAAATAACCACATACACTGAATTTAAACACATTTGTTTATCAATCTGGGAACCAGTGAGTCAAAGTGATGCATTATATGATATTAATAAATTCCTTACCCAGCATTATGATGGAGAATCCATAGCAAAACTTCACACAGATGTTGAAGAATCGACACACAAAGAAATAGAAGACTTAAAGAAAACAAACATTACCATAGGAGATAAGAATGATTTTGTTGATGAAGAAAATTATTTATTTAGTTTAAGATATGTTTTGAATTACTTGTCATTTGGAACCAAGTGTAACGCACTCAGAGAAAAAGAAAAGAACGCTTTCAAGAAAGTTAAAATTGATCCTAAAAGTGATAGCCTTACTGCTTTAATATCAATGAGGTAAGAAATCCAGAAGAAAGAGATAGATTTTTCTTAGGAATTTGTAGGGGTAACAGAAACACAAAATGAAAGGAAAGGCAGAAATACCAATGATTCATATAAAAGAAATAACACCTATAATGATAATTCTAGACAAGTAGGGAATAGACAAACTTCCTTTCAAAGGAAATATTCACAAAATACTAGGAAAAATGGAATCCAAACCAGAAAGGAAGACAGAATCAATTGAGGAATTGTCCACCCATAAGATGTCATAATGGTCAATATTCAGACACAAATCATTCAAAACCAGAGAATAATGCAGCTCAAGAAGCTAGACCAAAAAAAAAAAAACATGTGAAAACTGCGGGTATACCAATCATTCCACTAATGAATGCAGAAAGCCTAGAATCTGTGCAGTTTGCAAAAAGATCGGGCATTTAACTAAAAATTGTTGGTGCAATAATAAGGAAGCCAATAGAGAGATTATAGAGATAAGTAACAGTCGCCCAAATATACATAAATCTTCCAGTCAGTGACAACCCCTTTCCAGAGAAAAGAGAGTAAATCCCTTCAAGGTGATGAAAGAGAAAAAGGAGAACTAGTTACAATGGGAAACGAAGGTTCGTCCGCATTTTCCTATTTACATAGCAAAGAAGTAGTATTTTCCATGAAAGAGGAAGAAATAAACAGAAAGGATCTGCCTATAGTAAAAATTCCAATAAATGGAAAGACACGTACTGTACTCATTGATTCAGGTAGTACTGTAAATATAATTGATAAAAATAACTTTAACCAGATATTTAGGCATTGCAGAAACTCAGAATCAGGGTCAAAGTAGAGTTACAAAAGGAATAGCAGGGAAACATTAAAAGTCTGGGGAATGTGAACTTAGAAATAGATATTTTGTCACATAAATTTATTGAAAGTTTTCTAGTTTTAGAAGACAGATTTTTTCCTGCACAAGTATTGTTCTCATTTAATTTAATGAGGAGATGTGGAATAATATTAGATAGTAATGAAGGAAAGATTAGCCTGAAACAAGAAAAGTTTCACCCAAATCTGATCAGTTTGTCTGAGACAGTTTCGACAAGCGAGACAAGCATACAGGAAAAGCAGATAAGTAACCAGAACAAGCACGATAAAATAGAAACAGATGAAAAAGAGGAATTCCCACAATTACAGAATACCGAATTGTTGAGATGTGCACATACAGATGATATATACTCAGATATAAATAATTACTCAGATATGAATAATTGTGACGACCAAAATACTGAATCTAACGAAAATCAAGGCGCCTATACATATAACTATAGCATTGTAGTAATGAGGTGTGAAAGTGAAGTGAAAATACTAAATGAAGTATTGCTCTTAGATGAAATAAATCAATCAGATATAAATAGTATAATAGAAGTAACAGAAGGAACCACTGGAGATGCAGAACTTTCCTATTTTTCAGACATAGAAGAAGAAGAAATATGTTGTGTTAGCACAGCTGATGATAATAAAGCACAATTTAATATTTTAATATGATTTTTTAAAGAATATTTTAATGAATATTTTAATGAATTTATGTCTTTTCCTCCACAGTTATGTCCATTATTACATTTTATTGCCAATTATTACTATTGTATCCATTTTATTATGTTTAATTAAACTTTGAAGACAGTGTTTGGTAGGTGACCGAGTGATGTAATGATAGCTAGGAGAATATTAGTTAGGAATAGCGTAAATATAAAAGAGAGAAAAAGAAATGAGAGAGAACCATTAATAGACAAATGATAGAGAGAGAGAGAGAGAGAGAGAGAGAGAGAGAGAGAGAGAGAGAGAGAGAGAGAGCATGAATAACAGAGAAACAAGACAGAGAAAGAGAGAGAGAGTAACAATCAGGAAGTGTCGTGAGTATGTAGTCAAAACACTGGTGCCAGAATAAACAGTTTTAGGAAGACAGACAATATAGATTTGGATTTGTATTGTTATACTTAGCACTGTCATGCATGTCTGTGCGTTTGTGTGTGTACACACACACACACACACACACACACACATATATATATATATATATATATATATATATATATATATATATATATATATATATATATATATATATACACACACATACATATATATATATATATATATATATATATATATATATATATATATATATATATATATATATATATATATATATATATATATGAAATTTTTATCACACATTTATACAATCATGAAGCTACAAATAAATCGTTTAATATCAAATTCACACACACAAATATACACACACACACACACACACACACATCTTGATGGCGCGGTGGTAGCGTATATATATATATATACCTATTTATCATATATAAATTCCCCTTCGGTGATAGATATATATATATATTAAACGACATATATTGTATATATACATATATATACATACATACACACACAAACACACACACATATATATATTATATATATATATGTGTGTGTGAATACGAAACTTCAGCATAACAGCACAAAAGAAAGAATCTAAAAGTTACCAGATCTCAAAGCGGGAAAGAAAAAAAAAAGCTAAAAAAACAGAGACCCATATATCTATAAAACCCTATGGTATTTTGCACTTAATTTTAACTAAGTATTGCAACACACAAGAGCAAAAAAACTGAACTCGCACAATTAAAGATTTGTATAACTCTATGGACCAACGTTCTTCCCAGTTAAAAAAAAAAAACTACAAAACACGCCCATTTAACACCCATTAAAAACAAAAAGAGAGAGTGGAAAGGAAAAAAATTATCATAAGCACAGTACAACTCGGGAATTAACCCATAAGATTCCCATTAACCTGTCTTTTTAATTTTAGATATATGTGTCAACCGAGACACACCCACATTCTCATCTAAACAACAAATCTATTCCCCTTCTTTACTTCTACAACATGAAAAGGACCTTCAAATTTAGGACCTAGCTTATAGTTCAACTGATTCCTGACATTTATTCTCACAAAAACCCTATTTCCCACAGCAACTTTAACTCTATCCGGCTTTTGCTGACTTCTGTCTACCATATCCCTCGTTTTCATTTCAAGATTCCTAGCAAGACGCGCCTATCTCTCTTTTGCTGTCGACACGAGCGCCCTAACCATCTCATCCCCCGATGGAATAGGCAACAAATCGAACGTGCCCCGTGCTGGGTAACCAAACAGCACTTCATTTGGAGACATCCCAATGGTATCACTAACCATGGAATTAATGGTATGCTGCACCTGTGGAATATATCGATCCCAATTTGTACTGTTTCCACCTATGGTCATTCTGAGAGCTTCAGTGACCTTCCTATTTGCCTGTTCACACAGCCCATTAGCTTCTGGTTTATAGGGAATAATAGTGACCTCCTGCATGCCCATTACCCCCACAAGACACTCTAATGTTTTGTTCACAAATTCTCTCCCATTATCTGTAATCAGCACCTCTTCCGCTGTTTTATGCTTCAACGGAAAAATCTTTATGAACCTAGTTAACCCGTCAACAACCACCAACAGGTGCCTATGACCATAACTAGATTCACAGAAATTGGACAGTAGGTCCATATGGACCGTTGAGAATGGCCTACTCTGAATCGGAAATAAACCCAATTTACAAGAAACAACCCTCGATGGCTTACGCTCATTACAAACTGAACAACCTCTTACAAAGTCTTCCACTGACATGAGCATATTCTTCCAAAAGAATTGTCCTCGTATATTCTGATACGTCTTCTCAATACCCAAATGCGGACTGCCAGACCTACAGTGAACAATATCCAGAACCGTAGGTACTAAACTTCTAGGAGCAACTATCTGCATCGTATCACCCTTATCCTCACTATTCCTCAGTATGTATCTAATCTTCCTAACTAACAAATTACCCTCTAATTCAAGCCCTGCAAAAGGCAACTTATACCCCTTCCTAACTAATTCCCAAGAAACGCTTTTGCATCTGCCAAAATCTCATCCTCATCCTACTTAGCTTCTACTAAACTAATATCCCAGTCTGTGCAATCTCCAGATACATAACATACATGAGTACCATCTGCATCAGAAAATCTTCTACGAACAGCGTCTGCTACAACATTATGTCTACCCTCTATATACCTAAGCTTATCATCAAAATCCCGGATTATCAGATACCACCTAGCCCTTTTTGGGGAAAGATCCGGCTTATTGAAAAGATCCAACAATGTCTTATGATCCGTAAGAACCTCTACTTGATTGCCCATCAGAAGCATCTTAAAATGTACTAAACTAGACACTACGGTAAAGGCCTCTTTGTCCACTACCGACCATAACCGTTCATTACTACCCCGTGTCTTAAACTTCCTACTGTAAAATGCAATCGGATGGAGTCTTCCATCGAACTTCTGCATAAGGCATGCCCCTATACCATCATAACTAGTGCCCATTACCAATTTGAAAGGACGTTCTAAATCAGGAAACTTCTACACGGGGGGATTCACTAAGGCATCCTTAATCTTCCAAAAAACTACTTGTATCTCCCCATACAAACTGCACATCATCACTCAGGACATCTGTCAAAGGAGATGCTAGAATAGAAAAACCCTTCACAAACCTACGGAAATATCCAGCCATGCCTAAGAATGATCAAATCTGCTTCTTATTCTTCGGAGTAGCAAAATCCACAATTGCCCTAACTTTATCATCATTCACTTTAACACCCTCATAAGAAATGATATGACCCAAATATACTCTAAATGTTCCTCAGCCGAATCCATGGCAGCCAGGATGTCATCCATATATAAGAAGACTTTTCCCCCTAACAAGCCGTGCAAAACTGTATTCATTAGCCTAGTGAATGTCAAAGGACTACCTGATAAACCAAACGGCATCCGCGTGAACTCATAATGCCCCTTCGGCAAAGAGAAAGCCATGTACTTTCGACTCTCCTTGCTAAGCAGTGCTTGCAAATACCCTTGCATCAGATCAATTGAAGAGTAAATATTCTTGCCCCAATCTCAACAAATAAATATGGCAAACATGCCACAGGGTAACGATCAGGAATGGTTTTCTCGTTCAACTTCCTGAAGTCCACACAAACTCGGACTGAACCATCCTTCTTAGGCACTGCTAACAACGGGAAATTAAAAGGCTAGGAACTGAGCCTAACAATGCCTCCCTCCTTCCACTTATTAACCTCTTGCTCTACCTGTTCTCCAATCTTAAAAGGAATCCTATATGAGGGAACAAAAATAGGCTTGGTTTTGTCCTCCAACTGAACCTTGTGTTCTAACACATTTGTTAACCCTAGCTTATCCCCTTTGAGTGCGACTATGTCCACAAACTCGGCCAGAACATCTTCCACACCCCTAGCATATTCTTTATAACAAGCATTTGCTAAGTGATCCCTAAAAACCTGCCTCCTAGCCTGTAAATCTGCTTCTGAAAAACTACAAAAATTCCTGACAATAGCAACTGAATTATCTTCATCGACCCAGTCAACAAAGTCGATTGCATAAGTACCCTGTCTGATAACTGCGAACTGAATCATTACAGTTTAGCAATTACACCCAAGTATCCCGTGAACTCGACACCTTGTTTATAGAACCCGTACACACTACCCCCTTCAGTTTCTTGCTATACTCATCCACACACACCTGTCTGGATTTATGAACTCCTTTTATTCGAACTTTCACCATAGCAACCACATCAGGACCCAGAACCACATCATCCGACAAAATCCCCTTATAACACTTCTTACCAGTGACACACGTTCAGCATCCACCCGCAGATTCTCAAGTACACCCGATCCATCATCATCCACCACTATACTCACATCCGCACCCTCATAAGGCACAAAACACACCAGGTACTCCCGCAGTTATACAGCATACCCCTGTATGCACCGAGATTTTTCGTCTCCGACATGCTGGATGACCCAGTAACAAAGTATTCCGCAAGACAGCCCCTCGTATAACCAAAAATGGTTATGTAAAAGTTCTACCACCAAGAGACAAATCTACATTTATGTTGTATCCCAAAACCCGTAACCTATTTGCTTGAACATCACATACTGTCTCTTTAGCAGGTCTCAAAGAACGATCGGAAAACATCGATCGGAACAACTCATAATTCATCAAATTAACAGAGGCACCTGTATCTATAAAAACCCTTACACTTATCCCATACACAGACCCTTTTACCACTGGCTTTGACCCTGAGGGTTCCCCCAGAAGTCCTATATCCCAAGAAACACCCATCCAGTTTTCCCTTGCAACTGACTGGTCTTTAGACAATGCTTGCCGATCCAAAGATCCCCTTGAAAAATCCGCATGCGGAGCTTTCTTATCTGAGCTACCAAAATTCTGAAATGCAGGCCTACCATTATACTGTCTCCGAGATGGACAAGGCCTCCAAGGATGACCATAACTCCTACAACTGCCACGATATTTAACACGGCAAAATCTCTCAATGTGCCTCCGCATATTACAATTAAAACAACGAAACCATGGAGCCCGAGAACTCAACTCCACCATTGACCCTTGGCCATTCCGAGCTTTAACCAAACCCTTCAACCGCAGACTGAATCTCCGCGCCTTACACAACGATATGCTGACCTAAGGAATCTCTGCTCACTATTTCCTCTCCTCATTTTTGCAGCTTTCCTCTTCGTAATAAAATCCGTTAACTTATTCTTGACTGGTCACAAGTGCAAAATTTCCTAAGTCCTGCAAAAGGACACCCCTTACAGAAAAAACCCACGAAAAAAACAATTTTCCCTGAAAGAATTCCCACACACTATGATACTGTGATATTGTCAGGGGAATTCTTGATAAGTACATTTTTCATTGTTTTATTATTCTTGAATGCGACATTAACACAAAAATTCTTAGGAAGACGGGGATATCTTTCATATTATTATTATAAGGCAGTACAAACAAATTTTTTGTGTTGTATCAAAACCAAAAAGAACCTTACAACACAAAAAATTTGCTTGTACTGCTTTATAATAATAATATGAAAGATATCCCCCATCTTCTTAAGAATTTTTGTGTTAATGTCGCATTTAAGAATAGTAAAACAATGAAAAATGTACTTATCAAGAACTCCCCTGACAATATTAAAGGGTGTGTATATAAAATTCCATGTAAGTCTTGTGACAACTTTTATATTGGCCAAACGGGGAAAGCACTGGAAAAAAAATTGAACAGCATAAGAAATGTGTGAGATATGCACAGGGAAACAGTGGTATTTTTGTACATGTTAGTGAGAACAATCATGCTATCAACAGGGAAAGGGCAAAAAGGATTGTATATTCTAATAATACACTGGAAAGGAATATCATTGAATCTAGCTTTATAAAAGAAAGTTACAACCATAATATGAATATCAGTCAAGGGATGTATAAACTTGATCCTTTAATATAAAAAAAATTTGTAAATTGTTTAAATTTTAAGACAGGCAGTAGAGATGTATGAAAATAGGATTATCATATTTGTAAACACAGTACAGGGTAGTAGTGCTAATGAGTTTCCAAACTCCGCCTCCCTGACACCTGTCAGGTGTGGATCTGATGTCGCTTATGGTCGGTATGTTTATCAGTATTGTCCCCAGAGAGTATATTGTGATTTTTAGCCAAAAGAGCTTTGAAGGCCACTCCTACCTCGACACCGGCCTGTGGGTGGATATGTAATCTCTAACGGTTGTGTATGTTCGTCAGTACTGTTCCTGTAGTATATATATTTGTGACTTCTTATACTCTGTATCAGTCCTTCGTCAATGGCTTGGAAATAAAGTCGAAACCGGTCAGGACCTACAACCCGTCTCTTATTTTTCACCTGTGGTAATGTGTGATATATATATATATATATATATATATATATATATATATATATATATATATATATGTATATATATATATATATATATATATATATATATATATATATATATATATATATATATATATATATATATATGTTTTTATTTATTAGGTGTGTTTCAAAATTAGAGCCCTCCCTCCCCTACAGTATAAACTAAAATTGATATGGACAAAAGCAAAAGTAATTCAGAACAGGTATTTATTTAAGTTTCTCTCTGAGTATTTAATATTTTGTGTGGCCTCCATCTGCGTGTACCACAGCCTGTATTCTTGAGGGGCATGATTTCAGCAAATCGCAAAAAAGCTGAGACTCAAACTCCATTTCCCTGAGCACTTCGGTCACCTCTCTTTGCAGGTCGTCGAGGCTGGGTATACCATCATAGTTCACTGTGTGTGCTTCATCACGATCCTTCAAGATACTACCAGTGTTTTCACACACATTGGTCAGGGGAGCTACCTGGAAATTCACTTGACGAGAAGAAATCGATACCACTGTTTCGAAGCAGCTCCTGTGTCTGAAGAGCCTTGAAACATGGTGCCTTATCATGCAAAAATGTGACTTCTTCAACAGATAACACATTTTCAGGATCTTTGAGGAAAGGAAATACTCCACCTGTAAGCACAGTTTCTCTGAAGTTTTCGCCATTCCATGACTGTCCTTTTTCTTTGATGATCCACATTAACCGTTTGACTGTGAAACAGAGAAAAATTCCCCAACATTCAGGAAATTTCACAATTTGGTGATAGTGCACGTCATCGCTGATATCATCCAACTTTGCAGCCCAAATGATGTAATTTTTATGATTTGGCTTTCTGACTGTGTAAATGAAGAATTCATCTGATGCAGCAACATGGAGAAAGTCAGTTTCATCCCAATCTTTAAGAAATGAACCACAAAACCATGCACAGTCTTCTCTCTGTTGATGAGTGATGTTGGGCTTGCTGATAACATGACATGGCTTGATACCAGATTTTTTCAACTCACAATATACAGCACTATAACTTCTCTTCTTTCCCCTTTTAGTTTCAAGTAAAGACTTTCTTGGTCTACCCACTGCCTCAGCTATGATGTCTTTTGACTCATGAGAAAGGACTTCAAGCCTTCCAAGATTCTCACCCTTTTCACGATGACAGTCATATGGATTTTTGTTCCAGTTTCTTTTAACAAAGGATTCATCTCTTTTAATGTATTTAGCTATCCAGGAACGTGAAATGAAGGATGCGCCAGCATCCCTGGCCTTTCTGAAGGTTATAGCCCGGATTCGGTCAGTCCATCTGATTTCCTCCGAGTCGTTAGCCATGGCTGTATTTAACTCTGTCACTCAGTCTGAAAATACAAGAAATGTAAAATGAAAAATAGCTTAATAAAAACTTAAAATAATACTCTTGGAGATAGGCTATAGCAGAAAACTTCATAACTTTCCATTTGTTCTGTGAAGGGGGCTCTAATATATATATATATATATATATATATATATATATATATATATATATATATATATATATATATATACATATATATATATATATATATATATATATATATATATATATATATATATATATATATATATATATATATATATATATATATATATAAATATATATGACTTTTTATCACATCACTGTGATTTATATACAGTCAGTAAGCTACAAATGTCCTTTAATATCCAATTCGCTCTACCTCGGAAATAATATATTTTCATATATGTTACCAAAGGGGAATTTTTTAGTTGATAATAAGTTCGTCGTCCCGTGGGCTCGAACCAGCGAAGGACAAGAACTCAGGACTACAGTGGACGCCTTAAATCACACGGCCAGCAAGTGAGGTATAATTGGATATCGGCTCCAATCTACAGATCCCCGTCGAACTCAGGTGTTTGTATTTAGAGCCGATATCCACCCACCTCTGCCATGTTGACCATGTAGTGCGTTTGTCGCACGCAGCCATATTATGACTTTTTATGACATCACCGTGATTCATATACAATCAGTAAGCTACAAACGTCCTTTAATATCCAATTCGCTCTACCTCGGAAATAATATATTTTCATATTTGTTACCGAAGGGGAATTTTTTAGTTGATAATAAGTTCGTCGTCCCTTGGGCTCGAACCAACGAAAGACAAAAACTTCGGTAACATATATATATGAAAATATATTATTTCCGAGGTAGAGCGAATTGGATATTAAAGGACGTTTGTAGCTTACTGCTTGTATGTTAATCAGGGTGATGTGATAAAAAGTCAAAATATGGCTGCGTGCAACAAACGCACTACATGGTCAGCATGGCAGAGGTGGGTTGATATCGACTCTAAATACGAATACCTGAGTTCGACGGGGATTTGTAGATGGGAGCCGATATCAACTTATACCTCACTTGTTGGCCGTGTGGGTAAAGGCGTCCACTGTAGTCCTGAGTTCTTGTCTTTCGTTGGTTCGTCAACGAAAATTAAAAAATCCCTTTTGGTAACATATATGAAAATATATTATTTCCGAGGTAGAGCGAATTGGATATTAAAGGACGTTTGTAGCACTGCTTATGTATATATATATATATATATATATATATATATATATATATATATATATATATATATATATGGAGAAAGAGAGAGAGAGAGAGATACATATATATATATACATACATACATATATACATATATATATATATATATATATATATATATATATATATATATATATATATATATATATATATATATATATATATATATATATATATATATATACATACACATACATACATATACATATACAGTATATATATATATATATATATATATATATATATATATATATATATATATATATATATATATATATATATATAGAGAGAGAGAGAGAGAGAGAGAGAGAGAGAGAGAGAGAGAGAGAGAGAGAGAGAGAGAGAGAGAGAGTGTCTTTGCCTCCTGAAATCCTGAAACTATCAGAGACAGGCAGCTGTCGCCTGAAAGATAAACGCTTTTTACCTCGCGAATGCGGAACTTTCCTTTCAGGTTGCTCGAAAATCCCTTCATGTTAGAGATCGAAGACATTTTCTAAGAAGGTCATCTCAAGATTTAAAATCAAGAAGAAGGCTGCGTTGCAAGAGGAATGGAGTGGACTTTCTCCTGTCCTTCTCTCTTTCCTTCCCTTTGCAATACTTTTATTCACTACTTTGCTACTCCTTACCAGTCTTCTCTTATTCATTCGGGCCCCCTCGCCCCCCCCCAATCATCCTTCGTATCAAAAGCCCCAAAACTATTTATATCAAATTCCTTCTCTCGAGACGTGAATGGAAAGAAAGACATTGCGTTTCATCTTGCTTATGAGAGAGAGAGAGAGAGAGAGAGAGAGAGAGAGAGAGAGAGAGAGATGTGAATGGAAAAAGAAATCTTGCTTATGATGAATGGAAAGAAAGATAATGGATTTCAACTTGCTGAAGAGAGAGAGAGAGAATGGAAAGATAGATAATGCATTTCAACTTGCTGAGAGAGAGAGAGAGAGAGAGAGAGAGAGAGAGAGAGAGAGAGAGAGAGAGTGAATGGAAAGAAAGATAATGCATTTCAACTGGAAAGAAAGATAATACATTTCATCTTGCTGGAGAGAGAGAGAGAGAAAAGAGAGAGAGAGAGAGACGTGAATGGAAAGAAAGATGCATTTCATCTTGCTGAAGAGAGAGAGAGAGAGAGAGAGAGAGAGAGAGAGAGAGAGAGAGAGAGAGAGACGTGAATGGAAAGAAAGATAATGCATTTCATCTTGCTGGAGAGAGAGAGAGAGAGAGAAACAGGTCACCGACCTGGGATCAATAACATTTAGCAACACTTCATTTGATCGCTTTCTTTTGCTTGAGCAGTATATGAAAAAGCCCATATCCCTCCGATTCGTTACCTCAATAAACCTTTCGTGAAACAAGAGGTTTTAGTTCGTTTGCGTTTTTACAAAGTATTTAAGTTAACGATTGCAAGTGAAAGACATCAAACTTTGAGACGTAGCTTAGAGGATATACGTATATATATATATATATATATATATATATATATATATATATATATATATATATATATATATATATATATATATATATATACCGGGTGTTTCGAAATTAGAGCCCCCCCCTTCCATAGAACAAATGGAAAGTTATGAAGTTTTCTGCTATAGCCTATCTCCAAGTACATTAAGTTTCTATTATGCTATTTTTCATTTTACATTTCTTGTATTTTCAGACTGAGTGACAGAGTTAGATACAGCCATGGCTAACGACTCGGAGGAAATCAGATGGATTGACCGAATCCGGGCTATAACCTTCAGAGAGGCCAGGGATGCTGGCATATCCTTCATTTCACGTTCCTGGATAGCTAAATACATTAAAAGAGATGAATCCTTTGTTGAAAGAAACTGGAACAAAAATCCATACGACTGTCATCGTGAAAAGAGTGAGAATCTTGGAAGGCCTGAAGTCCTTTCTCAGGAGTCAAAAGACATCATAGCTGAGGCAGTGGGTAGACCAAGAATGTCTTTACGTAAACTTGCGCATGAACTAGAAACTAAAAGGGGAAAGAAAAGAAGTTATAGTGCTGTATATTGTGTTTGAAAAAATCTGGTATCAAGCCATTTCACATTATCAGCAAGCCCAACATCACTCAGCAACAGAGAGAAGACCATGCATGGTTTTGCAGTGCATTTCTTAAAGATTGGGATGAAGCTGACTTTCTCCATGTTGCCGCATCAGATGAATTCTTCATTTACACAGTCAGGAAGCCAAATCATAAAAATGACATCATTTGGGCTGCAAAGTTGGATGATATCAGCGATGACGTGCGCTGTCACCAAATTGTGAAATTTCCTGAAAGTTGGGGAATGTTTTCTGTTTCACAGCCAAAAGATTAATGTGGATTATCAAAGAAAAAGGACAGTAATGGAATTGCGAATACTCCAGAGAAACTGTGCTTACTGGTGGATTATTTCCTTTCCTCAAAGATCCTGAAAATGTGTTATCTGTTGAAGAAGTCACATTTTTGTGTGTGAGAAACATTGGTACTATCTTAAAGGATCGTGTTGAAGTGCGCACAGTAAACTAAGATGTTATACCAAGCCTCGACAACCTGCAAAGAGAGGTGACCAAAGTGCTCAGGGAAATGGAGTTTGAGTCTCAGCTTTTTTGCGATTTGCTGAAATCATACCCCTCAAGAATGCAGGCTGTGGTACAGGCAGATGGAGGCCACACAAAATATTAAATACTCAGAGAGAAACTTAAATAAATACCTGTTCTGAAATACTTTTGTTTTCGTCCATATCAATTTTAGTTTATGATGTAGAGGGGGCTCTAATTTCAGAAACACCCTAATAAATAAATAAATAAATATATATATATATATATATATATATATATATATATATATATATATATATATATATATATGCATATAAATATACATAGATATATATATATATTTATGTTTATATATATAAATATATGTATATATTTGTATATATATATATTTATATATATGTATATATATAAAATATATATATATATATATATATATATATATATATATATATATATATATATATATATATATAGAGAGAGAGAGAAGATAGACATACACACACACACACACACACACACATATATATATATATATATATATATATATATATATATATATATATATATATATATATATATATATATATATATATATATAAATATATTATATATATATATATATATATATATAGACAGGCAAAATCTGTCAGACCTGAAAGATAAACGCCTTTTACCTCGCGAATGCGGAACTTTCCTATCTGATTACTCGAAAATCCCTTCATGTTAGAGATCGAAGACATTTTCCAAGAAGGTCATCTCAAGATTTAAAATCAAGAAGAAGGCTGCGTTGCAAGAGGAATGGAGTGGACTTTCTCCTGTCCTTCTTTCCTTCTCTCTTTCCTTCCCTTTGCGTTATTTTTATTCACTCCTTCGCTACTCCTTACGAGGCTTGTCTGATTCACTCGGGCCCCCCCTCGCCTGCCCCCATCCTTCTTATCAAAAGCCCCAAAACAATTTGTATAAAATTCCTTCTCTCGAGACGTGAATGGAAAGAAATATAATGCATTTCACCTTGCTAGAGAGAGAGAGAGAGAGAGAGAGAGAGAGAGAGAGAGAGAGAGAGAGGGAGAGAGAGACGTGAATGGAAAGAAATATAATGCATTTCATCTTGCTGAGAGAGAGAGAGAGAGAGAGAAATGGAAGGAGAGAGAGACGTGAATGGAAAGAAATATAATGCATTTCACCTTGCTATAGAGAGAGAGAGAGAGAGAGAGAGAGAGAGAGAGAGAGAGAGAGAATGGAAAGAAATATAATGCATTTCATCTTGCTGAAGAGAGAGAGAGGTAAATGGAAAGAAAAATTACGCATTTCACCTTGCTTATGAGAGAGAGAGGGAGAGAGAGAGAGAGAGAGAGAGAGAGAGAGAGAGAGAGAGAGAGAGAGAGAGAGACCGGAAATGGAAAGAAAGATAATGCATTTCATCTTGCTGAAGAGAGAGAGAGAGAGAGACCGGAAATGGAAAGAAAGATAATGCATTTCATCTTGCTGGAGAGAGAGAGAGAGAGAGAGAATGGAAGAGAAAAAATAATAATGCATTTCATCTTGCTGGAGAGAGAGAGAGAGAGAGAGAGAGAGAGAGAGAGAGAGAGAGAGAGAGAGAGACGTGAATGGAAAAAAAGATAATGCATTTCATCTCGCTGGAGAGAGAGAGAGAGAGAGAGAGAGAGGGAATGTCGTGCAATT
Organism: Macrobrachium rosenbergii; assembly: GCF_040412425.1. Lineage (NCBI taxonomy): Eukaryota > Metazoa > Arthropoda > Malacostraca > Decapoda > Palaemonidae > Macrobrachium > Macrobrachium rosenbergii. Next base: position 6,482,745 of record NC_089746.1, on the reverse strand, counting down.
GGAACTTCAAAATTCAAGCGACGATAGTATGCATTACCACCCTAATACAATTATTCTTGTATTTTAATAATTTACTTGCTTTTTTATCTGTTCATTTATTAATTTGTTAATTTATTTTTTCCCTTTTTTAAAAGGTGTTCTTTTCCTTTTGAATTTCTTATTTTTTGTTACTTTTTTTGTAATGAATTCTAATGAACTCCACGATATCCTTTAGAAGCTTGAATTTCAAGTCAATGGCCCGTGTGATGGTCTTGTTCCATGCGAATAGGGTTTATCTTCTGAATAATAATAATAATAATAATAATAATAATAATAATAATAATAATAATAATAATAATAATAATAATAATAATAATACTATTATTATTATTATTATTATTATTAAGCATCAACGGAACAGTAACCGTGCATATAATTCTCTTTTGATGAACTACGAAAATTTTTAAAAATGGAATTAACATATTCTGTAAACTGCACAGCCCCGCCCTCTTGGGGCGAAAGGAAAATTCGGCAGTGCTGAATGGTATCCGGGGAAGAATTTTCTGCAAGCAACGGCCCTTCCCAAAGAATTCCACGTATCTCAGAAATTTATCCCGACGTACCAAAACCTTTTCCTGAGCTGGGAATAGTCGGATGTGGAACAGTTGACCTGAAAGCTTTGGATAGAGTCTTATTTTCTTGCTTGTGGAAGGCTGTGTTTAATGTTGTACATGCACAAAAAAAATAAGGATAGCAATAACGTGTACAAAATCTCTCTCTCTCTCTCTCTCTCTCTCTCTCTCTCTCTCTCTCTCTCTCTCTCTCACACACACACACACACACACACACAACACACAACGCACACTCAGTGAACTATGAACCTAATACTGGTATCGGGTAGACAGTCTTCAAATTTTGAACACTAAGATTATGCAAAAACCCCTCTCTTTTAACGAAACCAGGAACGTGCTATTAGCATCGGGTAGGCAGTCATCAAATTTGGAACGCTAAGAATATGTACAAAGGTCTCTCTCTCTCTCTCTCTCTCTCTCTCTCTCTCTCTCTCTCTCTCTCTCTCTCTCTCTCTCTACGAACTAGGAAGCTATTACTTGCATCGAGTAGGCAATCATCCAGTGCTGAATACTTAGAATATGTACACAAAATTCACCCTCCCCTCTCTCTCTCTCTCTCTCTCTCTCTCTCTCTCAACGAACTAGGAACTTGCGTTGGATAGACAGTCATTCAATTCTGGGGCCGTGCTCAATATCCATCCTTTAATTTTCGTAAACTGTGGCAAAACGACCACAACTTCATTGTTGTCGCCTGGCACGCTGTTGGTCCAGCGTTCGACTCCCCGACCGGCCAATGAAGAATTAGAGGAATTTATTTCTGGTGATAGAAATTCATTTCTCGTCATAATGTGTTTCGGATCCCACAATAAGCTGTAGGTCACGTTGCTAGGTAACCAGTTGGTTCTTAGCCACGTAAAATAAATCTAATCCTTCGGGCCAGCCCTAGGAGAGCTGTTAATCAGCTCAGTGGTCTAGTTAAACTAAGATATACTTAAAAAAAAAAATAATTTGTAAGATGGAGTACGATGAAATTTACAAGTTTTTGTCTAGTTATAACTGCAGAGTCGTGTAATAGAGGCCAAGACGTAGTTATAACTGTAGAGTCGTGTAATAGAGGCCAAGACATAGTTATAACTGTAGAGTCGTGTAATAGAGGCCAAGACATGAACACGCCCCCTCCCCCCCAAAAAAAGGGGTATCATAAAAAAAAAAAAAAACTGGACCCATTTCGTCCACACTGTTTGACGACGAAAATAGCTGGAATCACCCATTCGACCACTTCGCCGTTCCAACCGTCTCACCAACAGAAACAATCGAACAGGGGTTGCCTGACCAACACTGTTAGGCTTTATACCAGTTTCCTGTTGTTGTCTTAACGCTTCCTCCACTGTTTTACCGCTAAGTAGGACTGATGAGGATGCGGAGTAGTATCTGGAAGTCTATTCTTTTCGTTTTTGACTTTGTGCATAAATATTTTTAACACTACCGTGGCTTTTAATTCTCGATATTATAGCCTCGTTGCAAGGTCATCTTGTTTCGTTATTATTATTATTATTATTATTCAGCAGATGAACGCTGTCCATATGGAACAAACCCACAGGGCCCATTGATTTGAAATTCAAGCTTCCAAAGAATATTTTGTTCATTCGAAAGAACAGACGGCAATGGGAAATGCAGAAAGAAGAGATCAGCTCTTAGAAAAATCAATACAGTAACAAATTAATATCTGACAGATAAAAATGAAAGTAAATTATTAAAATACATGGAGAATTGTATTAGGTTAGTAATGCATTGTAAGAGGGGAATTTGAATACATTGAAGGGTATTGCTTTAAATGTAGGTCCCGATCAAAGCTACATGTATTTATGATAGTGCAGAAGTATGAAGTGACTTGACATGAATTAGTGATTTTTAAATGGGTGTTTATTACTTCTAAGTTTAGCATCAATTTAGTGATTTCCCAAGGAAAGACTACTTTTATAATTTAGAATTTCCCGTAGGGGGTTGGTGCCGTCAGTGCATCCCACGCGGTGTACTGTAGGCATTGCCTAAGGTTTTTTGCAGCGTCCCTTCGGTCCCTAGCTGCAACTCCTTTCATTACTTTTACTGTACCTCCGTTCATATTTTCTTTCTTCCATCTTGCTTTCCACCCCTCTAACAATTGTTCCGTAGTGCAACTGCTTTGAGGTTTTCCTCCTGTTACACCTTTCAAAACTCCTTGACTCTCAATTTCCTTTTCAGCGCTGAATGACCTCGTAGGTCCCAGCGTTTGGCTTTTGGCCTAAACTTCATATTCATATTCATATTTAGAAATTTCCTAATAATGCAATTCCTTGATAACCTGGAGCATTGTCTGTTACTTTAGTTTAAATGAAATGATTGGGAATTCTCTCTCTCTCTCTCTCTCTCTCTCTCTCTCTCTCTCTCTCTCTCTCTCTCTCTCTCTCTCTCCCTTTAGGTTTCTTTTGCCGTCTTCGACCCTGGGCTAGAAAAAGATGTCAGGTTTCCCATTCTATTGTCTCTTGGTTAAAAAAAATTATGTGACATTATAATTCGTGTATTTGCGAACCCTTTTTGATGCCATAAATGAGCTTTTCATTATATATATACACATATATATATAAATATATATATATATATATATGTAATCTATATATATATATATATATATATATATATATATATATCTGTATATATATATATATATATATATATATATATATATATATATATATCTATATATATATATATATATATATCAATCATATATATATATATATATATATATATATATATATATATATATATATATTATATATATATATATGTATCTGTATATATATATACACACACATATATATATATATATAACCTATATATGGCCGATATTATGTATATATAGTCCTGTGTGTGTGTGTGTGTGTGTGTGTGTATCAACTGTATATATATATATCTGTATATATATGTTTGTATCTGATTGTATATATATATATGTGATAAATATCATATATATATATATATATATATATATATATATATATTTATATATCTATATCTGTATTTGTAGCTGTATATCTTTATATATACATATGTATATATATATGAAAATCTATATATATATCATAATATATTTTATTTAATTACAAAATCACAGTAGATGTTTATATTAACAACTGTATAGAAAAATTTCTTAAAACCCTTGAAGTATTTTAGCTGTTATCAAAACACAGTAGATTTTAATTAAGTAAAACTGTTACATCAGGTATTCTCAAGACGTGGGAACTCGCCAGATGACTTAGTGAGTGCGTTCGCCGGAAATGTCCAGGTTCCTGTGTAAGCATGTGTATGTGCATTTCTTTTGGGCGGAGTCCAGGGGTGTGAAGGGATCAATTATGGAAAAAATTATCATTCAAAGGCCAACACTGAGCATTATTAAAAGTCTTCAGTGAATACTCTGTGGTTCGAGACCTACTGATTAAGACTGTGAACATTGGTGTTTGGAGGTAGGAACCACGTTTAATTTCCCAAATTGTAGATTGCTTTTTTCATTTATATATTGTCTTTTTTGTCAAGCATTTATTGTATTGTGTGTACTTTGTAAGTAACATGGGAGGAGTTCCCATATCTTTTTTTTATGCATTCTGTTAATAAGGGATTTATTTGACTTCTTCAGATGTTTCTCTGAGAATGAGGTTGAAGATGTACTCATTTGGAATGTACTGGACTTTGACTTATTTTGACCTATTGTGGGTTACAGTGTAAAGACAATTATTAGTGAAATATGATAGACTGAAATATGATTAATTTTTTGGGGGAACTTTAGTCTTCCATTTTATTTCATCTCTTATTTCTTGCAGTTTAGTTATGTTAGATTTTGTCAAATAAATTATTTTGGGTAAGGCTTGTTTTGCTGTACACCTGAGAGAGAGAGAGAGAGAGAGAGAGAGAGAGAGAGAGAGAGAGAGAGAGAGAGAGAGAGAGTAGTGAGTAAGAGATATGCACTACCAGTAGCCTCTTTGATGTAGGTCATTATTTAGGCTACCAATAAGGGACTTTTGATTTGTAGTAACAGGTAAACAATTATTTAGGGTACCAATAGATAGGGACTATATATATATATATATATATATATATATATGATTATATATTTGTAGTAACAGGTAAACAATGAAAACATATATGTATATATATGTATATATATATATATATATATATATATATATATATATATATATATATATATATATATATATATATATATATATATATATATATATATACATACATACACACACATAAATATAAAGACCAGCCTCAACAGCAATCAAGCACACCTGCCCCACGAAGTCTGTAGTAACGATCCCATGAAGCGAATCTATTAAGATGATTGATAGTGATCTCGGTGCATCGTGTTCACCATCAAGGGGCAATTTGTTTTACCCTGAAGCTCCTATTATGTAAATGTCCCGTATCATAATGTATGCAGTGATGCCGAACGTTCAGTAATTACGTTTTTCTTTCGTGTATAACGAAGGATTTTTTTTTAATGGGGTTTCATAACAGCATAGGAGAGAGATGTGTTGGTAATTAGACATTAAAATGTTTCAACTGAGCAAATGTTAAGCTTTTTAATTACATTTTTTCTGTTTATTTATTAATTTGTTAATTTATTTTCTTATTTTTTAATAAGTGATTTCTGCTTTCTGCATTTCCCATTACCTTTTGTTTCTCCTTTCTAATGAACACCACAATATTCTTTGGAAGGTTGCATTTCAAGCCAGTGGCCCAAACAGTGGGCTTGTTCCCTATGAATAGGGTTCATCTTCTTGAATAATAATAATAATAATAATAATAATAATAATAATAATAATAATAATAATAATAATAATAATAAACGAAGTAAACTGTAAAACCCTAGCTGCAAATATATTAAGGACAAAAGTGATAAATGGGGTAGTTTTTCAAAACATAAGTAAAACGACCACAAGAAGAGCTTAAATATGATAAGGACTAATGTGAGAAATGGTATAATTGATAATTGAGGCCACAGTGACAGCAGGTGCCATTTGTAATTATAAGAGCCTAAAGAGAGAGAGAGAGAGAGAGAGAGAGAGAGAGAGAGAGAGAGAGAGAGAGAGAGAGAATTAGGAAATGAGAAGTTTAACGAAGGGAAACATGACTAAAGAGCCTATACAGAAAATTAGGAAGAAAGATAATTCATTCAGTACAGATCACTTGTAATTATTAGAGCCTAGAAAGAGGGAATTAAATTAATTGGCAGAATAAAGAAATAAGAGAATAATAAAAAAACAATTGGAAGAACTAGAAAATGAAAGCCCTATTGAAGGGAATAATGATCAAAGATCCTATATAGGAATACAATAAGTATAATTCATTCTGAAGGGTTCACTTGTAGTTACATGAGCCTAGAGAGAGAGAGAGAGAGAGAGAGAGAGAGAGAGAGAGAGAGAGAGAGAGAGAGAGAGATAAAAATAATTGGAAGAATTAGAAAATGAAACGTTTATTGATTGCTTGTAATTATGGACAGAGAGAGAGAGAGAGAGAGAGAGAGAGAGAGAGAGAGAGAGAGGACAATAAAAATAATTGGTAGAAAGAGGAAATGAGAGATTTAACGGAATTAAAAAATGATTTAACATTCCTATACAGAAAGTCATGAAGAATAACTCATTCAGCAGGGATCACTTGTAGTTACAAGAGCCTAGATAGAGAGAGAGAGAGAGAGAGAGAGAGAGAGAGAGAGAGAGAGAGAGAGAGAGAGAGAGAGAGAGAGAGAGCGATAGAACAATAAAAATAACTGGTAGAATCAGGAAATGAAAGGTTTAATGAGGAAAATAAACTTATCGAAGATCTTATCAAAGGAATACAGGAAGAGGGACCATTCATTCAGGAAGGATATATAAGGGAAGAAACGCAGCAGGTAACCAGAAGGTTTTTTTTTTTTTTTTAGTTAATTCAAGAGCCAATCATCATCATCTTTCAGTGAGTGATTTCGAATCAGACGAATCCCCTTATCCCATACGGATAAGAATCGAGGAGAATCCGCTTTCCGAATCGAGTGAGCACCATCCGGGCCCATGCCACCGGTAGCCGAAGGATTTTGGGACGAATCAATAAGGTTATATTAGGGGAAGTGGTGCGGATACAAAGAAGTAAATAGGGTTCTCTTTCGTTGGCTCTGGCGAAAGAGGATCTTGGCAGATTACGTGGAAATGAAATGAGATTAGATACAGGGGTTTATTATTATTATTATTATTATTATTATTATTATTATTATTATTATTATTATTATTATTGTTGATGTTGTTGTCGTTGTTGTTTTATTATTATTATTATTATTGTTGTTGTTGTTGTTGTTGTTTTATTATTATTATTATTATTATTGTTATTATTACTATTTCTTTGTTTTAGTAACATTATTATGAGATTATTATTATTATTATTATTATTTTGGTGGATTTCTTCACCATTACCCTATTCGTATAGAACAAGTCTATCACAGGGCCACTGACTTTAAATTCAAGCTTTCAAAGAATACCACGGTGTTCATTCGAAAGAAGTAACAGAACGAAAAGGGAAATACAGAAAGAGAAGATCAGTTGTTAGAAAAAACAGATAAATTAGCTCATTAATAAATAAATAAATAAAAATGTGAGTAAATTATTAAAACAAAGGGAGAATTCTATTAGGGTAGTAATGCACTGCATCTTCGCTTAAACTTCTGAAGTTCCAAGTGCGCGACATCCTCTGAAGGGAGGCTGTTCCACAGTCCAAAGGTGTGAGGAATGGAGGACCTCTTGAACTGAAATCTTAACTGTCTAGTTAAGGACATCCAACCTCTCGTCCGGTTGTCATTAATAAAAAAAAAAAAAACAGTCCCTGCTTCTGTCTTAATTACATTAGTGCTTTCACGCCAAGGCATTCTACATCTATTTGTGTATTACTACTTCCATTCGTGAAGAAATCCACAATGGTGTAAATGAGATTGAGGAGAATCAAGTTCTCATTAAAAAACACTCGTTTGCATAATAATATTATATATATTATATATATAAATAAATAAATAAATAAATATATATATATATGTATATATATATATATATATATATATATTAAAATAAAAAATATGGAGACACATATATGCATTTCATAGGTTCAATGCTTTAAGATGTGATGGAAGAATTTATGCAGATGAAACTAGGTCGAGAGACTCGAGGTAAAATCTTTGTATTCAGCAAATAGTTTGATTCCTCAGCAATATTGCCGACAGGTGATCTTCCGAAGTGTTATGTATATTCGAGTACGTGCGTTAATTTGATCTAGTTATGCCAAAATCTGCCCTAAAAGTGAGTTTGATCGTTCATTAACGTGATAGAACTGCAGTTGTCTGAAAGCTTTGGAAGGATCCAGGCTTTGAATCGGCAGATAAGGTATTTCAAATCTCTGTTTTTATGGGAGGAAATTGAACTTGTGATTTTTTTACCATGATTTTCTAATCAATGAACTTTTGAACTGGTGTGGGAAAAAAAATATTCCCTGCTATTATTGTTTTGTTATGTTACGTTTGCCATATCTTAGCTGCTTTTACACTTTCCATTATTGTGTTTTGCATTTCACATATTTTTGGGAGTTTTCTATCATGTTTAATTCTTCCGACAGATGTCTGTGGATTTGTCGGTGGACAAAGTGGACAGTGTGGACTGGTTCGAATATCATGTGGTAGACTGTTTTTTTGACATAACTTTAAGTTATTGATTTGGGGAATGTGTGAGTTTGGATATTTTCAGGCTATTAGCCATAGTGAGACTTCTTTAATCAGAAGTGTTTTGCAGTTCAGAGTTTAGTTATCTGACTCGATATTTCATTTATTATGCATTTTAATCTTTGCTTTGTTTTATTCATTTCTTGTTGGGTTATTTGAATAATAAACTTATTTTTGTAGAAACTATTGCGTTTCTTTAAATAGTCCATTTAATTGCTTTGGTGAGAATGAGTGAGATTCGGGTGGGTGAACTATATATGAGAGAGAGAGAGAGAGAGAGGCGATACACGGTGAGAGAGAGAGAGAGAGAGAGAGAAAGAGAGGGAGAAAAAAATGGATGTAAGTGTTATCGTGAGCGAACTTTCATATATTTCATGAAGAAAGATCGTATTACATATTTCAAAAAGTGTTAATTCTGTCCTGGTTACATATATATTTCTAATATATATTTACATTTGCACCATTGTGGATTTCTTCACCATTTTAGAGACTCGTGCCATTATGAGATTTTTATGACTTCCTTCACTCTCGAGAAACATTACTGAATCGTGAGCCGTCACAGAAACCGCACGTTTCTGGTGATTTTATCACTTCTGCGGACCTACATGGCAGTTTTCTTCGACAAAGGCATATCTTACTTATGTTCCTGCTTTTGCTCCAAGATTCGTCCGTCTGTCTGTGTATCACTTCCTTCATTCTCGAGAAACATTACTGAATCGTGAACGGTCACAGAAACCGCACACAATTCCTTGAGAGTTTATCACTTCTGCAGAGCGAGTAATGGCAATTCTCGAGAATCATTACTGAATTTGTGTATTACTTCCTTCATTCTCGAGAAACATTACCGAATCGTGAACGGTCACAGAAACTGCACATTCCCGGTTATGCCGTCACATCTGCGGACCGAATACTGGCAATTATCTTCGACAAAAGTCCCCCCCAAAAAAGAGCCTGCCTGCAGCCTAACGATACGAGGGATCCGTGGCTGACATTTAGGAGAATCTCATCACGAGAGAAATAAAGTCATTTCGCGACAAGAAGCCGTTAGCCGATTTAATCACGGTGATCCAAATGAGGTAATGGCTCGAATGAGCAGCGTTCGGCGTAAACGCTTATTAATTCTCAGAAGAGTCTTTAACTGAAATGGTTCTGATGGGTCTAGCTGTGAAACTTCATACGGTTCAATTAAGTGTTGGTGGTTTTGTCTTTTGTTTCCAAGTGATTATCTTTTTTAGTTTTCTGTTAAAAGACAACGCTTTTGCCGGCTTTGTCTGTCCGACCGCACTTTTTTTTCAGTATTTACTTATAAAGAAATATAGATAATGAATTGCGTTTGCTTTGTTAAAATCCAACCGAGATAAAAATATTTTCATGGAGAATTTCATTATTTACGTAAATATTACAGTGAGTTACAATGTCAAAATTCAGTTGAGATAAACAGTATTTGCCTGAAAAGACTGGATATTTACAACCCGTGCCGTGTTGAAATTTAATTTTGATAAACATTATGATGTTTATCAAAATTAAATTCCATACCAATAATTATTGGTATGGAAAGCTTCAATACTTGCATATAAGAAAATAAACATGAAAATTACAAAAAAAAAAAAATAAAAAAGATGCGCCGTAGTTTCTCCGGCGTAATCGAGTTTTCTGTACAGCGTAAAATCAAGGCCACCGAAAATAGATATATCTTTCGGTGGTCTCGTTATTATGCTGTATGAGCCGCGGCCCATGAAACTTTAACCACGGCCCGGTGTTGGCCTGTCCTATATCGTTGCCAGATGCACGATTATGGCTAACTTTAACCTTAAAATCAAATAAAAACTACTGAGGCTATAAGGCTGCAATTTGGTATGTTTGACGATACAGACCCTCCAATCATCAAACATTATTTTTTATTGTTTTTTAGTAATTTTCATGTTTATTTTCTTATATGCAAGTATTGAAGCTTTCCATACCAATATTTTTTTTATTAAAGTTAAATTTCAACACGGCACAGATTGTGAATATTCAGTCTTTTCAGGTAAATTCTGTTTATCTTAATTGGATTTTGACATTGTAACTCACTGTAATATTTATGTAAATAATGAAATTCTTCATGAAAATATTGTTTATTTCGGTTGGATTTTAACACAGCAAACTCAATTCAATATCCACTTTTCTTTATAAGTAAATATTGAATCTCTTCATTTCAATGCTGTTTATCACAGTTGGATTTTAACATAGCATGCCCACTGTAATGTCTGTATTCCTTTAGATGCAAATGTTTATTGATCATTTTCAGTTCCATATACTCAGGGTCGTTTTTTTTTTTTTTTTAGCAATACGATATTTCTCCAACTCGAACTGAAATAACGTCCCCGTCCAAAACTTGGAAAATCTTCCCCTCAAAAAAAAAAAAAAAAAACAAACATGAAAAATTGAATAGATCAGGAAACAATTCATTTTGGAAATGGCATCTTATATTGCAAGACATTCGAGAAGTCTCGAAGAACTTATGGAATCCCATTCTTTTTAAAGTTTGAAACTTATATTAGACCACGGACCTCAAGGTCTGTCTGTGTCTCTGGCCAGAAGATAGCCGATGTCATTATCGTACCTCCCAGACGATGATGTAATCTGTAAGACTGACGAAATAAGTCACTGGCCCGCGTTTCTCACTGAAACGAATGTTTTAGTAAATGTTTTTGCTCTAGGATGTTTAATCTGTCACAGTGGTTTCAGTATTTGATTATAGTTATTGACTTACATAACAAAGATCACCTCTTCATTCTCTCTCTCTCTCTCTCTCTCTCTCTCTCTTAATCATGGTTTACAATATAAATAAACACTAAGTTGATTCCTTTTCTCTCTCTCTGTCTCTCTCTTTTTTATTCATGACTAATAACTTAGACGACAACAAAGTTCACCCCCTTCTCTCTCTCTCTCTCTCTCTCTCTCTCTCTCTCTCTCTCTCTCTCTCTCTCTCTCTCTCTCTTATTCATGATTAATAACTTAAACAACAACAAAGTTCACCCCTCTCTCTCTCTCTCTCTCTCACACAGAAGTTATTCGGTAAGTCGACTCATCCATATATAATGTTGATTTACGGTGGAAATGATAACGTCACTTACGTAAGAGTGGTGAATAAAAACAGCTGATGGTTAGGTAACATATTCTTTATGTATGTGATTATCCTTCTCCTCTCTCTTTCTTTCTTTCTTTCTTTCTTCGCCCCCGATAGATAACTAAAGGAGACTGGCAACATTTGAGATATACAGGAGTTGTCGGTAAAATACTCATTAGAATAGACTCTTAAATGAAAGGGGATTTGGTGTTACATATTAAAATAATGGCAACATGGAAGTTATTATTAACAATAATATATTTCGTTTGAAGTCGATTGGTTGGTGGATATTAGATTTGAAGAGGTGTTTGTGTTGTGTACATATACATACATACACACACATATATATATATGTATATATATATGTATCAGTATATATATACTATATATATATATATATATATATATATATATATATATATATATATATATATATGAATCACATACATACAAAATATGAAACTTGATGAATATATAAATAAATACAAAATCCTGAATCAGAAAATATGGAAGAGAATATATAAGTAAAGACAGTGGAGTGCTGCAAGGTCTATAGAGTTATAGTCCTGCTAAGTAAAGGACTATAAGTCAAAAGGCCTTGCAGCACTCCATTGTTTATCTTTCTTTCGTGGATTTTGTTTATATATATATATATATATATATATATATATATATATATATATATATATATATATATATATATATATATATATGCATGCTTCAGAGAGAGAGAGAGAGAGAGAGAGAGAGAGAGAGAGAGAGAGAGAGAAATGGGGATGAGGAAAAGATAAACGAATATAAGTAGGATAACATTTAATTTCTTTTTATTACTTCCCCCTTCCTTCCTGATCTCGTCCTGAATCACCCACTATCACTAATCCTCCCTCACCCCACCCCCATCAACCGTCACACAGTCACACACGCACACACACAAGCAAATAGTGACCACACATCCACATATCCACGGCTCCTGGTCATAGCTCATCAAAGAAGGGAAACTAGCAACAAGCGAGTCTTTTAATGAATCTTGAGTATAAAGGTTCTGTGGTGTCCGTGTTTTTGGGCTGCGTCACGGTACCAAATCTTTGTCCCAAAATGAGGTACACTGAGAGAGAGAGAGAGAGAGAGAGAGAGAGAGAGAGAGAGAAACATGGTCCTGTAGGAACTTATATTTTCTTAAAAGTATTATAATTTTACAGGGCAGTCTTTCTGAATGACGTCACTGAGTCTATGGATAGAAGGCAGTCTGTTGATGAGATTCAAAAAGTGTTTTATTTTCATAATTGCTTTATTTTTTTAAGTCACATTTAGGTATTCGGAATAAAAGAGAGAGAGAGAGAGAGAGAGAGAGAGAGAGAGAGAGAGAGAGAGAGGTGTGACGACAGAATGGCCAATCGAAACTGTTGACAAATTCTCTCTCTCTCTCTCTCTCTCTCTCTCTCTCTCTCTCTCTCTCTCTCTCTCTCTCTCATATGGTGGTGTCAACGTTCTCTATTTCATCCTTTATTGCTACATAAAAACCAATTACATTTATTTACAAACTGTTATGATGTACGTTCTAAAATAATGGCAGCACTCCAAAATAATCCCTTTGACAGGTAAGGTTCCAAAGCACTCACAATTATTCACAGCAAAAAACATAATGCTTCATTTTACTTTTTTTTAAAACCGCTATCGGCAACAAGAGTCTTTATCCTAGTAATTATAGCATCGTATTATTTTCCCCTCCCACAAGCTATTTTCATGACTGTAAACAGAGGCTCAAAGTAGTAATTAAACTTAATGCTGTTATAATTAGTACTCCCGAATGAGGTTGCAAAAATATTTGTTTTAGTTTTCTGTAAAAGAAAATTGTCGTGCCGGCTTTGGCTGTCCGTCCGCACTTTATTCTGTCCGCACTTTTTTTTCTGTCCGCACTTTATTCTGCCAGCCCTCAGATCTTAAAAACTACTGAGGCTAGAGGAAAACTACTGAGGCTAGAGGGCTGCAAACTGGTATGTTGATCATCCACCCTCCAATCATCAAACATAACAAATTGCAGCTCTCTAGCCTTAGTAGTTTTTATTTTATTTAAGGTTAAGTTAGCCCTAACCGTGCTTCTGGTAACAATATAGGACAGGCCACCACAAGGCCGTGGTTAAAGTTTCGTGGGCCGCGGCTCATAAAGCATAATACCGAGACCACCGAAAGATAGAGCTGTTTTCGGTGGCCATGATTATACACTGTACAGAAAAACTCGATTGAGCCGAAGAAACCTCGGCGCATTTTTTACTTGTTTCTTTACTGAACTGAGATTTCACTCGCCTCTCTCCGCAGCTTAATTATCACTTGTTTTTGTTTCAATGTGCCTCCACATTGCTTCCGTCCACAGTTCAGTAGAAGCGGGAGGAGGATCTGGAATTCATTTGTTTTGCTTTCATCTCAAACTACCAACAACTCCCTTCGTCTAAATATTATGTTTTATGCACGAGGGATAACAGGCCTTTAAAGGACCTTAAAAGAGTATATATATCATGAATGGTGGGAATGATAGCAAGGGTAGAAAAGCTTATTGAGGCATGAGTTTTGGGAACTTGTAGGACAGAGGTTCTTAACGCCAGGGTCGCGACTCCAAACCATTTCAGTGGGTCCCCGAGGGTTATAACTTTGTGGGCTTATTATTTCCCCAATGTTCTTATTATAATTTTATTATCAGAGAAAATGTTGCATTAAGAAGACTTTTAACTGTGGTCAGAAAACTTCCAGACATAGACGCTTGCCTTTTAAATTTAACGGCCTTTGAATGGCGGGGCTAGAGGAACTCGCGGGTTGCCATGGTTAATTTGGGCAAGATTTTAGGTCACTGCCAAAAATGGTTAAGAGCCACTGTTGTAGGATATAAAGAGGAAAAAGAAAATTTACGATAATTTAGAGAGAAAAAGAAAATCGACAATAATTATGGGAATATGACCAGTTGGTCAGAGAGAGGAAATGATAGATGTGAGAGAAAATTAATTATGGTTTGATGATGCTCAAAACCAGGTATTTGACTGCAATGAAAACGATTGATGTTACCGTAGAATCAACTGATTGCCTCATAATAAGTGTCAAACTAGCGAACTTTTTAAAAAAATTACATTCTATTGTGCTGAGGTTGGCTATCAATGTTTTGATTCAAAATAATAATAATAATAATAATAATAATAATAATAATAATAATAATAATAATAATAATAATAATAATAATAATAATAATAATAATAATGACAACCGAAACAAATTTGGTGATGAAGTGTGTTTAAAAACCTGTAAGAGAAGAACGTTTATTTTCAAATATATCTACCCATACATAACTGGATTCTGTCAAAAGGATCTCCATTACAAGACTGATGAACTACCATGCTACTCAGTATTTTCTGATAATAATAATAATAATAATAATAATAATAATAATAAAACCAATAATAATACGCAAGGCAACAACGAATAATAATAATAATAATAATAATAATAATGAAGAAACTAAACATGCAAATGGAGATGCCTGATGAGTTAGGCGCCTATACAATGTAGATATAAAAAAATAATGACGTATTCATCCGCAGCCCAATAAAAAAATGATGTCACTCTCACGCAACGAGGCCATAGAGAACGGAATGAATGTTAGTGCCATTCGAGCTCCATAGAAATTTCGTTCGCTGATTTCAACCAATCAGAATTCTGTTTTTAAATTCTGAAGGACCTCAAATCTTTGAGTCAGAAAATGACAGAAGAGTCTGCCCAAACGCGCATAGCAAAATTGTCTTAACTGGTAATAATTAAACAAATTTACTGTTTAAAAACCTGTGAGATTTAGTTCAAATATATCTAAAATACATAACTGAAATAGCTGTTTGATGTCCATGAGTATTTTTAATAATAATAATAATAATAATAAAAATCTCTAATAATCTCTCTCTCATTAGACTCTAGGTTAGGCTCTACATGTAGATATAAAAAACTCTGGCCCACACAAAAAAAACACACACACACACACACACCATAGACTCACATATTTCCGTATACTGTTTTTAAATTCTGTCAAACTTTGAGTCAGAAAAGAGACCTTTCTATTCATTTTTGTGAAGTTAAAAGAAATTCTCTCTCTCTCTCTCTCTCTCTCTCTCTCTCTCTCTCTCTCTCTCTCTCTCTCTCTCACACACACACACACACACACACACACATCTCATTACACGTACTTTGTACCATTCTCTCTCTCTCTCTCTCTCTCTCTCTCTCTCTCTCTCTCTCTCTCTCCAGTACCATTTTCAATGTAATAGTATGAAATAATATGTGTAACAAATAAATAAACAGAAATAATGAAGATAATTACTGAGAAAATTGAATACAGCTTAGTATTTTGTCTCCATATTTAATGGAAAAATTAACTACGAAATCCGGCATCAGTGACCCCAGTAGTTATGGCGCAAGATAACTCGCAATCAATCAATCAAATTAATACTAGGTATTGCCCAGTTTCTTTTATTCTTATTGTACTTGAAGACATAGTGGCCGCATTTAAGTTCCATGTTGATTTTAGGATCATATACAGTTTTAGTTTTCTGTAAAAGAAAACTATTGTGCCGGCTTTGTCCGTCCGCACTTTTTTCTGTCCGCACATTCTCTATTCACCCTCGGATCTTAAAAACTACTGAGGCTAGAGGGCTGCAAATTGGTATGTTGATCATCCACCCTCCAATCATCAGACATACCAAATTGCATCCCTCTAGCCTCAGTACTTTTTATTTTTTAAAGGATAAAGTTAGGCATAATCGTGCTTCTGACAACGACATTGGATAGGCCACCATCGGGCCTTGGTTAAAGTTTCATGGGCCGCGGCTCATACAGCATTATACCGAGACCACCGAAAGATAGATCTATTTTCGGTGGCCTTGATTTATATGCTGTAGCGGCTGTACAGAAAACTCGATTGGGCCGAAAAAACTTCAGCGCATTTTTAGTTGTTTTAGATAAGAAAATAAAAATGGTGAACCCAAAGCCTTATGTCTGTAACTCATCCATTTACAAGTCCATTTACGAGAGTTATTTTTTAGATAGGAAAATATAAAACACGGGGAATCTAAAACCTTTAATTTTAGACTTCAGCGAATCAGATTTTTTTTTTTTTTTTTTTTTGCACTTCAGTCATTCATTGGGGCAATTTCTTTTTAAATACGTGGACGTTTGAAACCTCATATTCTTGAAAGGTAACCCGAAAATATTATTTTCGTTTCACCATTAATCATATTTTTTAATTAATGCTCTCTTCATTACTGGCAATTTCATTCAACATAATTCGGTGAAATCGCCAAAGGCTATCATAATAATCATTGAAAGGAATAGCTCTTTTATGGTTATTTGAGATGTGATAGATTGCAATTTTTAGATGGAAGGATTTAGCAAAGGGAAGAGAGAGAGAGAGAGAGAGAGAGAGAGAGAGAGAGAGAGAGAGAGAGAGATTGAAGGATTCAGTAACCAGAAACCTGGAGAACTAAGGATTCAGTACCTGGAGAACTGAGAGAGAGAGAGAGAGAGAGAGAGAGAGAGAGATTAAAGGATTCAGTAACTGGAAAACTGAGAGAGAGAGAGAGAGAGAGAGAGAGAGATTAATGTATTCAGTAATTGGATAAATGAAGGAGAGAGAGAGAGAGTAGGTTAATGGATTCAGTAATTGGATAAGTGAAAGAGAGAGAGAGAGAGAGAGAGAGAGAGATGAATGGATTCAGTAACTGGAAAAGTGAAGAGAGAGAGAGAGAGAGAGAGAGAGAGATGAATGGATTCAGTAACTGGAAAAGAGAGAGAGAGAGAGAGAGAGAGAGAGAGAGAGAGGGGCATTACAGGATTCAATAACTGGAAAACTGATAGAGAGAGAGATGAGTGGTGAGTGGGTAGGGAAGATTATGATTTTATCTTCTTGAAAACAAAAACAATTATTATTTCCTTACGTTTATGATATCTTCTCTCCAGTATCTTACAGAAATATACAACCATCTTTGAGCCGAATATCACGCAGCCTTATTGCTTATCCTTTTACTCTTTTCTCAAATAACGATATTCCACGGAAGCCTTTTGCCAGAATCGGTCGTGCAAACATCGAGACCTTTGGCAAACATCGTACATGCGTAGGTGTGGGAAAGGATTTGAGTGGAACTGTTGCTTCGTGTTTGCACGGTGTCGAGAAAGAAAAAAAAGAGAAGAAGACGTTTTTTACGTACGGATATTAAAGTCTAGCGTATTGTTTACCATCTGAGGGAAGAGAATTATAATTCTTATTTTTTCTGGAATGAGGATAATGGTTGGGAGATAAATATTTGGGCGTATGTATACGTGTTTGTGTGCATGTGTGAGTTTGTGTGTTTGTGAAAGAGAAGACAGTAATTACGCGTTGGTGACAGAGGATTATAATTCTTTTTCTGAAAATGAGAATAATGGTTGGGAGATTAATATTTGAACGCTTGTATGTATTTATGTATGTGTGTTTTTGAAAAAGAGAAAGGCAATACTGAATCGTTGGTGACTTAGAAATGCTTTGAAGACTGTATTTGAAAGTTTGTTCAAATTTTAGAAATTCGTGAGTGTGCAAATTACCCACTGATATATTTCGAATTCAAAGACAAGACATGCAATAGATAATTCTCCATTCTCGATTATCGTCTCTATCATTCCTCCATCCAAATATTGGAGTTCTTAAAAAAAAATAGAAGGGATTCTCTGAATTCACTTCTTTAATTCAGCTCTCCCTGGTAACCGGAATATTCTTTTTAAGGGCCCCATAAACGTTACGATCGCCGGATCCGGTCGTTTGAACCGGAAGTAAACCTCGCTGTCAGTGGTGCTCTCCGTACAAAGTGGGCGGAGTCCGTCGGCCTCTCCGACCAGCTCCAACCTGCCGTTGCCAGGTTCGTGGCTTCCGTTTTCGTTCAGGTGGCCCGACGCCTCCACGTCTATGGCGTGATCTTAAGATTTACTTCGGTTTCAACTAGAAGCTGACAGGGAAACAAGGCAGCTACGTCGGCATGAGTTCTTGGAGGAGATTATTGAACGTCGTAGGAGGGCGAAATGAGGTTTTGATAAATTAGTTTGAAAATGACAGGAGAAGGATGCAATATATATATATATATATATATATATATATATATATATATATATATATATATATATATATATATATATATATATATATATATATATATATAAGGCTGAAGAAGTGAAATGAATGATCTCATCCGCTTCTTTATTTAATGAATTGAAACTTTACCCTGATGACTGGTTTAATTATCCAAGAATGGACGAGCAGACCGACATGGAATTATTATATATGGTCTCCCCTCTTCTAGAAATAAAGAGCGCACTTGTACGAGACAACCAATATCACTGTACGATAGGTTGCTGGCCGCACTTCGCTTCGGCGCCACTAGTCGTTCCTTGGGGCATATAATCCCAGAGACATGTAAAGCCATTATTCAAGTTCTGCAACACGAGTTGACAAAGGTAAAAAGTAACTATGTTGCGTACACAGCATCTTGCATATTCTAGCGGTATATAGCCTAGTATACAGTAGGTCTAGAATCCATTAAAGCAGAATAGGCCCTTAAACCTACGTTTCTGTAGCCAAGTGAGAGTAAAATGTTCAGTTTTTTTGTACACAAAATTTTTCATATATACAAGGAAAGCTTAAATATTATTGAAAATATTATCATAAAATTTTATTTTATGTACGGAAAATAACAATGCAATTTAAACAATAGTGCTAATCACACACATGTCATATATATATATATATATATATATATATATATATATATATATATATATATATATATATATATATATATATACATATTTATATATATATATATATATATATATATATATATATATATATATATATATATTTATATATATATATGACTGTGAAATATTTTCTGTTAAAACAGAATTCCATCAAATATAAGGGAGCCCATAGAAACGCCAAAAGGTGGAAAATAAAGGCTATATTTCAGAGACCAAACTGTCTCTCTCCTCAGGCAAGTAGTGCATGAGAAAAAAGTTACAGAAAAGCGGTATTTATACCAGAAGATCCATAGGTCCGCCGTTAAGTCACTCCAGTTGAAAACTTCTCTTTAATCTTCTTGATCTGAATCTCTCAAGAGGCGCCTGGGATTCAGATATTATAGATAAAATCTTCCTCCAACCAGCGATCAAGAAGATTAAAGAGAAATTGTCAACTGGAGTGACTTAACGGCGGACCTATGGATCTTCTGGTATAAATACCGAGTTTCTGTAATTTTTTCTCATTCACTATTTGCCTGAGGAGAGACACAGCTTGGTTTCTGAAATATAGCCTCTATTTTCCACATTTTGGCATATCTATAGGCTCCTTATATTTGATATATATCAAACATATATATATATATATATATATATATATATATATATATATATATATATATATATATATATATATATATATATATATATATATATATATATATATATATATATATATATATATGAAATGTGGTTCGGATTCCACAATAAGCTGTAGGTCCCGTTGCTAAATAACCAATTGGTTCTTAGCCACGTTAAATAAGTCTAATCCTTCGGGCCAGCCCTAGGAGAGCTGTTAATCAGCTCAGTGGTCTGGTAAAACTAAGGTATACTTAACTTTTTTAGCACACCGTGATTTATATACATTCATGAAGCTACAAATGTCGCTTAATATCCAATTCACGCTACCTCGGGAATATCCCCAATGGGGAATTATCACCGAAGGGGAATTTTTTAAGTGCTAAGCGGATACGTACCTCCGGATCTCGATCCTCGACACGGTATATATATATATATATATATATATATATATATATATATATATATATATATATATATATATATATATATATATATAATATATATATATATATATATATATATATATATATATATATATATATATATATATATATATATATAATATATCGTGAAAATCAAGATGGTGTTGATAAGCAAATTTTTCTTCTTTAAGACACTAGAAGACAGGAAGACCCTTTTGAAAACTGCAGCACATTAATTTATACAAATCGTTTCTAAAACCCGTTAATCTGCTCATTAATGTGCCTCAGAACTGTCTCCACATTTAATGTAACCACGATCTTCACATTATTAGGAAGAAGCCTTCGCGAATAATAGTTCAAGATGAATATTCAAATAACATAGATTACACAGGATACTCGTATTAGTGACAATTGGTACTTATATTTCTAGAACAATGTTTTACAATATCCCATTGTGTGATATACTCGCCCACTAGGATTACCTTCCACTAATGGGCTGGAAGGCTCCTTTCTAATTGGAAAGTACCGTTCCTGATTCCAGCTGGAATATGGAATGGAACTGGAATGGAAGGGAATCTAAAATAATGTTATTGCTCTTGCGATCTGGCGGATTTGGTCATTGGCCCATCTGTCGGCCGTTCGTTTAAATTGGCTTTAGGAGACATATTCTCTCTCTCTCTCTCTCTCTCTCTCTCTCTCTCTCTCTCTCTCTCTCTCTCTCTCTCTCTCTCCATTGCAACAGTTCGAGCTCGATTTTGTGTAATTGTAAGTTTTGAATCTTCGAAGTTATTTGTAATTTCGAAAATAGTTCAGTGCTTTCTTTTATATTATTTTGGTAACAAATGAGTATACAATTTTTCTAAATGCCAAGAACTATATCATAGCAGCTCATTTGTGATATATATATATATATATATATATATATATATATATATATATATATATATATATATATATATATATATATATATATATATTATAATACAAGAAGTCGCTGTACAAACGACCCTTAATTAGCACAGTTTATTGAAAGTAGAACTGTCGCTGCCTACCCGATCCCAGTTGACCTAGATATCAAAACAAAGTTATAAACATTTCGATCTGTCCCTTTCTTTACCTGAAACAGACATTTAGATGGCACGGTCGAAAGGGGCAAGGGTGAGAGGCTGGGTGCCACTCCCTAAAGCAGTTTAGCCCAGCTAAACGGCTTAAAACAACCTTCTAAGGGCAGATTAAGCTGCTGAATTGTCTTTCCTTCCGCAGGACACCTGGGAAGAGGCAACCAGATGGCTGAACACCACGGCAAATGACACGTCTTTTGTACACAGTCACTAATCTTTGCACTCGGTCAGGACACTCGGCCGAGGCCTCAAAAAGAAAAGGACAGGAGACATCTCGAGTAGTCGTCGGGCAGTCACTGTCAGTCACGGGGCAGTTGGTGGGCAGTATGCAGTTGGGCCGTTAGCAGTTTGCAGTTAGCAGTTTGCAGTTAGCCATACACGTGGGCGAGTGATACAAGACGCTGAGAGGTCACCCTCCACCCTTCCACCCAGATGTCCGCACCAGACTCCTAACGTGAACCCAGTACTACCGTCATCCTCGAAAGGACCTACCCAGGAACCTGAGTGCAATGTCACGTGTGTGATTGTCCCTCGTCATCCTTCGCCAGAGACCCGCTTCCCCTAAGGTAAAGTGCGAGTAAAGACTTTTCAGTCACGACCGTTTACCCTTTTGAAGTGTTACGAGTGCCAGCATTGTTTCTCATCCTTGTGTCATTTGTTCAGTGCCTTTTGCAGTGTTTCGTGTTCCAGTGTAAAGTGTTCAGTTATTCCTTGAGTCCTTGGCACCCTCAGTGCAGACTCGAGTCATATTCTGTGTTATATTTTCCTTTACTGGTGTGTAATGTGTAAATCTCTCTTGCAGAAGGACCTATTCGCAGTGGACTCATCTTAGACTGTGCCTTGCCCTTAGTCAAGACTCCAGTTGGAGGATCTTCAGGAGTTGCAAGCCCATTAACAATTCAATTACCCATTTTCCCTTCTAATGCTTTTCTTTTGTAAATATAATTCCTTAATTTATCCCAAATGTTTACATAACATTTCTTCATGAAGTAGAGCCTTCCGCTCCTAAAATCATCTCTTGTTCTTTGTTTTTTACGATTTCCCTTTATGTAAGTCAGAACTCCAATGCCAAATAAATAGTTTCCGTTGCCGGCCTGTAAAAATCTCAAGAAATCACATAACCCCAGGGAAATTCGTATATAAATAAATATATATATATATATATATATATATATATATATAATTTATATATATATATATATATATATATATATATATATATATTATATATATATATATATATATATATTATTATTATTATAATTAGCAAAAATTCGCTAGCAAATTGGTGCTATGGACATGCGTGCCTACCTATCAATCAGCCCGAGCTGGACAATTGGTTAGCACGGCCAGAATGGCAAGGGATTAAGAGATTTTGGGCCACTCCTGTAAGTAGCTAATTCCTTATTCGAGGCAAAAGTGAATCTGTCTGGCCGACTCTTTCCAGGCAACCCCCCAGCTGCGGGCACAGCTGAAATGACTCAACTCCCTATCGAAGAACTTGCCCCTGCCCTAGCAGATGGCATAAAAGGACAGACGGACAAGGGCCCGCTCTCAGACTCACAGGACGATATGGCGTACAGACACGACGAACACACTCACCACCAACCCCACGAGGAGGACCATGCCCCTTGCAGAACGATGCCCTTAGCTCATCCCTTCTCCATCTAACCATGTGGCTCCTCAAAGTATACTTTTACCTTCGTGCTCTTCGACCGCCAACCACGTGTTCCCTTCGCTGCTGGCCTGATCCTAACACGAGGGCCACCCACTCCATTACCTGGCGCTTCGTGAAGTCACCCACGGGTTGCCCGCGCCATCGGCGCCCCTACATCCTACCACGTGGAAGATCAACGCCTTCGCCCTTGTGAATCGGGAGTCAACCACGTGCCGCCTTCTTCGCTGGAACCACGACTCTCCTACGGTAAAGTGCTCTGTAAAGACGTCCTTTCAGTCACGCTTTGGCCTCCTTTTGTTCAATTCCACCTGTGCTATTCGAGTGTCTGCTCTCAGTGCTAATCCATTATTAACTCGTCGAGGCCCCATTGGCACCCACCCTCAGTGCAGCCTCGAATTCATTATCCTTTTGTCTCTTTCCATTACTGGCCTATAATCTGTGTATCTTTCATTTCAGAGGGACCCTATATCGTGGAATCTTCTCGGACTGTGCCTGGAATCCCCAGTTTCATTCATCCCGTAGGAATCCCCTTCAGGATCAATAATTTAATTGCATTTCTCCTTCCCGTACTAATGTCTTTTATGCAAATATACTCCTTTTGGTTTACCCACGTGTTTAAGGAATATTTCCCCTCAGAAGTAAGAGCCTTACACTCGTATGAAATTCCTCCTTTTGTCTTGTTTTATGTTCCACTGGACCCACAAGGTCAGAATCACAAGGCTAAATTATCTGTAAATGTTGCTACCTGTCTCATAGAAACTATCTCAAAACCAGATTGTCCTGTAAAAACACACACACACACACACACACACACACACACACACATATATATATATATATATATATATATATATATATATATATATATATACATATATATACACATATACATATACTGCGACATATAGACAACGTGCGAACTTATGGTGACTTTAAGCTAGATCTGACGGTTTTAAAATATCCATATGATTATTATATTCATCAGTTAGGAGACCTCCTTCTCTCTCTCTCTCTCTCTCTCTCTCTCTCTCATATATATATATATATATATATATATATATATATATATATATATATATATATATATATATATATATATATATATATATATATATATATATATATGTGTGTGTGTGTGTGTGTGTGTGTGTGTGTGTGTGTGTGTGTGTGTGAGTAAGCAATGAACCCACGAACACATGTTTCACAGATATGGGTCAGAAATCTCTATATATGAGCATGTGAGTGTGTATGTGTTTCTCTTACAAGATCGTTTTAATTAGAACTCCATTGTCATGCAGAACTTCGAACAACGCAACAGTTTCGCCACAAAAATGCTCAGTTGAACGACAAGAGAAAGTGATCTTGAAATGTGTCCGACGAACGAAGTCCATTTAAGAGTT
Organism: Macrobrachium rosenbergii; assembly: GCF_040412425.1. Lineage (NCBI taxonomy): Eukaryota > Metazoa > Arthropoda > Malacostraca > Decapoda > Palaemonidae > Macrobrachium > Macrobrachium rosenbergii. The sequence continues at coordinate 6,458,254 of NC_089746.1, read as the reverse complement.
CGCCTCCGCGGGCCGTTATAATCCAAGACCCAATCATCTCTCGGGGGGCGAATTCGAACGGGCCAATCCTGTTATCCCGTACGGATAAGAATCAAGCAATACGCTTTTCAGAGATTGAACCCTGCGCAATCCTTAACAATCCTTTCGGACCCTGTCAGTATTTTGGAGGAATTTAAAACCTGTCAGTAAGGTATTATTAAAGGGAGGGGGAGATAGAGACTACAAGAAATGGATAATTTTGGATCGGTTTTGCCTGTTACCTCTCAGTGAACGAGGTAGCGTAAGATTCCATTCAGGAAATGTGGGACCGTTCATGTTAGCTTATAGCTTTTTTAGTTAAAAAGGTAATTGTTTTATTGTATATAACAGGTCACTATTAGAATTTAAAGGAAATAACGCGTGAATTATTGGATAGTTTCCCTTCTTTAGTGCGATATCTCTATCATGGGTTTCATTAGCAAACACTGAGAAGTATATTGAAGACGCCCTTCACTTACCTAGCAGAGGATATTTAAGGAGGAGGCTGAAATGATTTAAGATACAAAGAGAACCCTTCAATCTACCAAGAGAGAGAGAGAGAGAGAGAAGGTGCTCTCTACTTACTGAGCACATGCTTATGAAAGAAGCTGAGATGATTATGCATGCAAAGAACTGTTAAGTACACCTAGAGAGAGAGAGAGAGAGAGAGAGAAGGTGCTCTCTCCTTACTGAGCGCATGTTTACGAAAGAAGCTGAGATGAATATATATGCAAAAACACTGTTAAATCCACATAGAGAGAGAGAGAGGTGCTCTCTACTAACCGAGCACATGTTTTTGAAAGAGGTTGAGATGAATATATATAAAAACACTGTTAAATCCAAAGAGAACTCTCTACTAACCGAGCACATGTTTTTGAAAGAGGTTGAGATGATTATTTTGCTGTTAAATATACCTAGAGAGAGAGAGAGAGAGAGAGATATATATACACACACACACACACACACACACCCTTCGAGCTACTGAAAGCATAATTTTGTGATTCAATGCTTCACCAGGAATTGTTCTCTAATGTTCAGCAAACATTATTTCAAATACATCAGGACCAAGTAGGCGTGAAATTACTTTGCATATTAATGGGAAATGAGGAAGACAAGCTCATACATTATTAGATATATAAATATAATAATTTCTTTCAGTTGATCAAATACATTATAATCTTGGCGGAAAGGATGAGTCCCAAACTCAGATACAAAAGCAAGCAAATAAAAAAATGCGCCGAAGTTTCTTCGGCGCAATCGAGTTTTCTGTACAGCCGCTGCAGCGCATAATCAAGGCCACCGAAAATGGGTCTATCTTTCGGTGCTCTAGGTATAATGTTGTATGAACCGCGACCCATGAAACTTTAACCACGGCCCGGTGGTGGCCTGTCCTATGTCGTTGCAAGACACACGATTATGGCTAACTTTAAAGCTTAAATTAAATAAAAACTACTGAGGCTAGAGGGCTGCAATCTGGTATGTTTAATGATTGGAGGGCGGATGATCAACATACCAATTTGCAGCCCTCTAGCCTCAGTAGTTTTTAAGATCTGAGGGAGGACATAAAAAGTGCGGACAAAAGAAGTGCGGATGGACAGACAAAGCCGGGTAATAGTTTTCTTTTGCAGAAGCACAAAGCCGATTAAGTTATAAATGATAAATTGTAAGAAGCAAAATTATAAGTGATAAAATATTAGCTATAAAATGGCAAGTTATTTGAATAAGCAAAAGAATGAATTATAGCACCCACTTACAAATACAGTCAACCTCATACGCCTTTTTTTTTTATATATCCTTATGAATAATAAGATTAAAAATGATAAAAGAGTCAGCTCGCCCACATATAAGAGTAAATTCGCCCACATATAAGAATCAATTCGCCCACATATAAGTTCATTCTCCACACACATTCCAAGTCATGTCCACCGATCACTATACTGTACATTGTTGGAGTATTTATATATCATCAGTATTACAAAAAGAATAATGCCCCAGGCCAGAATGACTCTGTGGGACGAGAACGAACGTGGTGACAAAGAATTAAAAAAGAAACTTTTAATGAAAAATACATATATGCAAGATTCAGCTGCTCACTGGGCCATTGAGATGAGCACACGCTCTCAGCAGCTGATATGAAGACCTCTCACCCCTCACATGCTCATCCCAAAGAGTGAATATTATACCCTGTAAGTCTCTATACTTTTTCCGCTGGATCCTTTGCAGCTTTTCTTCAGATACTAGCCTTATGTAGACAGATGTCAATTTAGCCTCTTTGTGGAGAAGGCTTACAAGGAGGTGAAACTGGAGGTTGCGTCTACAGGCCAGTCGATCTCCAGCCTCAATGTCATTATTGGTGCGCACAGACTGACTGAAAATACTCCAGATAGAAGGTGGCCATGTGCAGTTGTGGATGTATGTTCTTGAAATATATTGCATTATAGTTTGTAACTGGGCTGTGGTAGCTCGGCGAGAGAGACGTTCAAACGTGGGAACTAAATTATATCTGCCTCAGGCAGAAATGGAAGGGGTAACTGCAGACCTTCTTGCCTTGCCCGTACGTACGAGACACTGAATACACTTGTCAGGGCACTCTACCACCTTGCCGTGAACTCTTTTAATTCTATGATCATGACCAATTACAAAACATTGGTGAATGAACCACGAACTCAAAACTGAACGCGCAGTAAACAAGTGAGGTGAATGAGCCATGAACGCGCGCGCGCGCACAAACATACACGCACACATACACACACAAGGCCAGTCAGTCAGAAACTAGTACCTGACACTGGTAAGCTGGTTCCCTTCCATTGCCAACAAGGGAGGGGAACTAGTTTACCAGCGTCAGGTACTAGTTTCTGATTGACTGAAAAAAATGTGCGACGGTGTCATCATTACAGAAGTGACAAGCACAATTAGCTACAAGCTACTACCGGTCCCATTATTATTATTATTATTATTATTATTATTATTATTATTATTATTATTATTATTATTTCGGTACTTTTATTATACAATGATTGTCTTGGTTGTGTGGACAATTACAAATGAAACGGAATATGAAGCCACTTGTAACCAATGACTCCACAGAGTTCCTCATTGGACGGGTGGGTAGCGTTCTCAGTAGTACTCTGCTGGTCCCGCGTTCGATTCTCCGACCGGCCAATGAAGAATTAGAGGAATTTATTTCTGGTGACAGAAATTCATTTCTCGATATAATGTGGTTCGGATTCCACAATAAGCTGTAGGTCCCGTTGCTAGGTGACCAATTGGTTCTTAGCCACGTAAAATAAATCTGATCCTTCGGGCCAGCCCTAGGAGAGCTGGTAACCAGCTCAGTGGTCTCGTTAAACTAAGGTATACTTAAGTGTGGGCGAAATAACTCGGCCGTGTGAGCGAAATGACTCCACTGTGTGGGCGAAATGACTCCACTGTGGGTCGAAATGACCGAATACCATTGGAATAAGCAAGAGAATGAATTATAGCGCCCACGTACAAACCATATTAGCCTAAGTTGCGTGTTTTTTTTTTTTGCTAAATATCTT
>NC_089746.1:6439694-6452194 GCF_040412425.1 Macrobrachium rosenbergii | reverse complement strand
CATTGTAGCGAGAAATGAATTTCTTTCACCAGAAATATATTCCTCTTATTCTTCATTGGCCGGTCGGAGATTCGAACTCGGCCAGCAGAGTGCTAGCTGAGAACAGAACCCACTCACCCAACGAGGAACTTACACAAAATTATTATAATCATATATATAATCATATATATATATATATATATATATATATATATATATATATATATATATATATATATATATATATATATATATATATATATATATATGCATACATACACTTTACAGTAACATGAATGATCCTCTCTTTCTCTCTTTCTCTCTCTAGGTAGCAGAGAGAGAGAGAGAGAGAGAGAGAGAGAGAGAGAGAGAGATATGTCATTTACATGTGACAGGTACACGGGATGATGGAATCACATCAGCTCTCAAATGGCCGAGTCTTTATCCAAATCACTTCCCATTGTATACATTGCTGATACCTGAACTCAATAGCGTGATTCTCTCTCTGTTCTATCAGATCCACAAATGCAGAGATATTAATGTGTAATAGTCTTCATAATATTCAACGACATAAGTATAAATGTTACAATTATTCCTGCATGTTCCTTTAAAGCCTTGTAGTTTAGCCTTATATATATATATATATATATATATATATATATATATATATATATGTATATATATATATTTATATATATGTATACATATGTGTATATATATATATATATATATATATATATATAGATTATATATATATTATTATATATATAGTATATATATATATATATATATATATATATATATATATATATATATATATATATATATATATATATATATATATATATATATATACACTACACAGGTGATATTGCTGAAAGTTGATAAGTATCTGTTTAGAGATTTCTTTTGTTATTTAATATAGTCAGCTCTGGAAAAGAACACGGTAAGGATTTATACTTAATTTATTAGGGAAAAAAATTAATATTGATAACCACTAGTGACATAAATATGCAACTCCCGCCTGGACAATTCTTTTGTGAACAGTAAATAGTTCCGCATCTATCACAGAATGAAGCATAACTGTTTGGTAATCATGTTTTGGAACGAGCGAATCAATTATAAAATAATTTATTGAAATATACAAATTGCTTTCAAGGTAAATCATTCAGTGCTCTGATAGTAAAACATATTATTTTTGCTTTATTTAGATTTTATTCACCGGCAGAAATTTGATGGTCTGCGTCGAGAATCCGGACGATTGATTGAGATAAGGATTTCACAAAAACAAAGTGATGACAAGCGGCAATCTGAGTCACTTCTACTTTTGGCAATCTGGATCTAAAACAACCACAAAGATGCGGACTAACCAGACATTCAAATCAGCAGATGCCATAAGTTTATCCTATTCCGGCATTTGATAAGTTTCTTTTTACAACTTGAAGCAGGGCCGTCCAACCCCATGCCCGCGGGCCAAAAGTGGCCCGTTTGATTTTGAAAGTGGCCCGCTAGAGGAAAATAAGTAAAAGTATATTTCTCTTTTTTATATCATCAAAATTAGATCTACAGCTTTTCCTGAATAAAAGAAATATTCCTTGTAAATCAATAACTACAAAGAAAAGTTCCATTGGCGTCTGTGTATATATATATATATATATATATATATATATATATATATATATATATATATATATATATATATATATATATATATATATATATATATATATATATGCATATATACACACATATATACACACATACATATATATACATATATACACACATATACATACACACAGATGGTCAGCATAACTTTTTGTTTTTTCAAGATTGCCTCTCAGACTTCAAGTTTATGCTTCGTTGTCACTTGGTTAGGAAAGTTTGAAGAACAACATTGCCATTTATTTTCATGTTCAATTTAGCCGGCTTATCTCCATGAATAACAAACAAGTAAAAAATGCGCCGAAGTTTCTGTAAAAGAAAACTATTGTGCCGGCTTTGTCTGTCCGTCCGCACTTTTTTCTGTCCGCCCTCAGATCTTAAAAACTACTGAGGCTAGAGGGCTGCAAATTGGTATGTTGATCATCCACCCTCCAGTCATCAAAAATACCAAATTGCAGCCCTCTAGCCTCATTAGTTTTTATTTTTATTCAAGGTTAAAGTTAGCCATAATTGTGCTTCTGGCAACGATATAGGATAGGCTACCACCAGGCCGTGGTTAAAGATTCATGAGTCGCGGCTCATACAGTGTTATAGCGAGACCACCGAAAGATAGACCTATTTTCGAGTGTCCTTGATTATACACTGTAGCTGCTGTGCAGAAAACTCGATTGCAGCGAAGAAACTTCGGCGCATTTTTACTTTTTTGTTACTCATGGAGATAAGCCGGCTAAATTGCACAGTTCAAAAGAACTTGTTTCGAGTTTACGAAATCTCCTTTTCAATTCCATTTTTTCCTTCCGTTCCTTCAGGCCAGGTCAAGAAATAAAAGCTTTGGTTACCTGTCTCCCTGGACTTCTTCTGGAAAAACAGTCCGGTTGCCTGCTAAATTTATTTGCGAAAGAGTGCAGCCACCAATCAAATAGCGGCGTTCAATTATCAAACTCCGAGGCCTGATGCAAATTCCTGAGATGTATGCTAGTATTGCACCAGCCGCGGTTTTTTTGCCATGCCTCTACGTTAGGTTAAGTATCAATAACCCTATGGTAACTTGGGTGTGGGAAACATAATGAGCTTATTTTCAAGAAAATTCTATGGTTAGTTTTTAAGTTATGGCGTCCCGCTTTTTTCAGGGAAAGGTCCGGTATTCGGTTACATCCCGGGAAAATGCAAAGCGGGATAAGTAAATTTATAATAAGACAGAGTTCAAACTTTTGACGTTTATTCTGCGCTTGGTTGTTTATTTTCACGTCTAATTAATTTTTTTCTCTGCAGTGACTGAGTTCATTATCAAGCTTCGGTGATGAGTGAATGTTTTAAGACCTTGATCCTATAGTAAAAAGTTAAGTATACCTTAGTTTAACCAGACCACTGAGCTGATTAACAGCTCTCCTAGGGCTGGCCCTAAGGATTAAACTTATTTTACGTGGCTAAGAACCAACTGGTTACCTAGCAACGGGATCTACAGCTTATTGTGGAATCCGAACCACATTATAGCGAGAAATGAATTTCTGTCACCAAAAATCAATTCCTTTAATTCTTCATTGGCCGGCTGGAGACTCGAACTCGGGACTAGCAGAGTGCTAGCCGAGAACTCCACTGACTCGGCCAACGAGGAACTAATTTAGATCCTATAGTAAAGCTAGCGGATGGTCTCTGTTAAGATTTCAGCATAGATTTTAGAACATATGGAGTGTCCTGTTCAATGCAGAAATATTTTATAAAAACAAATAAAAAATGCATCCAAGTTTTTTCGGTGCAATCGAATTTTCTGTACAACCGTTACAGTGTATAATCAAAGCCACAAGCACGATTATGGCTAACTTTAACATTAAATAAAATATAACTACTGAGGCTAGAGGGCTGCAACTTGGTATGTTCGATGATTGGGGGGTGGATGATCAACATCCCAATTTGCAGCCCTCTAGCCTCAGTAGTTTTTAAAACCTGATGGCGGACAGAAAAGTGTGGACAGAAAAATTGAGGACAGAAAAAGTGCGGACGGACAGACAAAGCCGGCACAATAGTTTTCTTTTACAGAAAACTAATAAAAAGGGGCAAATCCAATGTAGGCCATTCTTAATAAAGCAAATATTGTTTCTAGTTTTTGGGTTCTTGAATAATGGTTATAATAACATTATTTAATAGTTAAGACTCAGTTAACGACTGATGGAAGTCGTGTGGTTGAAGGTGATAATAATAATAATAATAATAATAATAATAATAATAATAATAATAATAATAATAATAATAATAATACTTTAATAATGATAATAATAATAATAATTTATAATTTATAAGAACAATAATAATAATAATAATAATAATAATAGGTTTACACTTTAGTAACAACAACAAAAACAACAACAACAATAATAATAATTATAATAGGTTTAGACTTTATTAGCATCAACAACAAAAACATAGCAATAATAATAATAATAATAATAATAATAATAATAATAATAATAATAATAATAATAATAATAATAGGTTTAGACTTTAATAGCAACAACAACAGCAACAACAACAACAATAATAATAATAATAATAATAATAATAATAATAATAATAATAATAATAATAATAATAGGGTTAGACTTTAGTAGCAACAACAACAACAATAATAATAATAATCTTAGCTTCTCAAACGCCGACAAACAACTTGGTCGCAACACTGAAAGAGAAACCTGGACCGCAATATTAGATCCAAGAACGACATCCTCGCGCAATTCCTTTTCGCCGTCTCTCGGCCCCAATTCTTCATTTGGGATTCCGGAGGAGAGCCCGGGGGCTCATTTCCATCAATACAAGAGGCTCATTTGGAGGGGAAAAAAGCCCGGATTTATTTCATTTGAATATGAATACGAAGGCTGATGCTTCTCCCGTATTACTTGCGCCGGGGACGATGTTTTGAGTCGAGTGGAAGGTTCGGTTTGCATTTGTCCGGCTTTGCTCTGTGGGGATTTCGAGGTCGCATGGAGGTTCTTTTCGTCTTTTGTTTTTGTTTCTGTGAAGAGTTTTGGTTTTATATATTTGTATACATATATACATATATATATATATATATATATATATATATATATATATATATATATATATATATATATATATATATATATATAAATATATATATATTTGAATGTATAGATATAGAAATAAACATACATACATACATATATACATACATACATATACTGTGTATATATAAATACTGTGTATATATAAATACTATATATATATATATATATATATATATATATATATATATATATATATATATATATATGTGTGTGTGTGTGTGTGTGTGTGTGTGTGTGTGTGTGTGTATAATCATGAAGCTACAAATGTCGTTTAATATCAATTCACGCTACTTCAGGAATATCCCCGATGGGGAATGATCACTGAAGGGGGATTTTATAAGTGATAAATGATTGGTGGCTCAGTGGTTTGACCGTCGACTGGAGTTGTTGGAAGCTACTGTGTCAAGGGATCGAGACCCGGCGGTACCGATCCATTTATTCACTAATAAAATTCTCCTTCGGTGATAATTCCCCATCGAGGATATTCCTGAAGTAGGCATGCACACACACACACACACACACAAACAAACACCATCTCATAAAGCAAAATAGAACCCTCTCGACAACTGGTGGGAGCACCAGACCAGCGAGCGTTAATTAGAGAAATGAAAGCCAAAGTTTCCTCAATAAGAGAGAGAGAGAAAAGTTTCTCTCTCATGACTGATCAAATGAGAGACAGCCTCAAATTACTCAAAAACTTTTCACATTTTGCTCTGGCTGGGAGGAGGAGGAGGAGGAGGAGGAGGTGGAGGAATAGGAGGAGGAGGAGGACGTGGAGGAGGAGGAGCAGGTGGAGGAGGAAGAGAAGGAGGAGGAGGAGGAGGTGGTGGAGGAGGAGGAGGAGGAGGATGTGGTGGAGGAGGAGGAATAGGAGGAGGGGAGGAAGTAAGTGGGGTGAGGAGACCCAGAAGTGTTTATTTATCAATTCATCAAATTCAAGTTTATATGAGCTTATAAATCAGTACCCATAAGTTAATGAAATTGTTTTATTGCAGGAGATGCGAGAGAGAGAGAGAGGGAGAGGGGGGGGATAATGCAATAATTATATATACATTTACTTTTGTCATTATATGGGACTATGTTTCGTTTTAGATTTACTGTGTATATTCATTGTGGATGAAGGAAAGGGAGCTACAGAGTGGTACTTGGACACAGATGCAAAATCACTGTCAGTTTGTTTCAATCAATTGTTTTGGCTCGAAAGAACATCAAATTGAAGTTTATGTGAGGCAGAGCTTACGTAAATGGAGTTGCCCATAAGTTAATCTGATTGATTATTATCTAGCCAAAGAGCGATATCGTCCAGACGTGGCTTTGTGTGCTCCGATCTCTTAGAAACCGGCAGTTAAGGTAAATCCAGACTTCTCTTTTTCGGTGTGGACTCTGAACTAGTGAGTTTACCATCTCCAATACACTTGTGAATTTGGGGAAGAATTGGACATATGCATTTATGTCACTTTAATATTATATTTATTGTGTTCTGATTTGACAATTGTTAACCATGCATTTTAGATTTTCATTATTATGTCATATGCTTGTGTACTGTATAGATTACGGTTTGTTTAATTTTCAACAGATGTCTGTGGTGATGTCTGTGGGGATACTGTGGATACTGTGGTGATAGACAAAGAACACTGCAACCTTTGCAGTTAGTGGTTGTTTCAATGTGGTTGACTTTAAGACTAGACGAATAATGTCTAAAGTGGAATGTGTGGGAGTTTTTTTTTTTGAAAAGGCGTTCAGCCAGAGTAAGGTTAAATCTTGAATTAGACTATTTTGACTTGATAATTCATTTATTATGCATTTTAATTTTCTTTTTGTTAATTCATTACTTGTTGGGTTTTGTTTGATAATAAATCTATTTATGTGGGAAAGATTGTGTTTCCTTAGAATATCCATTTTGAAAGATATGTGTGTTGAGTACCACAGAGAGAGAGATGTGCGGGTTGAGTCCGAGAGAGAGAGGGTTACCACGTTTTCTGAAGATAGGCAAAACACGTTTCATTTCTAAAGAAATGTTTAATCTGTAGGTGTAACATATATAAAATATTGCATTATATCTCTATATATATTATAAATATATACATATATTTATTAATATATATATATATATATATATGTATATGTATATATATATATATATATATATATATATATATTTAGAGAGAGAGAGAGATAATGCAATGTTTCATATTTATATATATATATATATATATATATATATATATATATATATATATATATATATATATTTATATATGTATATATATATTTATATATACATATTTATATATTATATTTTGTATATATATATATATATATATATATATACATATATATATATATATATATATATATATATATATATATATATATATATATATATATATATATATATACATATACTCAGTATGAAATGTGCAAAAGCTTTGCAATGATTTAGTACAAGACTACCCATGAATATTCCTATATATCAACTTTCTTTTTCCCGTGTTGAGAATAATCTACCATAGAGCTGAAAAAAATATATAGAACAGAAGATAAAGCTTCACGTTATCACTTAACAAAGCAATTTACCGTTAAACCAGAAAGATATTAAAATGTTTCATTATGGGAACAACTTTAGACGTCAAAACTGATTTTAGGAAATAAAAAAAACCGCCTCCCACCCTCTAATGAAAATCAACACAGTCCACCATCTCTCTCTCTCTCTTTCTCTCCCTGTCTGACCTCTCCCCTTCCCAAAGACGCGCTGTTTACGAAGTGGTTTGTAGAAGAGAATAATAGCATTCGCATACTTTACGAATCTGGTGTGTCAGCTTTCAATTAGGGGCCAGAAATGATATATATTTTTCAGTGTATTTATGAGATTATATATCTCGGTTACCTTACGGACACTAGGTTATTCTTTATGATGATGATAAAATGATGATAATACTATTTGCTCAGCAGACATCAGGTTCGATCATTTTTTATGATGATAGGGTAATGAAAGTATTAATTTCATGTCATTTTTTTTATCATGTGGATGTAATCCCTCTAAATTTTTTGCGTAAAATTTTTGTTATCATGTGGTTGTAATCCCTCTAAATTTTATTACATATTTATGTTATCATGTGGATGTAATCCCCTAATTTTTTTGCATATAATTTTGTCATCGTGGATGTAATCCCTCTAATTTTTTTGCATATAGTTTTTGTCTTGTGGATGTAATCCCCCTAAATTTTTTGCATAAAATTTTTGTTATCATGTTGTTGTAATCCCTCTAAATTTTTGGCATAAAATTTTTGCCATCATGTGGATGTAATCCCCCTAAATTTTTTTGCATACAATTTTTGTCATCATGTGGATGTAATCCCTCTACATTTTTTGCATATAATTTTGTCCTCATGTGAATGTAATCCCTCTCAGTTTTTTGCATAAAATTTTTGTCATTATGTGGATGTAATCCCTCTACATTTTTTTTAAGTATAATTTTTGTCATGTGGATGTAATCCCTCTCAATTTTTTGCATATAATTTTTGTCATCATGTGGATGTAACCCTATAAATTTTTGCAAATAATTTTTGTCATCATGTGGATGTAATCCCTCTCAATTTTTTGCATATAATTTTTGTCATCATGTGGATGTAATCCCCTAAATTTTTTGCATATAATTTTTGTCATCATGTGGGTGTAATCCCTGTAAATTTTTGCATATGATTTTTACATCATATGGATGTAATCCCCCTGAATTTTTGGCATATAATTTTTACATCACATGGATGTAATCACTCTTAGTTTTTCAAAGGCGACAGAAAAAATAACGTAAAATGATTGTCCCTCTTCAAGGCCGAACGAACACTGACCAGCAAGTTCACGGTTTGTCACACAGCGATCCTGATTCGCCTCTTCATTTTTCTGGCCTCGCATATTTTTGGAAGAAAAAAGAAAGAAGAGAAAGAAAATGCCCAGAAAATATTGGACTGGCTTCCGCACGACCGAATTTTTCCGCTGCATAACTGCCTGCCTCATAAACAATTCTTTTCCGGGGAACAGCTTTTTAGTTATCTGAAAAGAAAACTATTGTGCCGGCTTTGTCTGTCCGTCCGCACTTTTTCTGTCGCACTTTTCTTCTGTCCGCACTTTTTCTGTACGCCTTCATATCTTAAAAAAAACTACTGAGGCTAGAGGGCTGCAAGTTGGCATGTTGATCATCCACCCTCCAGTCATCATCAAACATACTAAATTGCAGCGCTCTAGGCTTAGTAGTTTTGATTTTATTTAAGGTTAAAGTTAGCATAATCGTGCGTCTGGCAACGATATAGGTCAGGCCACCACCGGCTCGTGGTTAAAGTTTCATGGTCCGCTGCTCATACAGCATTATACCGAGACCGCCGAAAGATGGTCTTGATTATACGCTGTAGCGGCTGTATAGAAAACTTCGGCGCATTTCTTGTATTGGATGAGTTCTCGAATAGAATCACTTTCCCGATACCGTTGATGAGTTCTCGAGAGAGAGAGAGAGAGAGAGAGAGAGAGAGAGGAGGTGTGATGTGCATGTTGTTATGATGCAACTTTAATGATGGCGATGGATTATGGTCTGTTATTTTTTTACTGCTTGCACTTCTGAGAAAATTTCAGTGCGGTGCGTTACAGTTTGAGTACAGATAAATGTTTTCATTCTGTAGTTCAATTCTGATCAGTAATGAAATTTTATAAAAAAAAAATTACATGAGCTTCATAGAAAATTTCATAACAGTACGATGTAGTTTGGATACAGAGATACTATTTTTATGTAATTTTGGCTCAGCTCTGAATAAACATGAAATCTGATTCCAAAAATGATTTTTACTGGAGCTTCTTAAAAAATTTTCGTACAAGATATAATTTGAATGCAGAGGAATATTTTCGTTGTGGTTCAACCGTGGATATACATGAAAGGTATTATTTCCCATTTTTGCTGCACCAGCTCCATAATTCTAGGCCTACGTCACCTCAGGCATAATCGAGATAGCCTAATATGCCTCTAGCAGTTGAAATGGCCAAATCCGAAGCAAGCACTTGTTTTAGGACCCAACAATCCCAAAGTGGTCGTTACCTGAGCTTTCGTCACTGAGTCCCGGATGGGAGGTTAGCCGCCAGTGACGGCTGCCGGCTGTTTTCAGATTTCAAGCCAGTTTCTCTTCGCCTTCCAGACCTGGCGTGTGTGTTTATGTGTGTGTCCATACGTACGTTGCTTTTCCGACTTTACACCAAGGAGTGCTATTTGCTTTTATTGCGTACTAAGCGTTTTTTTTGCTTGACTTGCTTGCGGAAGAGTTTGTCATGCTTTTCTGGAAAGAAAAGAAAAATTACTGAACGTTGCTAAAAACTTTGCACAGTTGCACCGCCCTGGAGAATTATGAAGGTAATAACGCAAACTTATTTGACTTCATATATTTTCCGCACAAACCTCTTATTTTCATAAGGAAACAGGAATAGCCCGCCCTATGGCATACTTTTTGGCCGGCGCTGCCAAATCTCAATTTCGCTGACACGTGGTCAGCGAGGCATTTAAAAGACTAGTTCGATCAAAAACAACTTTGGTCACCTCAAGCAGCCAATGAGTGTCAGTGGACAGTATGGATAGCCCAAGGGATAGCCAAAGCGCATCAGAGATCTCTCCACCGCCCTTGGAGCGTCTTCACTCTCAGAAACAAGAAGGGAGTTGTGTAATCAATGGTAAATTATTTTTCTTCTAAGTCATGAATAGTTAACCAACAGAGGCACTGAAAACATCTAATTACGTTACCAATAAATAACTGCTAACATAGAATACCGATAATCAAATGACTTGAAAAACAATTCCTGCCGAACCACCCTCACAAATTTGGTGTTGATGCATTAAACTCATTGATTTTATTATAACAACTATGACTTATTTCATTAAGCGCGCACACAAAGTTAGTTCAATAGGAACAACCAAAATTTACTCAACGCTGTTTCTTTAGTAAACGAAGTACAGTAAATGACAGATCTCAAGTAAAGCCATAAACAAGAAATTAACCTCAAGGGTGAGATTAAAAAGGGATAAATAGTTACGGCAGCGCTGTATTCTTTTCCTGCCACCACCCAGCGATCTTAGAATGGTAAACGAACTTATAGAACAAATTGTAAGTCAGGCGAGAGAGCATTTGTACACTGTGCTCCAAGACTATACTACAAAATACCGCCTGAAGTGAAGACCATACAAGAAGAAAGCAAATTTAAAAAAGATCTAAAGACTCGCGTATTCTGCAGGAGCTACGATACTGACGAGAAAACACGAAAAGACAGTTATAAAATATAGGAAGCACCTTATTTTGAAAACGTACAAGGGCCCGCCAGAGAGGGAATCATCCCTGTGGAGGGCTGTGCATAAAACCAAAGTGAAACAAGGTGAAAGTGAAACAATTTCCCCCGGGCCAATTGTGATGGAAAAGGTAAGCGTAATGAGTCTTGGATTGGTTTTGCCGTAATTTTATGACTTGCCTTGTTGTTGTACAGCTATTTATCATGGCTAAAAGAACGTTAAGCATAAAGTCGATTGAAATGGTGCTGCGAACATTTTGTGTTGTGCGTACGAGAGCGCGCAGATGTGTGGTGTTTTAAGTCTTAGAGAACGTTGACACGTAACGTCGTCTTTCACTTCAGGCTCTCTCGATCGTCGTTTGAGGTTTAGATTTTTCTCCCAAGAATAAAAAAAAAAATAAAAAAAAGCTGGGGAGGGGGCGGGAGAGGAACTGTGCCGTCATTGGGACTAAGTGGTGTGTAAATGCTTATTTCTTCGTCATTGTCATGTTTGTCGCCCCCAAAAAAAAAAATAGAAAAAAATAGAAGTTGTTTTAATAATAGTTTCCTCTTTCGATATGTTCAATCTCTTCACTTTTAATATTTTATGACTTATCAAGAAGCGAGGAAATCTCGTGGAGAACAATAGTTATTACCTGTCGAGAAGAGTAGGTTGTTTTACGGAAGACTCCACCCCTCCCACATTATAATTTATATTCTTGGGTAAAACACATCAAAACAAAAATTTTTATCGATACATAACCTTCACTAATATTGACAAAAATAATAAAATACGACTTACAAGGTAAGACAATACCGGCCCTCCACCCCCCTCCATAGCTAATACGGCAAAATTGTAACCAGTAAACACCCCTAAGTTACGTTAGGTTGGTATTTTTAAGTTCTTTTAGTGCCCTGTCATTTCCTAGCCATTTGTGCATGAAAAACCCAAAATGGTTTTCCATGCAAAAATGGCTGGCTGGAGTCTTCCGAAAAATTACCCTGAGCTATATTCTTGATCAAAGATATTAGAGTAAATTTTAAAATACACCCCCTCTCCCCCCAAAAAAAAAAATGGCGAAGATGTTCATTTAGCCATATAAGGTCAACGGTATATCGTCAAACGATTTTTAGAGCAATAAGTTGCCTGTTTTTTAATTTGGCTGTTTTTTAATTTGGCCGTCTTGTTTTGAACGTCTGACGTTTGACGATCGCCGTTAAACCATGAACGATCATCGCTGAGCGGTAATCTCACCGAGCAATACCTTCAGGTTCTTTGCAGTAACCGTTCGGGCCCCAGCTGCTTTGTTCTCTGACATTTTTATTAATTTCGATCAGTTCTTAGGTCTCCCCTGATCAGGCTTATTTTTTTTTTCTTTTTTTTTTTTTACCCTTTATGCCCATTTTACATTGCTTCAATGTTTACCTGTTGACGAGATCCTTTGGATATGACCTATTGAGTCTCAGTAACTAATCTTCAGTCAC
>NC_089746.1:6424694-6434694 GCF_040412425.1 Macrobrachium rosenbergii | reverse complement strand
CTCTCTCTCTCTCTCTCTCTCTCTCTCTCTCTAGTTTTAATAATGTTAGTTCTCTCTCTCTCTCTCTCTCTCTCTCTCTCGCTAGTTTTAATAATGTTAGTCCTCTCTCTCTCTCTCTCTCTCTCTCTCTCTCTCTCTCTCTCTCTCTCTCTCTCTCTCTCTCTCTCTCGCTAGTTTTAATAATGTTAGTCTCTCTCTCTCTCTCTCGCTAGTTTTAATAATGTTAGTCTCTCTCTCTCTCTCTCTCTCTCTCTCTCTCTCTCGCTAGTTTTAATAATGTTAGTCTCTCTCTCTCTCTCTCTCTCTCTCTCTCTCTCTCTCTCTCTCTCTCAACTAGTTTTAATAATGTTAGTCTATCTCTCTCTCTCTCTCTCTCTCTCTCTCTCTCTCTCTCTCTCTCTCTCTCTCTCTCTCTCTCTCTCTCTCTCTCTCTCAGTTTTGACAATTGTTCAAGGCTTATTGAAGAAAGTCCTGAATAGTTTTATTTTCTCTCTCTCTCTCTCTCTCTCTCTCTCTCTCTCTCTCTCTCTCTCTCTCTCTCTCTCTCTCTCAAGGGGTTTAAGATTACTTAGTCCGTTCTTCCTGGAAAGTGGAGAGGCTTTTAATGATGTGCTGAGTCCGGTAAAATTGTGCATAATTATGCTTCCTCATAAAGCTTCGCGAATTTTGTTTTAATTATTCTTTTCTCGCCTTTGCATGCCGTGGACAGGTTAGAAATAATGATGTGTTATTGCATTATCTTTAAATTTGTCCATCAAGGACTTGCAAACATTACATTGTTTAAATGTACGCAAGTATTGGTATTGATAACGTGTTTTGTGAAATCTTTTTGCTTTAATGAGAAAATGTTAGTGGAGGTTATTATTCAGATTTTAGGCCCATAAATATATTTAACTTGTGTACTATGCTTTTCACTATACCAAACCGTACGGCGGGCAATATTAATCCTCATAAGAGTTAGCCGGGCGTTCACTCAAAACCTGTTATGCTGTAGTTCCTCACATGATGATGCCCGTCCAGTAAGGGTTAAAAGTGTTTCAGTAATCTTAGTTTCGCAGATCTGACCGCGTTACAAAGCCCACTGGAAGACAGAGTGGAGTTTTATGTTAAAATACGTGAATGACATTATCTGAAGCTGGAACTTGTATGAATTCATAATCTTTTTCGTTTATTCCATTTTTTCATATTTATTATCTTGTGTAATGAATCGAACTGGACTGAATATAGAATTTAGGCCAAAGGCCAAGCGCTGGGACCAATGAAGTAATTTAGTGCTGAAACGGAAATTGACAATAAAAGGTCTGAAAGGTGTAACAAGAGGAAAACCTGAAAGCAGTTGCACTATGAAACAATTGTTAGGAGAGGGTGGAAAGCAAGTTGGAAGAAAGAGAATATGAAAGGAAGAACAGTAAAAGGAACGAAAGGGGGTTGTAGCTAGGGGCTGAAGGGACGCTGCTAAGAACCTTAAGTAATACCTACAGTGCACCGCACGAGTTGCACTGACGGCACTACCCCCTACGGGGATTATCTTGTCTAATGAAAAGCCGGTGAGAGACGTGAAATTTGTAACCATTTTATTTCACTTTCATTAAAAACTTTTTCTCCATCAAAGGATTTTTTGGCTCGAATCTAAAAGAGGATTAGAAAGACATTACTTAAAAATAGTTTGGTTGAAAGAGTCTCTCTTGCGTGATTACCATAATCACTGGAAAGGCTTTTGTATAGTAAGTGGAACCTAATTTGTATGGGACTCAAAAATAGGAGAACGTGCCTATCCAGACAGTCTAATTACAAAAATACTAAAAGGGCCCAAAATGTTACTGACAAATATCGATTAACTTTAAAGGTGACTTTGAAATATTTGAAGGAAACTTTGTTAGGTAGGAAACTGTGTTTAAAAGAACGGTTGAACATAGTGAGGTACCAGTCATTCTAGATGTCCACGTAAGGAGAGAAACATCTTAATAGGAACACTTAGGCTAGGCGGTGAGAAATATTAAACTACTTGGAGTAATCTGAACCTGGAGTTATATGCTGACCAAATTCTATTTTGAAATATTAGGATTGGTAAAACTGTTAGTCATATCAGTGTTATGTTTAAAGTTAATAGTAATTTATACATAGAAATAGCATTGAAGGCCATCCATCAGATTTCAAAACAAGAGTTAATACTGTAGGATGTCCATCTATTGAAGAGAGAAACTGTTAAAAAAAGGAAAAAGCCTCCCGTTTTCTGTTTACTTGGCCATTGTACGGATGAAAAATGCACCTGGTGCTAGGCCGCCGGCTGCTGCCTCGGGTGTATCACAAATAACAGCCCTGGTAAACTCCTCCAGGACCGCCCGGGAAAAAGCTTACCGTTTTCTGTGTACTTGGCCATTGTACAGATGAAAAACGTAGCCTCAGTGGTTTAGTGCCTTTTTGGATTAGGATTAAATACCTCCTTCGGCATTTAATTAAGTATACCTTAGTTTAACCAGACCACTGAGCTGATTAACAGCTCTTCTAGGGCTGGCCCGAAGGATTAGTTTTATTTTACGTGGCTAAGAACCAACTGGTTACCTAGCAACGGACTTACAGCTTATTGTGTAATCCGAACAACATTATAGCGAGAAATGAAGTTATTTCTATCACCAAAAAATAAATTCCTCTAATTTTTCATTGGCCGGTCGGAGGATCGAACGCGGGGCCAGCAGAGTGCTAGCTGAGAACGGTACCCACCGTCTGATGAGGAACAAAATGGGAACCGTGTCAACGCCGCTAACTATAGGAAAGTCTCAACTTTTCGTAGCTATATAATAGTATAGTGCCGGGCCAACTACTCCCTCGGGTAGATAGCAGAAAACTCTCCTGGTAAACTCCGTCAGGACCGGCCGGGAAAAGGCTTCCCGTTTTCTTTATACTTGGCCATTGTACAGATGAGAAACGTAGCCTCACTGCTGTACTCCTGAAGTCAAATTGTTACTTGCTCGTAATAAGGCAGATTTCTGTTAAGTACCAGATGCTACGGCCGAAGCTTCCCTTTCCTATATCACTCGGTCCACTGTACAGATGACAAACGTAGCCCCAGAGTTGTCCTGAAGTCAGGTAATCATTGGTAATTGCTGGTAGTCCTCACATAAAAGCAAATAACCCACTCGTTCTGAAATATAATATTCATCAATACAGGGCAAACGAACAAGCAATATTAATTTCTTTGAATCTGTTTACTGGGAATATGACAGTATACGAAGAGAAAAATTTGTCTAACGTCAATGTAAGAGGCACACGACTAAAGCAATAATCTCTCTGAATCAGTTTAACACGAATATGGCAGTATAATATGAGAACCCAGTTTTGTCTGAAATTATGGCGAAGCATTGAACGTACACTGTCATACAAGCATTTACAAAAGACAAAAAATATATAACCCTACATATAGTGATGATGACGTAGAAAGACAAAGATATTACAGTATTAATTCGTTAATGTATACTGGTATGTGTACAAGGAGAGTTAATACTTATTGATTGCCTATTTTAAAAGTATATGGCCTACCCCAACGCCAAATCAGTCCTTCAAAAGAAGGCACCGTACTTACCCCATATAGAAATGGGAAAAGGCACGTTAAAACGAAGAAGAATGGACATTACGCTAGGACCGGTAGCATTTTCCCAAGATGTTACCGAGACCTTTCCTGAGAAAAGCGGGACGCCATATCTTAAAAACTAACCATAGGCTTTTCTTGAAAATAATCACATTGTGTTTCCCACACCCAAAATGTAGCCTGATGTAACCTAGGGGCATAGCAAAAAAAAAAAAAGAGGGCTGATGCCAATACTAGCATACATCTCAGGAATTTACGACCTGGTAAGTTTCAAGAGAACACTAGCCATGAGTCAGTCAGCAGGTACAGCCATAACACTACCTGTAATTTATTTTTTAAACATTGAGAAATTACTATTACAGCAAATATAATGAGCATAACTAACGTCAGGGAAGGATAAACATTGATAAAATCAGGTTCCAAAACACATATCGGGAATCAGATATACACAGCTTTCAAGATAATTCAAAATATAAATAAAAACAGAACTACCTTGGACTTAGTTTACTAAAGCAGTTTCATAAATACTTAACTCCTCCAAATTTTCATAAATATTTAACGGACTCCTCCAAAATTAAACTTAAATGGCGATGATATTGTTTGAGTGGAACAAGACCAGGAAGAATCTCTATATTTCATAATTTGTCAATGTCTATTGAAACTACTCATGATTGATAATTACTTGATTTTGTATCCTGTCACGAGTGATTAAAATTACATTTAATAAAGTAGTTATTTGTAATAACTTTGCACATTTGAAGATTTTGATTTATCTCGCCTTTGATTTATCTCGCCAACACTTCCTTCGCCTGTTACGTTCCGTATTTTATAACGTGCTTAAATCTCAAGTAGGGAAGATTACTCTTCAACCCATGAAAAGACTAAGCTGTATGTCCAGTAAATCATTATGAAAATTTCAGGAGCAATAAACATTACTTTAACCTAGACACATTTCAGATTGTTAGCAAAATATAGCATAATAAATAAGTTGATAAACGACGTAGAGGACGCCCTTTCAAAACCATACTGCGTCTCCAAGAACGGCTGCTTTCTCCTGCAGAAGAAAAAATACGTCAGTTGGGCAATTAAGAAAACCGTATTTCGTTCGTGTAACAGATTTATAGTCTTGCTATTGCTGTTTTGCAGATGGTGTCATATCTGACAATACTGTCATATTTCTTGTTAATTTGATTTAGCGTCATATTTCGTGTTCCATTTCATATTTGGTGTTACTGATTAATAGTATATTTCATGTTGCTCGTATTTTGATTTGTCATATTTGATGCTACTCTGATTTACAGTGTCATATTTAATGGTACTCAGATTTACAGTGTCATATTTAATGTTATTCTGATTTATAGTCATATTTAACGTTATGATGATCTAGTGTCATATTTAACATTATTTGGAATTTTATACAGTCAATTTCTTGTTTTTTCTCTCATACTTAATGCAATTCTAATCAACACTAACCACATTCCAGATCTAATCAGCTCTTGCATTCAACGGAGTTGGAAGTCGCCCCCAACCTCTGACATTTGCCATTGTACTCAGAGCAAAGACAAAGCTTCGCAGTCTAAACTCCACGACAACAAACTGTCGGGAACTAATTAGGAATCCAGCAGACGATCCAGTATTTAAGAAGCCAACTCCATTGTTGTCAGAGACGCCGAGGTAAACATTGCCTGGGAAAACCGAGAGCACTGTTGAAAGTCAGGGTGGTAATGTTCAATTTCTCTGCAGTCAGTCTTAAGTCTCTCTCTCTCTCTCTCTCTCTCTCTCTCTCTCTCTCACACACACACACACACACACAACACACACACACACACACACACACACACACACACATACTTATATAAGACAGTTCCTCAATGGGCGAGTGGGTACCGTTCTCAGCTAGAACTCTGCTGGTCCAGCGTTCGATTCTCCGACCGGCCAATGAAGAATTACAGGAATTTACTTCAGGTGATAGAAATTAATTTCTTACTATAATGTGGTTCGGATTCCACGATAAGCTGTAGGTCGACAGACTTGTGTTTGAAGTGATGTTCGAACGTGTGAACGGGATATTTGGTTGTCGAACGCGTTTGTCGAACGGTTCGAAGAAAGTCTGTTCGAGCCTGACTTTTGTGGTCGGGGCTTCATTGTCCACAAACCGTTTGAATGTGAGAACGGCGGCGCGTCGAACCAGTGTTGCCAACCGTGGGGTAATTACCCCACGCGTGGGGTAATTCAGCCTCAAATCCTGGCCTCTGGGGTAATGGGGTAATGTCACAAAATCTGGGCAAAACGTGGGGTAATTTCAAGATTTGTTGGTCCTTAATTTTTTTATTTTATTTTATTTTATTTATTTGTTTATTATGTGCAAAAGGTACTTTTTTCTTTCATTTATTTATGTATTTATTTATTTATCTATTTATTTATTCATTCATTTATTTATTTTCCAAGCAAACACTACTCACTACATAGCCAAACTAACGGTTCACTGGCTGCTGCTACTGATTCCTGAAAACTATTGCGTCATCCATGTCGGAATCTAACACGTTTGAAATTTGTATAGTGTAACTGTTGCTCGGGGCTACAAGCCACTACATGTATTATTGTTGTAGTAGGAGTAGCCTATTGAAGTTTGAAATTCGCATGCAGCCATTCATCCCGCCTGGATTGAGTTATTTATATTGTGTTGTGAAGTTGCATGCGGGATATTAGCCTATGGATGATAATAATCAGGCAGGCCCTTCTACGCCTAAAAAGAAGAGACAATACAGGAATGAATTGGCAAAGGAGGAAAAAGAGAAAGCAAGGAAACAAAAGTTTAGGGACGAATGGCTTCAGGTAAGAATTTCGATCAGTGATGTGATAGGCTGGTTGGTTAGGTATTCCCTGAGATATATTCATTAGCAACTAGGAAAATTGGCTGACTTGAGATTATTTTAGTTTTCATGCCGGTAAAACTTGCTGAGTAAATTCAATTGAGTGTTAGGTAATGGCCATGGTGTTTCAAAGTAAAGTAGGCTGACCTTAGGCAACTTAGGTTAAGCCTGTGTGTGTAGTAAGTTATTCGCCTAATTTATTTATATATGTTCTTGAACCATATATTTGAAGGAGTATACACACACAATATATGTAGTGTGTATGTAGGCTATGTATATTTTCTCATTTATGTTTTTGTTTTTTATACATATATTATTTACTTTTTTTTCTAGTATTTTTAAGTTGAAATTCCGAACGCTTGAAGAAATCTCGAAATTCTTCCCGGACTTGATACATAAATGTAGAACATGTCCGAGAAAATCCGGACATATGGTTAACTTTAAGCTTATATGAATGCTGTCTAGCCTATAGACTCAGTGTGGGCAAGTCAGTTTATCGTTTCTTGGATATAGGCTTAGGGTATTTTCTCGACATTCACAAAACGAAAATTATTATAGTTTTAGCCTAGTGGATAGCCTTGCCAGTAATTTTATCCATCTTTTCGTTTGTATGGTAAATATTTGGATTAGGCGTAATTCGTTATAGCCAGAAATACTATATATGGCTAAGCCTATCCTGAAACTTCACATTTTATTCCTTTTTTTTTAGGAAGCCGAATTGAAGCCATGGCTAGCTGCTGTTGTGAATGACCCTTTTCGTGCAAGTTGCAAACGTGATTCCAAATTTAATGCTCACCGTAGTGAAATAAATAGGCATAGTAAGAGTGAAGTACATAAGAAAAGAATGCAATTTTTGGAAAAACAACAATCTTTGAGTAGCTGGGTTCGTCCAAAAAATGAGGCAAAGGTTGCATTACACAATAAAGTAAAAATTGCAGAAATCAAGTTAGCTTCACTTTTCTGTGAACACAGTATATCTATGAAAACTATGGACCATTTATCTGAGTTGCTAAAGGAGATTTTTGATTCAGAAATTGCTAAGAATGTAAAGTTGCATAGAACTAAACTTGCTAGCATTGTGACAAATGTATTAGGCAAGAAAGAGACAAATATGCTTAGCTGTCAATTAAAAGAAAAAAAAAAGTTTTCACTTCTCATAGACGAGGGTACAGACATTGCTCATACTAAGTTGATTGCATGTGTTGTCATATTTTTCTGATGATAAAAACGATGTTGTTATGCAGTTACTAGAAGTTATTTCACATGATGCTAAAGATTGTTCTGCAGAATCAGTAGCAAATGCTGTTATGAAATGCTTTGAAGATAGAGGCATTCCTTTAAACAATATGATTGGTATGGCAGCAGATAATGCCAGTGTCATAGTAGGGGAGAATAACTCTGTAATGACAAGATTAAGGAAGGAGGCAGATAAAAGTTTCTTATTGTTAGGATGTATTTGTCACTGTATGCACATTGCAGCAAGTAAGGCTGCTCGCAAACTACCTACTAATGTGGAGGCTTTCATTAGGAATATTTCCAGTTACTTTGGGCATAGTTCCAAGCGACAGGCACAGCTTGCAGAATTACAAGTTTTCATGAATGCTGAAAAGCAGCGCATTCTAAGACCATCTGATACACGTTGGCTTGCATGGTGACCGCCCTATAGTCCGAAGGTCCGATAGTCCGAAGGTCCGATAGTCCGAAAGTCAGCAGGCCCGATAGTCAAAGGTCCGATAGTCCGAAAGTCAGAAGGCCCGATGGTCCGACGGACTGTAATCAGCCCCCACCTCCATAGCTAATACGGCAAAATTTAACCAGTAAACACCCATAAAAATACCAACATAACGTACCCTAGGGGTGTTTACTGGTTACAATTTTACCGTATTAACCATGGGAGGCGGGGGATTAATCAGGCGGGGTGGGGCGCTTGCCTCGGAATGCCGGCTTAGACCTACGACTATCGGACCTTCGGACTATCGGGCCTTCGGACTATCGGGCCTTCGGACTTCGGGCCTTAACGGACTGTAATCGGCTTGCATTGCAACATTGTGTAGCCCGTATTCTTGATCAGTGGGATGTATTGAAGTTGCTTTTTTCAGGCACAAATTGAGGACAAATCTTTCAGCTGATCATATAGTTAGTGAGTTTAACAATCCATTCACCAAGGCCTATCTAGAGTTTGAGGTTTGTTTTTAAAGTATTTCAATAGTATAAATGCCTTTTTCAAAGTAAGAAAGAATCTCATAGGTGTATTTCAAAAAGAAATCCAAAGAACTGTCAGATTTCTTTGTCAAAATTTTATTAAGCCTCAGTATTTGCATGACGTGTCTAAAATTGATCCATCAAATACAAATCAGCTTTTGCCTTTATCTGAAGTTTCCCCAGGAAAGAATTGCTCAGATATAATTGCAGATGCAGACCTTAATTCTGATGTCACAATTTTTAAAGAGATGTTTATCATTTTATCAGATTGCTTTCGAGGAGATCAAGAGGATGCTTCCTTTAAATGATCCATTTTTTCGTGAGCTAGAATTTATTGAACCTACTGTAGCACTTGACCTTAATAGCAGGAACAGACTACCATCTCTTGGTCTCCTCAAAGATAAATATAATCATTTGCTGCATGGCGATATTGATGAGGAATGGCGAAAGCTGCCTTTGTATTTTGATGATATGGAGATTAAGGACCTGATGAAGAAATCTAACACTGAATTTTGGGTTTTCTTAGCTACTGTGAAAGATGTTAATGATGAGCCTGTCTTCAAAAATTTGGTTGCTTTAGCAAAACTTGTATATACTCTTCCCCATTCTAATGCAGAGACTGAAAGGATCTTTTCATTTTAACAGATACAAAGACAAAAAACGAAATAAAATGGGGCCTTTATCAATGCCATTTTAGTTACAAAATCGGCAATGAAAGGTATGGATGAAAATTGTAGAAGTAAAATGGTAACAAACTGATCTTATTGAACTCCATAATGTTTCAACGTATGCCTTTAAGAATGTATTTGATAAATAAAAATAAAAATAATCCTTGTACATCAGATTTATTAATATTCACATCCTAATGCCAGGCGTGGGGTAATGGCAGGTTAAGTAGGGTAAATTCAGAGCCAAGGTAGGGTAATGAGTTGTGGGAGGGTTGGCAACACTGCGTCGAACATCAAACTTCAGTTGTGCTTCAAACCAAGGAGTGAACGCATCAACCTAGGACTGAAATATGGAGGACATCAATGGAAAGAGGAACGATAGGGAGGTGTTACTGCAATTCATACATACCTACAGAGATCATCCAGGCTTATGGAAGGTGAAATCAAAGGAATATTCTAATATAAAATAGCCAGAAGCAAGGGGATATCAGCTCTTCAGGACATATTGAAAACTTGAGCCGGACTGTACGCGGGACGCCGTGATCAAGAAAATCAACTGCCTACGGGGCTCTTTCAGGAGAGAGTACAGGAAAATTGAGAACTCGAAGAAGTCCGGGACCTCACCGGATGATACACGTCTTCTCTTCGGTATTTTGAGATGTTTGTTTTAG
>NC_089746.1:6389694-6419694 GCF_040412425.1 Macrobrachium rosenbergii | reverse complement strand
CTATACTGTATTCCATTCCAGAAGGTGTAAGGTTTGGAAACGGACGTATAATTGTAACGGCAATTGTTTTCAGTTCCTGGTAGTATTACCCTTTGATCTGACACTAGGGGGTACAAATTTATCAAGTAGTCTGGTAGTCTTGATACGTTTACATAACTATCCTACATCTACGCGAAGCAGTGTTGATATGTCTTGATTAACTAAAGAATGAGATAATTAGCCATATTCAATATGAAAGTGTTTTATAAGTCAAGTAACGAGATTTTTCCTTTCAGATTGGGCAAGAGATCAACCTTGGGTACAACATCCGAAGCTGTAATGTGCCCAGAGGTTTATAATCATTCATCCACCTTTGCTTTCCACTACTTGGCTGAGGACGAGTGAAAGACAGTAAGAATATTAACTCAGATGACTTGGAAAAGTTGGTAGAAGAAAAATAAAGGTTGATAGAAGAAAAAGTTCATTTCCACTGCAAATGAAAAATGTCGAGCTCTTGCCCTGAGGGAAAATATTGGCACTCAGCAAGATTTTACACAAGTAAGGGGTCATAACACCTGTCTCGATTCTAACTGTAGATGATGATGTGTTTATAATTGTATGAATGTTGTTCCTAGCTTCCCTTTTGTCTTACAACCTCGTAACAGCCTAACATGAAATATTAAATGTTATCTCTTGGTGATTAACCCATCTTTGGTTGTAGATGTGTCTCAAAAATAGTTGGCGATGGCACCTGCTCGGAATACGAGAGATAAAGGAAGTTTGTCTCTTAAGCTGTTTCTTCTCTTAACATCCTCAGAATCTATTATTTCAGTTCCTACGTTATGGTGCAGGACTCCGCTCACGAGTATTCTCACATCTGTAGCACAACATTTCATGTGATAACCTTTTTGTAAGTTCTTGCTTTACTTAGAGAAAACCCACTTCCAACCCTAATACCATTACATAGGAAAAAGTGTAGATTTTTAGTAAATTATTCATTCTTCACAGTTCGTTTACTCAGACTCCGCATATGTATTTTCATTCACTTTTAGTGAATTATTCGCTAGTTCAAGCAGCAGTTGAGAACTATCAGAATTGTAGGGGACTTAATTTGCGTAGGTGTTTGCAAACGTCATTTACGTTTGGCATCTTACAATGTGGTTGTTGACCCTAGGCAATCAAAAAGTACTAACACTCTATCAGTTAGAATTATGGAAGAGATTTCAGTGAGGTAAGGGGGTAGATAAGGGTAGGTATACAGTAGACTCGAAAAATTATTTGTGATAGTGTCGTTCAGAGCGAGGTATTTGGAATTGGGAACATTTTTGACTGTTGAATAAAAATGACGTAGTATACAGTAGTTGGAGGGTATGAAGATACGCAAGTTATGATGTTTGGGTACCGAGAATTCTCTGATTTATGCCAGGTTTTCCTATCTTACCGGGTAAAGGGATTACCTTATTTGTTTGTTACCCCCTCTCTCTCTTACTCTCTCTCTCTCTCTCTCTCTCTCTCTCTCTCTCTCTCTCTCTCTCTGATTTAGTTTTTCTTTTGCATTGGACAGAAATACCTTTTATTCTGTTATCTTAGCAACCACCACATTAAGGGGATCTCTCTCTCTCTCTCTCTGATTTATTCCAGGTTTCCCATCTTACAAGGTTAAGGGATACTTATTTAAGTCTAGTTAACATTCTCTCTCTCTCTCTCTCTCTCTCTCTCTCTCTCTCTCTCTCTCTCTCTCTCTCTCTCTCTCTCTCTCTCTCTCTCTCTCTCTCTTTTCGTTCCTTCAGTTCATGCCTGTATACCCGTACCTCAGTTTCGTTAATTCGCCCACTCTTGGCGTAGATGTATCACGGAAGGTGTAACAATACAGAAGGGAAATTCACAATTGGAGACTGAATGAGCCAGGATGCAGGATTTTCCCCCATGCTCATTTTATTGTGCTATGTTTTGCTAACTATCTGAAATGTGTCTGGGTTAAAGTCATGTTTATTGCTTCTAAAATTTTTGAGATTTAAGCATGTTATAAAATAACGTAACGTAACAGGCGAAGGAAGTGTAGGCGAGATAAATCAAAATCTTCAAATGAGCAAAGTTATTACAAACAACTATATTAAGTGTGATTGTAATCACTCGTGACAGGATACAAAATAAAGGAATTATCAATCATAATTAGTTTCAACAGACATTGACAAATTAATTATAAAATAGAGATGTTCTTCCTGATCTTGTTCCACTCAAACAATATCATCGCCGTTCAAGTTTAGTTTTGTAGGAGTCAATTAAGTATTTATGAAATTGCTTTAGTAAACTAAGTCTAAAATAGTTGTTTGTACTTATATTTTTGAGTTATCTTAAAAGCTGTGTATGTCTTGATTCCCGATATGTTTTGGAACCTGATTTTATCAATGTTTATCTTTCTTCCCTGACGTTAGTTACGCTCACTCTATTTGCTGCAATGGTGATTTCTCGATGTTTAAATCCTAAAAATAAATTACAGGTAGTGTTACGGGTGTACCTGCTGATTGACTCATGGCTAGTTTTCTCTTAAAACTCACCCGGTCGCAAATTCCTGAGATGTATTTTACTATTGGCATCAGCCCCAGTTTTTTCCCATGCCCTTATGTTAGGTTGAGGTAAAGTAGTATACCAAGAGTAATTTGGGTGTGGGAAATATTGCGATTATTTTCAAGATAATCCTATGGTTCGTTTTTAAGATATGGCGTTCCGCTTTTTTCAGGGAAAGGTCTCAGTAACATCTTGGGAATATGCTACCGGTTCTAGTGTAATGTCCATATACTTTTAAAATAGGCAGCCAATGAGTATTTAACTCTCCTTGTAGACATTAACGAATTAATACTGTAATATCTTAGGCTTTAGGCTTTCTACGCCATCACTATGTAGGGTTATATTTTTGTCTTTGTAAATGCTTGTATGATGTAAATTCAATGCTTCGCCACAATTTCAGCCAAAATTATGAGTTCACATATTTTATATTACCATATTCCTGTTAAACTTGTTCAGAGATTATCGTCAATGTAAGAGGCACACGAATAAAGCATTGGACATTTTTCTCTTCATATACTGTCAAATCCCCAGTAAACAGATTCAAAGAAATTATTTTTACTTGTTCGTCTGCATTTTATTGATGAATATATTTCAGAACGAGTGGGATAATTGGCTTCATTGTGTGGACTATCAGCAATTACCAAAAATTACTTGACTTCAGGACAGCTGAGGCTACGTTTGTCATCTGTACAGTGGACTGAATTTTATAGGATAGGGAAGCTCCGGCCGTAGCATCTGGTACTTAACAGAAATCTGCCCTGACTACGAGCAAGTAACATAATCTGACTTCAGGAATACAGCAGTGAGGCTACGTTTTTCATCTGTACGATGGTCAAGTATATAGAAAACGGGAAGCCTTTTCCCCGCCGGTCCGGGAGGAGTTCACCAGGGCAGTTTTCATCTACCTGAAACAGTATACTCCAGCTACGAGAAGCCATTTATCGGCGGTGACCACCATTTTGCCGAAGGAATCCCAGGAGACGTTTTTTCATTTACCAGGAAGCCATTTCCTCCACGGCCCTGGAGGAGTTTACCAGGGCAGGTTTTTGATCTACCCGAGGCCAGCACCCGGCGGCCGAGTTATATAGGTACTCACTGCAAATCGCATATTTCTCCAAAGTTGTTATTATGAGGGACCACTTTGCAACTGTGATCGTCTGGGAAGTGTAAATAGCCCAAGAACTGTTTTACTTTCCTCAAATTACTCATTTGTCACCTCTAAAACTTTCAGGTAATTGAAAATAAAGGTAGAAAACCAGAAGTTAATTTATTACACAAATTTATATGCAAATACCACAGTTTCGAAACCAGTATGTTAAAAAAAACATGTCCTGGGTTATCGACCACTGAAATTTTGTTCATAAGGCGGCGGCGATCCTCTTGCCTCGCATGCTAAATTGGTGGGCGAACACTTTATACTTCAGAACCTTCTTGCTTAGTTCCACAATCCTCGCGGTTTTCTGTAAAAAAATAAATATTAAGCTCTGCACATGTTAGTTTAAAAGCATAGTTTTTGGATCTGAGCATTCTGTACAGCTCGAATTTCATAGGTTAATTTTGTCGTTGGTACATTGTATGTATTTATTATTTATATAGCTTCAAATTTATGGCAGCATTGTAAGTTTCCTTACTATATAAAAAGCTTGATTGATGAAATAAGGGTAAATTAAATTACCTTTTCTTGCGAATCCGATCTTGATTCTTTGTTAGAGAATGCTCTCGAAGGCTTGTCGAGTCGTCGCCTAACCTTTAAGTGCATTTCTTATCAGATCAAGAAAAGGTAATTTAATTTACCCTTTATTTCATCACTCAAGCTTTTTTTGTGTTGAAGGGAATACCTTTTTTTCTTTCATCTTAGCAACTCTCTCTCTCTCTGATTTATGCCATTTATGCCAGGTTTTCCTATCTTGCTGTGTCTAGTTACCATCTCTCTCTCTCTCTCTCTCTCTCTCTCTCTCTAGTTTCCTCTTGCTGGCTACCTTATTTGTGTTTAGTTAACCTCTCTCTCTCTCTCTCTCTCTCTCTCTCTCTCTCTCTCTCTCTCTCTCTCTCTCTCTCTCTCTCTCAGACATGCCTGGTTTTCCTTCTTTTTGTGTTGAAGGGAATACCTTTTTCCTGTCATCTTAGTCCCCCACACATTCTCTCTCTCTCTCTCTCTCTCTCTCTCTCTCTCTCTCTCTCTCTCTCTCTCCCCCTCTGATTTATGCTAGGTTTTCCTATCTTGCAGGGTTAAAGGAAAATTTGCGATCTAACTCTCCCAAGAACACCAGTATGAAAAGAGCCGTTCTGGTGAGTGCTTCACACGATACCAGAGGGTGTGAGCCCGTAGGGGGTTAGTGCCGTCAGTACACTTCACGTGGTGCACTGTAGGCATTACTGTAGCTGCAACTCTTGCATTCCTTTTACTGTACCTCCATTTAGATCTTTCTTCCATCTTGCTCTCCAGCCTCTCCTAACAATGATATCGTAGTGCAAATGTCAGGTTCTCCTCCTGTTACACCCTTCAGCCCTACCTACTCCCAGTTTCCTTTCCAGTGCTGAATAACCTCACAGGTCCCATTGCTTTGCCTGTGGCCAAAATTCTATATTCCATTCCAGAAGGTGTGAGGTTTCGAAACTGACGTATAATTTTAACAGCAATTTATTTCAGTTCCTGGTAGTTTTACACTTTGGTCTGACACTAGGGAGTACAAATTTATCAAGTAGTCAGGTAGTCTTGATACGTTTACATAATTATCGTACATCTACGCGAAGCAGTGTTGGTATGTCTGATTAGCTAAAGAATGAGATAATTAGCCATATTCAATATGAAACAGTGTTTGAGTCAAGTAACGAGATTTTCCCTTTCAGATTGGGCAAGAGATCAACCTTGGGTACAACATCCGAAGCTGTAATGTACCCAGAGGTTTATAATCATTCGTCCACCTTCGCTTTCCACTACTTGGCTGAGGACGAGTGAAAGACTGTAAGAAAATTTGCTCAGATGACTTGGAAAAGTTGGTAGAAGAAAAATGAAGGTTGGTAGAAGAAAAGTTCATTTCCACTGCAAATGAAAAATGTTGAGCTCTTGTCCTGAGGGAAAATATTGGCACCCAGCAAGATTTTACACAAGTAAGGGGTCATAACACCTGTCTCGATTCTAAGTGTAGTTGCTGTTGTGTTTATAACTGTATGAATGTTTTTCCTAGCTTCCCTTTCGTCTTACAACCTGAAAACCTAACATGAAATATTAAATATTAAATGTTATCTCTTGGTGAAACCCATCTTTGGTTGTAGATGTCTCAAAAATAGTTGGTGATGGCAGTTGCTCGGAAGACGAGAGAGAAAGGAAGTTTGTCTCGTAAGCTGTGTCTTCTCTTAACATCCTCAGAATCAACTATTTCAGTTTCTGTGTTATGGTGCAGGACTCTGCTCACAAGTATTGTCACATACATTTCACAACATTTCATCTGATAACCTTTTTGTAAGTTCTTGCTTTACTTAGAGAAAACCCACTTCCAACCCTAGTACCATTACATAGGAAAAAGTGTAGATTTTTAGTAAATTAGTTTATTCATTCTTCACAGGTCGTTTACTCAACCTCCGCATATGTATTTTCATTCACTTTTAGTGAATTATTCGCTAGTTCAAGCAGCAGTTGAGAACTATCAGAATTGTAGGGAACTTAATTTGCGTAGGTTTTTGCAAACGTCATTTACGTTTGGCATCTTACAATGTGGTTGTTAACCCTAGGCAATCAAAAGTATTAACATTCTATCAGTTAGAATTATGGAAGAGATTTCAGTGAGGTAAGGGGGTAGATAAGGGTAGGTATACAGTAGACTCGAAAAATTATTTTTGATAGTATCGTTCAGAGCGAGGTGTTTGGAATTAGGGAACATTTTTGACTGTTGAGGAATAAAAATTATGTAGTACAGTAGTTGGAGGGTATGAAGATATGCAAGTTTTGTTTAGGTACCGAGAGCTCTCTGATTTATGCCAGGTTTTCATATCTTACCGGGTAAAGGAAACACCTTATTTGTCTAGTTAACACCCCCTCTCTCTCTCTCTCTCTCTCTCTCTCTCTCTCTCTCTCTCTCTCTCTCTCTCTCTGGTTTTCATACATTGCCTAGTTTTTCTTTTGCATTGAACGAAATACATTTTTTCTCTCTGTTAGCAACCACCACATTCTCTCTCTCTCTCTCTTTTATTCCAGGTTTTCCTATCTTACAAGGTTAAGGGTATACCTTATTTGTATCTAGTTAACACACACACACTCTCTCTCTCTCTCTCTCTCTCTCTCTCTCTCTCTCTCTCTCTCTCTCTCTCTCTCTCTCTCCACTTCCTTCCTTCAGTTCATGCCTGTATACCCGTACCTCAGTTTCGTTAATTCGCCCACTCTTGGCGTAGATGTATCACGAAAGGTGTAACAACACAGAAGGGAAATTCACAATTGGAGACTGAATGAGCCAGGATGCAGTATTTTTCCCCATGCTCATTTTATTGTGCTATGTTTTGCTAACTATCTGAAATGTCTGGGTTAAAGTCATGTTTATTGCTTCTAAAATTTTTGAGATTTAAGCATGTTATAAAATAACGTAACATAACAGGCGAAGGAAGTGTAGGCGAGATAAATCTAAATCTTCAAATGAGCAAAGTTATTACAAACAACTATATTAAGTGTGATTGTAATCACTCGTGACAGGATACAAAATAAAGGAATTATCAGTCATAATTAGTTTCAACAGACATTAATTATGAAATAGAGATATTCTTCCTGGTCTTGTTCCACTCAAACAATATCATCGTCGTTTAAGTTTAATGTTGTAGGAGTCAATTAAGTATTTATGAAATTGCTTTAGTAAACTGTCTAAAATAGTTCTGTTTGTACTTAAAATCTTAAAAGCTGTGTATGTCTTGATTCCCGTTATGTTTTGTAACCTGATTTTATCAATGTTTATCTTTCTTCCTTGACGTTAGTTACGCTCACTCTCATTTGCTGTAATGGTAATTTCTCGATGTTTAAACCGTAAAAATAAATTACAGGTAGTGTTATGGGTGTACCTGCTGATTGACTCGTGGCTAGTTTTCTCTTAAAACTCACCCGGTCGCAAATTCCTGAGATGTATTTTACTATTGGCATCAGCCCCAGTTTTTTTTGCCATTCCCTTGTTAGGTTGAGTGAGTTAGCAAACCAAGAGTAATTTGGGTGTGGGAAATAATGCGATTATTTTCAAGAAAATCCTGTGATTAGTTTTTAAGATAATTGCGTTCCTCTTTTTTCAGGGAAAGGTCTAGGTAACATCTTTGGAAAATGCTACCGGTCCTAGCGTAATGTCCATATACTTTTAAAATAGGCAGCCAATAAGTATTTAGCTCTTCTTGTACACAATCCAGTAGACATTAACGAATTTAATACTGTAATATCTTAGGCTTTCTACGTCATCACTATGTAGGGTTATATTTTTTGGCTTTGTAAATGCTTGTATGATAATGTAAATTCAATGCTTCGTCACAATTTCAGACAAAATTGAGAGTTCACATATATTACCATATTCCTGTTAAACTTGTTTCGTCAATGTAAAAGGCACACAAATAAAGCAATAGACATTTTCTCTTCATATACTGTCTTAACAGTTAACAGATTCAAAGAAATTATATTACTTGTTCGTTTGCGTTGTATTGAAGAATATTATATTTCAGAACGAGTGGGGATATTGGCTTCAATGTGTGGACTACCAGCAATTACCAAAGATTTACTTCAAGACAGCTGAGGCTACGGTTGTCATCTGTACAGTGGACTGGATTTTATAGGAAAGGGAAGCTCCGGCCGTAATATCTAGGAATCTGGTATTACGAGCAGAAATCTTCAGCAGTGAGGCTTTTTACGATGACCACGTATATAAGAAAACGGGAGGCCTTTTTTCCCCGCCGGTCCTGGGGGAGTTCACCAGGGCAGTTTTCTGCGATCTACCTGAGGCAGTAGTTGGCCCAGCACCATACAGTATACTCCAGCTACGAGAAGTTGAGACTTTCCTATAGTTATCGGCGGCGACACGTTTACCATTTTGCCGAAAGAAGTAATCACAGCACAGAGGCTACGTTTTTCTTCAGAAAACTAGTAGCCATTTCCTCCACGGCCTGGGAGTTTTACCAGGGCAGGTTTTTGAAGCGGCCGAGTAAAAAGTGCTCACTGCAAATCGCACTTTTCTCCAAAAGTGGGAAGTTTAAACTGTGGTCGTCTGGGAAGAACTGCTTTGAACTGCTTCTTTATAAGACTATCATTCTGTATAAACTTTCAAGGTAATTGAAAAAATAAAAGGTAAAAAGCCCAGAAAATATTTTATTTCCCAAATGTAGTATATAGATATAAAAACCAATTACATTTATGCCCTGGAGTGCCGCCTGTTGAAAATTTTGTACATAAGAATGCGGCGATCCTCGTGCCTCGTCCGCCTTGCACGAAAACAGCTGCTGTAAGTGGTCTCGCACTTCACAGAGCCCCTTCTCTTTCTCAGTTCCACAATCCTCGCAGTTTTCTGTAAAAAAAAATTTTGCATTTAGAAAATTTCAATTTTGGATATGAGCATTCTGTACAGCTCGAATTTCGTAGGTTATTTTTGGGCGTTGGCATAATATATATATATTAGCTTCAAATTTATGGCAGCATTGTGAAGTTTCCTTATTCTATATATATAAAAGCTTTATTTGAAATAAAGGGTACAATTAAATTATCTATTCTTGCGAATCCGATCTTGATTCATTGTAGAGAATGCTCTCGAAGGCTTGTCGAGTCATCGCCCAACCTCTAAGTGCATTTTTCTTATCAGACCAAGAAAGGTAATTTTTATTTTATCCTTTATTTCAAATCAAGCTTTATATATTATATAGAGTAAGGAAACTTCACAATGCTGCCATAAATATGAAGCTATATATATATATTATACCAACGCCAAAAATAACCTATGAAATTCGAGCTGTACAGAATGCTCAAGTCAGAAAAAGCAAAACATTTTTGTTGACAAACTATAGCTAAAAATAGTTTTAAAGCCCTATGCCCCTCTCTACTGGAAAGGGTGAGAAGGTTATCGCACCGAAAGACTGACTGTTGCAAGTTTGTCAATGGAATCTGTGCTAGTACACAGACTAAATAAACCATAGCAAGCTAGATCGCTAATACAAATCAAAATTATTCTGAATTGCTAAAGAAAATATTTTGATTGCACATATTTTGGAATGTACCCTATGAATCATTCTTCTCAGGTGCCATAATTATAATAATAAGTGCATTTCACAGCCCTAGTTCATTAAAAATCCTGATATAAATATCTGAATATTAATAACACTGAATTCTCGCCAGTCGTTGAAAGGCCTGGCTATCCCCTTACAGAAAAGTATAACAAGTAAACTGACGGATGTGAGTATTCATTCTTTAGGGATCCTATCTATAAAGTTAATCAAAAGCTTGCCTGTTTTTTTTTTTTTTTTTTTTTTCAATTTAAACCTATGTTGTTCCGTTTTCATCCAAACTCACCCTACCACCTTCCCTCTTCATGCCATAACCTCACAAATATCTAGTTTGGACTTTAAACTGGCATGGTAGTAACGAAATGACTTGCAATCAAAAACCCTTGGCAACTATAATCAGACTCGTAGATGGGTTTAGTTTATCTACCTAAGAAAGATCAAACCATAATTTGAAAAGTAGGTGCTTCTGTGCTGACAATTCAGATGTGAATCACATCTAGAAAAAGTGGATAAACACACTGGCAACACTGTGTGAAGAGGATAAATTCAACACACTAAAAAGCCTTAGCCTATTCATATCTACAAATTGGCAATTCAACATCTGGAAATCAGTGTCAAAGTTTTATCCCAGCATGACTGCTTATGATCCTACATGACACTAATCTTCAAAACTAAGAATCTAACCAATAAAGGCACGCGAATTACGTTGTGACAATGTAACTATTACTGGACTCAAATCTAAATGAAAAACTATTACTGGACTCAATTCTGAATGAAAAACTATTACTGGACTCAAATCTAAATGAAAAACTATTACTGGACTCAATTCTGAATGAAACTATTACTGGACTCAATTCTGAATGAAACTATTACTGGACTCAATTCTGAATGAAACTATTACTGGACTCAATTCTGAATGAAACTATTACTGGACTCAATTCTGAATGAAACTATTACTGGACTCAACTCTGAATGAAACTATTACTGGACTCAATTCTGAATGAAACTATTACTGGACTCAAAACAGAATTAAACTGGAATCAAAAACTGGACTCAATTCTGAAACTATTACTGGACAAAAAACTGAATGACACTATTACTGGACTCGAAACAATGAAACCATTACTGGACTCAAAATGAAACTATTACTGACTCAAAAACTGAATGAAACTATTGCTCGACTCAAAACAGAATGAAACCATTACTCGACTGAATGAAAATATTACTCGACTCAAAACTGAATGAAACCATTACTGGACTCAGAATGAAACCATTACTCGACTGAATGAAAATATTACTCGACTCAAAACTGAATGAAACCATTACTGGACTCAATGAAAATGTTACTGGACTCAATGAAAATGTTACTGGACTCAAAACTAAATGAAATAATTACTGGTCTCAGACCTCAATTTAACTATTACTGGAATCGAATCTGAAAGAAACTATTACAGGACTCAAAACTGAATGAAGCTATTGCTGGTCTCAATTCTGAATGAAGCAATTACTGGACTCAATTCTGAATGAAACTATTTACTGGACTCAATTCTGAATGAAACTATTTACTGGACTCAATTCTGAATGAAACTATTTACTGGACTCAGTACTGAATGAAACAATTACTGGCCTCAATTCTGAATGAAACAATTACTGGCCCCAATTCTGAATGAAAAAATTACTGGCCTCAATTCTGAATGAAACAATTACTGGCCTCAATTTAATGGATGAAACTTAGTGACTCAAAACAATCATTTCTGAAAACAATGAAAGTATTACTGGCTTCAATTCTGAATGAAACTATTATTGACTGAATGAAACCTCAATTCTGAATGAAACTATTACTGACTCAAAACTCAATGAAACTATTACTGGCCTCAGTTCTGAATCAATGAAACTATTACTGGTCTCAATTCTGAATTTAACTATTACTGGACTCAAATCTGAAAGAATTAATGGACTCAAAACTGATTGAAACTATTAATGGACACAAAACCAAATGAAACTATTACTGGACTCAAAACAATGAAACTATTACTGGGCTCAAAACAGAATTAATAGACTCAAAACTGAATGAAACTATTACTCGATTGAATGAAACAATTACTCGACTCAAAACTGAATGAAACTATTACTCGACTCAAAACTGAATGAAACTATTACTCGACTCAATGAAACTATTACTGGACTCAATGAAAATATTACTGGTCTCAGGCCTGAATTTAACTATCACTGGAATCGAATCTGAAAGAAACCATTACAGGACTCAAATCTGATTGAAACTATTACTGGCCTCAATTCTGAATGAAACTATTACTGGCCTCAATTCTGATTGAAACTATTACTGGCCTCAATTCTGAATGAAACTATTACTGGCCTCAATTCTGAATGAAACTATTACTGGCCTCAATCCTGAATGAAACTATTACTATATTACTGGCCTCAATTCTGAATGAAACTATTACTGGCTTTAATTCTGAATGAAACTATTACTGGCTTTAATTCTGAACGAAACTATTACTGGATTCAATTCTGAATTAAACTATTACCGGACTCAATTCTGAATTAAACTATTACTGGTTTTAATTCTGAATGAAACTATTACTCTGGCCTCAATACTGAATGAAACTATTACTCTGGCCTCAATTCTGAATGAAACTATTACTGCCCTCAATTCTGAATGAAACTATTACTGCCCTCAATTCTGAATGAAACTATTACTGCCCTCAATTCTGAATGAAACTATTACTGCCCTCAATTCTGAATGAAGCAATTGCTGGACTCAGTTCTGAATGAAACTATTTACTAGACTCAATACTGAATGAAACAATTATTGGCCTCAATTCTGAATAAAACTGTTACTGGACTCAGTTCTGAATGAAACTATTACTGGACTCAAAACAGAATTAATGGACTCGAAACTGGATGAAATTATTACTGAACTCAAAACAATGAAACTATTACTGGACTCAATTCTGAATGAAACTATTACTGGACTCAAAACAGAATTAATGGACTCGAAACTGGATGAAACTATTAATGGACTCAAAACTGAATGAAACCATTACTGGACTCAAAACAGAATTATTTGACTCAAAACAGAATGAAACTATTACTCAACTCAAAAACTGAATGAAACTATTGCTCGACTCAAAAAGAATTAAACTATTACTCGACTGAATGAAACTATTACTCGACTCAAAACTGAATGAAACTATTACTGGCCTCAATTCTGAATGAAACAATTACTGGCCTCAATTCTGAATGAAACAATTACTGGCCTCAATTCTGAATGAAACAATTACTGGCCTCAATTCTGAATGAAACTTTGTACTGGCCTCATTTCTGAATGAAACTATTACTGGTCTCAATTCTGAATGGAACTCTTACTGGCGTCAATTCTGAATAAACTATTACTGGCTTCAATTCTGAATGAAACTATTACTGGCCTCAATTCTGAATGAAACTATTGCTGGCCTCAATTCTGAATGAAACTATTATTGGCCTTAATTCTGAATGAAACTATTACTGGCCTCAATTCTGAATGAAACTATTACTGGACTCAATTCTGAATGAAAATATTACTGGCCTCAATTCTGAATGAAACTATTACTGGCCTCAATTCTGAATGAAACTATTACTGGACTCAAAACAGAATTAATGGACTCGAAACTGGATGAAACTATTAATGGACTCAAAACCAAATGAAACTATTACTGGACTCAAAACAATGAAACTATTGCTGGACTCAAAACAATGAAACTATTGCTGGACTCAAAACAATGAAACTATTGCTGGACTCAAAACAATGAAACTATTGCTGGACTCAAAAAAATAATGAAACTGTTACTGGTCTCAGCTCAAAATAGAAAGAAACCATTATGGACTCAAAACTACTGAATTCTGAAACTATTACTCGACTCAATGAAAAACTGAATGAAAAACTATTAATGGCCTCAATCTACTCAATGAAAAACTATTACTGGACTCAATGAAAATATTACTGGACTCAATGAAAATATTACTGGACTCAATGAAAATATTACTGGACTCAATTCTGAAAATATTACTGGACTCAATTCTGAAAAACTATTACTGGACTCAAAAACTAAATGAAATAATTACTAGTCAATCAGGCCTATTACCGGACTCAAATTTAACTATTACTGGACTCGCATCTGAAATTCTCAACGAAACCATTACCGGACTCAAATCTAATTCTGAATGAAACTATTACTGGACTCAATTCTGAATGAAACTATTACAATTCTGCAAGAAACTGAATAAACTGGCCTCAATTCTGAATGAAACTATTAATGGACTCAATTCTGAATGAAACTATTACTGGACAACTCAATTCTGAAATGAAACTATTACTCTACTCAATTCTGAACGAAAAACTATTACTCTAATCAAAAACTATTAATGAAACTGAATGAAGCGACTCAAAACTGAATGAAACTATTACTCGACTCAAAACGGAATGAAACTATTACTGGACTCAAAACTATTACTGACTCATGAAACTATTACTGGACTCAAAACTGAATGAAACTATTACTGGACTCAAAATGAAACTGACTCAATTCTGAATGAAACTATTACTGGCTTCAATTCTGAATGAAACTCAAAACCTCAGGAATGAAACGAATTACTTACTGACTCAAAACAGAATTAATG
The DNA here is from genome assembly GCF_040412425.1 of Macrobrachium rosenbergii. Classification (NCBI taxonomy): domain Eukaryota; kingdom Metazoa; phylum Arthropoda; class Malacostraca; order Decapoda; family Palaemonidae; genus Macrobrachium; species Macrobrachium rosenbergii. The sequence continues at coordinate 6,405,243 of NC_089746.1, read as the reverse complement.
AAAAACTGGATTAAATTATTACTGACTCAAAAAACTGTTACGGAATGAAACTATTACTGGACTCAAAACTGAATGAAACTCTTACTGGACTCAAAACAATGAATTACTGGACTCAAACAACGAAACTTACTGGACTCAAAACAATGAAATGGAAACTATTAATGGACTGGACTAATGGACTAAGAACTGAATGAAACTATTAATGGACTAAGAACTGAATGAAACTATTAATGGACTCAAAAATTAATGAAACTATTATTGGACTAAAAAATTAATGAAACTACTACTCGACTCAAAACTGAATGAAACTATTACTCGACTCAAAATGGAATGAAACTATTACTGGACTCAAAACGGAATGAAACTATTACTCGACTCAAAACTGAATGAAACTATTACTCGACTCAAAACTGAATGAAACGATTACTCGACTCAAAACGGAATGAAACTCTTACTCGACTCAAAACTGAATGAAACTATTACTCGACTCAAAACTGAATGAAACTATTACTCGACTCAAAACTGAATGAAACGATTACTCGACTCAAAACGGAATGAAACGATTACTCGACTCAAAACTGAATGAAACTATTACTGGACTCAAAACGGAATGAAACTATTACTCGACTCAAAACGGAATGAAACTATTACTCGACTCAAAACGGAATGAAACTATTACTCGATTCAAAACTGAATAAAACTATTACTCGACTCAAAACTGAATAAAACTATTACTCGTCTCAAAACTGAATGAAACTATTACTCGATTCAAAACTGAATGAAACTATTACTCGACTCAAAACTGAATGAAACGATTACTCGACTCAAAACTGAATGAAACTATTACTCGACTCAAAACGGAATGAAACTATTACTCACTCAAAACGGAATGAAACTATTACTGGACTCAAAACTAAATGAAATAATTACCTATCTCAAACCTGAATTTAGCTATCACTGAACTCAAAACTGAATTTAGCTACTACTGGAATCGAATCCGAAAGAAGCTATTACAGGACACAAATCTGAATGAAGCAATTATTGGACTCAAATCTGAATGAAGCAGTTACTGGACTCAAAACCGATTTAAACTATTACTGGACACAAAACTGAATGAAACTTACTGGACTCAAAACTGAATGAAACTATTACTGGACTCGAAACTGAATTTGACTAATACTGGAATCGAATCTGAAAGAAACTATTACTGGACTCAAACCTGGATGAAACAATTACTAGACTCGAAACTGAATGAAATAATTGCTGGGCTCAAACTTAAATGCAACTCTATTACTGGACTGAAATCTAAATGAAACTATTAGTGGACTCGAAACTGAACTAAATTACTGGACTCAAAACCGAATGAAACAATTATTTTATATTAAAGACACTGAAATCAAGAGTTTTAATCTCATGGCACTGCCCCTCCTTACTGCCAAGCACACAATCTAAAAATTCTTTAAATAAATATTAAAACCGATCACTCACCTGAAAGAGTTCTCCAGAAAACTGCTGGGCAAGCCTTAATATTCTTGGTTCGATTTCATCCCCAGCTCCTGATATCTGGAATAAGGGAAATAGCTATATTTGTGATGTCACTTGCACAATGACAGTAGTGAAAATGAAATTAGGTTACAATTATCATTGTTTATTTTAACAATACAAAGTAAATGGGAAATGAGGGTTAGAGGCGAAACGTCTCTATTGTAAATACACACACTCTTTCCAGGAACTCGTGATATGGTGCTTGTTTACTCAAAGGAGAAAATTATTCTCTGGTTCGAATGAGTTCGCCTCCAGAAAGTCAAGATCTAAACCTGACACCAACATTCCATCAAAGGATGGCCCACCCAAGTTTCAGTTAAAATCATCTGTAAGAATATTGGACCCAATTCACTACCTAAAGCTATGTCAGTCAAGCTATTCTGCCCTAAACTGGAAGACTGCAGTATCTACCGTAGGGGGTAGTGCCGTCAGTGCGCCTCATGCGGTGCAATGTAGGTATTACTTAAGGTTGTTTGCAGCGTCCCTTCGGCCCCTAGCTGCAACCTTTCATTCCTTTTACTGCACCTCCATTCATATTCTCTTTCATCTTACAGTCCACCCTCTCCTAACAATTGATTCATAGTGCAACTGCGATTATTTCCTCCTGTTACGCCTTTCAAACTTTTCCACTGTCAATTTCCGTTTCAGCGCTGAATGGCCTTAGTTGCCCCAGTGCTTGGCATGTATGCCTAAATCTATAAATCAATCGACTGCAGTATCTGCAAAAGTACAAAAATTAGAAAAATGGTAGATACTGTAGTTTTCCCTTGCCTTACTACTGATTTTGCAGATACTGCAGCTGTGACCCCTTAAATACTCGTGGAAAGCATTGAAGAATCATTCTGAAACTGTAGTAACTCGTGTATTAGTGTTTCACGAGCCGAATAGGTGGCATATCTCAATTTTGAAAATTTTGCAGATACTGCAGTTTCCATTTTAGGGCAGTATTCATGTTAAGAAAAAGCTTGATGTGCGAAAACCACCTCATTATTCGTTGTTACGGCAAAAGCATTAGGAATTTGGGGGCCTTTCCAGCAATTAAAACAGTACCTATAGCCGGCAGTGTTCATCTAACGCTGAGTCAAAGAGCTGAAAAATATGGCAGAATTATCTCTAGTCATATACCCACTTTACGACATGTAGGATCATACGTGCCAAGAGATCAGTGAGGCAAGATACAGAATCAAAATATACAAAAGCCAGCTGAAGAAAACTCCAACTGACAAGTGAACGAGGAAGCTTAGACCGATGAGAACGCCCCAGGAAAACAAAGAAATGCTGCAAGATATAAGTTATGTTGGAGCCGCCTGTGAAAAAAGTTAAGTATATCTTAGTTTAACCAGACCACTGAGCTGATTAACAGCTCTCCTAGGGCTGACCCGAGGGATTAGATTTATTTTACGTGGCTAAGAACCAACTGGTTACCTAGCAACGGGACCTACAGCTTATTGTGAAATCCGAACCACATTATGACGAGAAATTAATTTCTATCACAAGAAATAAATTCCTCTAATTCATCATTGGCCGGTCGAAGAGTCGAACGCTGGGCCAACAACGTGCTAACCGAGAGCTCTACCCAACCCCCAATGAAGAACTGACTCGTCTGTGTAGAAGTAAAGACTGCAATGTGAGTTATATTCGCACAAGGTCTTTACTTAGCGTCGATATAGTGTTTCTGAGTTAGCAATTAGCCACAAGATATTTGTTTAGGCAGAACATTGTTCCAAGTAACATGAGCTTACAAAAACATAGTGGAGAATGCACTTTGAACTTCTCTAATTTCACGTCAGAACTTCAGCCATCTTACGTTAAACATGAGCTTTCGTGGTTAAAAGGAAAACTTGTTTCAAAATCATGCTGTAAATATGTAATAGTTGAAATGCTATTGTCTTTTAATTTTGTAGTTAACGCCGAGGATTTTCTTGAATTATTTTTGACGAAGAACCGAGTGGCAAAGGCAATCAGAATTATAAGATCTTAAGGTCTCCTGAGCTCTAATAATGAAGGAGATGCTCTGACAAGAAACTGACACAGACAGACATACGGCAATACTCTGATATATCCAGCACTGGGAAATATACAGCTCCCTTAACAGGACTGAAATGAATTGAATTGAATATAGCGCTTAGGCCAAAGGCCAAGCACTGAGACCTATGAGGTCATTCAGCGCTGGAAAGGAAATTTTGAGTAGGTAGGTCTGAAAGGTGTATCAGGAGGAAAACCTCGCAGTTGCACCATGAATAAATTGTTAGGAGAGGGTGGAAAGTAAGATGGAAGAAAGAGAATGTGAAAGGAGGTACAGTAAAATGAACGAAAGGGGGTTGCAGCTAGGGGCCGAAGGCACGCTGCAGAGAACCTTAAGTAATGCCTACAGTGCACCACATGAGGTGCACTGACAGCACTATCCCCCTACGGTGAGGATGACATGGTCACAAGTATGATTCGTAGGCCTAGAGGCCAATAATAATTCTTAACTGGATAATATGATATTTCCTTTTAATATGTCAAAGGGCAACGCTTTTGAAAACAGCGACAACAGCCTCTGGTTATCGTTGAATTAATAGGTGATAATTTATTTTGTTAAGTTTGAATAACAAAGCTGTAATATTGTAAACCTAAGTAAATGATCAAATCAAAATGAAACACTCTAGAAATTCCCTATACAAGCTATCAAAGACCACGCCGGAAAAACTTATTCGGAACGATATAAGCTGTCGGAAAAAATTCAAGAATACCCTCGGTGTTAACTACAAAATTAAAAGACAATAGCATTTTAACTATTACATATTTACAGCATGATTTTGAAACAACAGTTTTCCTTTTAATCATGAAAGCTCATGTTTAACGTAAAATGGCTGAAGTTCCTACGTGGAATTAGAAAAACTCAAAATGCATTCTCCATTATGTTTTCAAGCTCATGTTACTTGGAACAATATTCTGCCTAAAGAAATACCTTGTGGCTAATTGCTAACTCAGAAACACTATACAAACACGAAGTAAAGACCTTGTATGAAAAATAACTCTCACTGAAGTCTTCACTTCACAGGCGACACCAACGTAACTCAATATCTTACGGCATTTATTGACACTTTTCGCCAGAAAAAACGCCTTTTACTTATGAATACCCTGACTAACGATTTAAAATTAGGAAGTCTCAAAGATTAGTTAGTCCATTCGAGGAGACATGTGCGCACTCATCTCTAAGAGCAGGTTTTACTATTCATTCACAGCGTTCTAATATGATTTTGTCTAAGAGAGAGAGAGAGAGAGAGAGAGAGAGAGAGAGAGAGAGAGAGAGAGAGAAACGAGGTTCCCTTAGCTAGGACAAACACCGCGTTAACTCATACTGAAGAGTGCTTATGGAATCACAGAACCTATCTTCTTCACAACCTTAATAAATCATTAAACCCTACTAGGCATAAACTCTTAGCGTCAATATTGGTCACTTACGTTTTTGCTCTTACTCCTCGGGTAATTCCCCAAGCATTTTAACCAAACGTGCTAAGAAATATGCAAAATATCAAACACCCATGACGGGCGACATAAATAGAAATGCAGGCTTATACAGCCAAGGTTCAATCAGAAATGACAACTTTTCCAATCGAGTTGAAACCACCGACCCCAAGGGAGCATCTTATGAAACATTTACCCAAATGGGAATATACAATACTTTAAGTCAAACAAATCCAGATCAGGGAAGGATTAGTACGACTACCTGTTTATTGGTAATCCTATTTCTCAGTCGATATTGTTCATAGCTAAAACTGACTGACGATGGCGAGGTAATTACTTTAACCTCAGTATAAAAATATTACAAAATAAAGTTCAATACAAAAAAAGCATACTTAACTGCAAAATTCTAAACCTTCAAGGGAAATTACCGACTTATCTTTCAAGCGAGTGGTTGGTTAAGATTAGGCTGGCCTTATACCAGCGCGAACCCCTTGCCTAATAGCAACCTGTAACTGTGGTAGGGTGCAAAAGGGTATACACCCCTCCACTCTGTCAATTCATTTTAAAAAAGTTGAAACCCTCCGCAACCCGCCTGCGGAACACCAAGTAACACTTAGTCACTGCTCCTCCTAAAACTGCCCAACACAATAAGCTGATGTGTCCGGGACATTAACGCTGAAATCCATCATTGATTAAGACAAACAGATCGATTTGCGCTGTGAATATCAGAAGTGGAAGGATCACAATACGTGCTTACTGCATTTTATGTCACTTCATATAGCATACCACATTTCATGTCACTTCATATAGCATACCACATTTCATGCCACTGCATATAGCATACTGCATTTTGCATACCGTATTTTATGTCACTGCATATAGCATACTGCATTTTATGTCACTGCATATGGTATACCAAATTTTGTCACTGCACATAGCATACTGCATATTATGTCACTGCATATAGCATACCACATTTCATGCCACTGCATATAGCATACTGCATTTTGTGTCACTGCATATAGCATACCGTATTTTATGTCACTGCATATAGCATACTGCATTTTGTGTCACTGCATATAGCATACCGTATTTTATGTCACTGCATATAGCATACCGTATTTTATGTCACTGCATATAGCATGCTGCATTTTATGTCAATGCATATAGCATACTGCATTTTATGTCAATGCATATAGCATACTGCATTTTGTGTCACTGCATATAGCATACTGCATTTTGTATCACTGCATATACTACATTTTATGTCACTGCATATAGCATGCATTTTATGTCAATGCATATAGCATACTGCATTTTGTGTCACTGCATATAGCATACTGCATTTTGTGTCACTGCATATAGCATACCGTATTTTATGTCACTGCACATAGCATACTGCATATTATGTCACTGCATATAGCATACCACATTTCATGCCACTGCATATAGCATACCGTATTTTATGTCACTGGATATAGCATACTGCATTTTATGTCACTGCATCTAGCATACATTTTATGTCACTGCATGTAACTTTATTTACTTGCTCAACAAGATAGTGCAGAAAGGGTTAAGTGCTTCGAAACAGTACAGAGCTCTGACATACGCATTATCAAGACACTATTGAATATTTTACTATGGGCAGACTTTTATCTTTTTCAACAATCACAGCTGTGAACTATAGTTTAAAAATTATCCGTCTTGCTTCCAGAAATAGCAAAAGTGTTTGGCCAAAGGATTACAATTTAAAAGCCAGCCCAGCTGGAGCGGTTGACTATAAGCGCATCGGGATTAAGAGAGAGAGAGAGAGAGAGAGAGAGAGAGAGAGAGAGACTATGCTGGCACTTTAGCAAAGATAAATGTTGAGTTCTGCATCAACTATGGATGTGCACTATAAAATTCTGACTACCTTCTTCACGTCAATGAAACCTAGCCATCGGAAATGTCGACCCAATCAAGTTAAAAATTAACTTGAACCGGTAACTCTACAGAAGTGTTCGGCACGGACATACAATTTATTAATACATTTTTTTTACTGAATATAGAAAAAGGTGTAACCTGTATAATGAAGTAAAGGCGAGATGATCTGAGAAATTTAGAGATCTGAGAGATTTACAGTCTTTTGTTTATGTTTTTACGTTCATCCACGAGGGGCTGGTACTAACACGGCGCCCAGCAGGGCTTCTCTGCTACATTACTGATGATAATATTGGTGAAAATTTTGAACTCTAGTGTGGTGTAGCGTTCTGGGGAGCCCTGCAGAGCGTCCATATGGGGCGGAGTAAGGCCTTTGAATATCCTTCAATAATAAATAATAAGAAGCCAAACTTTATTCTGGAATCGTTAGGCCTATTTTTGGGCTAGATTCTATCGGGCATCAACTGGTGTTAATACAGGGCCCTATTGTTCTCTTGCTTTACAATTATGTAGCTCCTTCAGTAACCAATGTAAGGGAAACTAACACTAAATTGACGAAATAAAACTATGCAGGCTAAGTGTTACTGCTGCTCCTAAAACTACCTAACACAAACAATATTCCGTAAATTGAGAAAATATAATAAGTACGTTATATGGACAGAAATGTCATGAATTTCAAATCGCAAAGTCCATTCTATCGAAAAATGTATGTCAAGGGCACGATGACAAGTTATTCAGCCTAAGCAGTTCTAGAATCGGCAAGATAAGATTCATTCAGGTGAGGTTTTTTAATGCAAGGAGCTGAGCGAAAATGGCGTTACATTTAAAATGGAAAAAATGTTCAAGTAAACATCGTTATGCAAAAGTTCGTTTCCGGTCTGAACTCCAATTCCACATGAGGGCTAGTACTAAACACAGCGAAACAGTGATTCATCTACACTGTTTCTCCATGTTTAGTACTAGACCCTGGGGGATAAAACGTCCCTTCAAATGTCCTTAAGTGCAAAAAATTCCTCAATCATTTACGTGTATTTAATTTTTTATTGTGATAAATATTAGCTTGCAAGAATTATATAGAATTTTTTTTTTGTGAAGATTTGAAAGATATAACATCGAATAGGGATGTTCGGACGGGAAACGAACACTATCCCATCGTTTTGTAATTTTCGGTTTCCAACAAACAAAATTTATTACGCTGCACATTGAAGAACTTCCTCATCCCAGTAGCACTGGCGTCCTTCAGTCAGGTTTTTTTAACGTAACCCTACATGTAATTTCACAGTTAACCTTTAGTGCCGTGGTTCAAAACCCGGTCGGGGTGGGGAAGGGGCGGTGGGCGCTGCAATTTCCAAGGGGGCCACGAACCCTAGGGAAAAACAAAAAAATTCTCTAATTATATCCGTTATTCTCTAACAAGAGTCGCTAAGAAGCAGTGTCAAGTATCTCACTAATTCATTCCCAAAAGAATAAAAACACCCCTTCTCTTTCAGTTTTTTTATTTTCCTTTAAATCTGGGAGGGAACTTTACTCATAGATGCAAGGGGGCGTGGAGGGAAGGACCAACTCTTAGAGGGGGCGTGGTAATAAAAAGGTTAAGAAACACTGCTTTAGTGCAACATTTGCAAAGAACCCCCCTCCCCCCGCCCTCTACCCCCACCCTGTAAAACTTCGTAATCCTAAGTAATACAACCCTTTGGGAGTTTCAGTATTTTGAGAAGCTCACAGTTCAATCCAGAATCCATTTTTGGTTTCTGAAGAGAACTTGACACTGACACAGGATAATGTTCGTTTCCGGTCCAAACATCCCTACTCGCTTTTTTATTATATCTTTCGAACCTTCAAAAAAAAAAAAACTCTAGATACATAATTCTTGCAAACTAATATTTATGACAAAAAAATAAAATATATGTAAATAATTGAGTTTTTTTTCTGTTTCAATTTTGTGAAATGCACTTGGGGACATTTGAAGGGATATTTGATCCCCCAGAGGCTAGTACTAAACACGATGAAATACATTTGACCCCCCGGGGCTAGTACTAAACACGGCGAAACAGTGTAGATAAATCACTTTCGCCGTGTTTAGTACTAGCCCTCATGCAGAACTGGAATTCGGACTGGTAAGAAGTTTTAACAAGAATCCATTGCTTTTGATGAAATGCCTAACCTTGTACAGTTGGTTGGCAAAATTGTATCAAATAAATGACCAAAATGACTAAATGACAAATTGAAAATCCGAAATATGCCATGCCTAGCCTATCACCTAAGATTCACAGATCCTACCTGTAACGAAACAAGTAAAAAGTGCGCCTAAGTTTCTTCGGCGCAATCGAGTTTTCTGTACAGCGTATAATCAAGGCCACCGAAAATTGATCTATCTTTCGGTGGTCTCGGTATAATGCTGTATGAGCCGCGTCCCATAAACTTCAACCACTGCCCGGTGGTGGCCTAACCTATATCGTTGGCTCTTGATTATGGATGACTTTAACCTTAAATAAAAACTACTGAGGCTAGAGGGATGCAATCTGGTATGTTTGATGACTGGAGGGTGAATGATCAACATAATTTGCAGCCCTCTAGCCTCAGTAATTTTTAAGATCTGTGGGCGGACAGAAAAAGTGCAGAAAAAAGTGCAGACGGACAAAGCCGGCACAATAGTTTTCTCTTACAGAAAACTAAGAAACGCATAATACGAATGACCTATTGTCATTCATGGAAAAACTTCTACCGGTGTGGAAAACTATCACTCCTTAAAACTCAAAGGAATCCATTACAAAAATGTCCCGGTTCTGGATACGTTCATATCATACCTTAAGGAAGACAAAGTCCTATCGTAAATATCTAACCTCGATTACTTCAGCAGCCTCGGAATGTTCACAAAAATACGGGATCAATTTTTGAAAAATCATATAAGGACCATCCAGCTCTGATAAACCACACAAGCACCTCAAACCTTTGTCGAAAATGCTCAGATATTTCAAGTTTTCTCACCACAGTGATCCCTTCCACAGACCCTTTTAAAATTAGCCATATTTATCCAAAACTTTAACGCTTAAAAAGTCGAGAAAACAAGAAAGCCTTTAAATCATTCAGTTCTTACCTGAAACATCTGATCCCTAACATAAACACTTATTCCTTCTACTATGTTTCACCCGCCGTATCCAAATTTGCACTGAATCTTCTGAAGACCGGACAGGAGCTATCGTAAAGAACTCTGGCCAATCAGGGCCCTCCGTCATGACCATCGTTTCTGCAGCCCACTTTCATTGGCTGAAATCTTGGTCTTTCGGCCGAGAGCATTTGTAAACACCTCTCCCATAGGCTGGTGGTGGGGAGCAGATTTTCAAAACATTTTTGTCTAAGGATGATAGTTAGCTACTTTCTGTAATTGACGGCAAGTGTTCAAGATTGAAACTATATTGGAAAAATATAGGTAAGCAAAGAACAGTTGCAATGACTTGATAAGAAAGAGGAAAACCGAATATTATTATCAGATAATCCGAGAAACAGCAACAGAATTAATAAATTATGTAGACATCTGGGTGTTTTAACTGGTAATGTTAAGGAAAAGAGACTTCCTAGTGGTTTCAGTGATCAAGAAGTGGTTGTTATTTCTCTTGATTTTTTTTTTTTTAGGAAAAACCTTGTACTTGATATCTATATAACGTTACCGAAATTTAAGTGTAAATAATGATGATGATGTTATTAGTATTATTAAAAGGAAAAAAAAAAACAGTTGATCTGATGCCAATACCTAATTCATATGGACTGGAAAATTTGTCATTTCTTACTGATAATAAAGGTGAAGCTTATAAACGCAAGTATTTCTGAATGCAAGCTTCCTGTATCTGAGAAACTGCTTCTTATTACTGAACCAGTTTTGAAATTTGCATGATCAAAACTGAAGTTATACGGGCTGTTTCGAATTTGTACTTTTATGTCCAAAATGGTAAACACGTGATTCTCGAATTCGTGAAAAAATTATTATTCACCTGGAAGGGTTGAACAGAGCGGCAAAATTAAAAAAAGGATGGGATTATCTCTATTGTAAAGCTGCATTGTTTAAAATATTATATTTTATAACTCATCAAGTTATCAAGTCTGTATGTCTTAAATGTATAGACTGAATTGAAATGAATTGAATTGAATATAGAATTTAGGCCAAAGGCCCAGCACTGGGACCTTTGAGGTCATTCAGCGCTGAAGCAGAAATTGACAGTAAGAAGGTTTGAAAGGTGTAACAGGAGGAAAACCTCACAGTTGCATTATGAATCAATTGTTAGGAGAAGGTGGAAAGCAAGATGAAAGAAAAAGAATACGAACGGAGGTACAGTAAAACGAATAATAGGGTTGCAGCTAGGGGCCGAAGGGACGCTGCAAGGAACCTTAAGTAATGCCTACAGTGCACCACATGAGGTGCATTGACGGCACTACCCCCTACGGGCTTAGATATATGAAAGGCTTGTTGTGCCCAAGTACAGCCAACGTAGAGTTAACACGAGATTACCTACAGATGTTCTCAAGTTATTTGAGCCAAGATAAACACTTCGAACGTTGGTGTCAGAGCCTTCAAATTTACAATAAACTCCCACACGATATCAGGAGGATCGAAAATATCTTTTGATGTTACGGAATGGATCCTGCGAGTGCTGTAAATATTATTTGGGGGCATTGTCTAAAATCTGACGCGCCAGAATCCTCCAGTACGCGGGTCGTGTTATTCTTGTTATACAAACCTCTTCGTAAACAGCTTGTCTCTAGTGAAAGGGGAGAGGTCAGGTGGCAAGAGAGAGAGAGAGAGAGAGAGAGAGAGAGAGAGAGAGAGAGAGAGAGAGAGAGAGAGAGAGAATTATTCATGCAACGAAACTGACTGCTAAGTCTAAATCATTGGATAAGAGAGAGAGACAGAGGCGTCGTGGGGGCTGGGGGGACATATGTCCCCAGGCGCAGCATTGAGGGGCGCCAAATTGAAGTTGGGAAGACATCTATTTTGGGGGAAATGGGGGTGATGAAACCATTAACTTAGAATCTTTTAAGTTTTTGCGAGTTTTCAGTACATATTCTATATTTAATGAAGATTGACTTCCTTTAATGTTCATTATATATAAATGTAATCATAATGTGTTAATTACTATACCATCAAATTTTATTACGTACTTATACTGTAAAATAAGTGGTTCAGTGACTGTGAGTCAGTGCAAAGATATTGGATAGGTACCCCCTTTTCTTTGTTTAGGTTTTCTGTTATCAATATCTGTCTAATTATCTTTACATTCTAATACCTTTATACCGTTTTATTTCCTTGCATATGGTTGATCCTAAGCAACTATCACTTTAATTTTTTTTTCATTATTTTGACGCATGTTAAAATTGAAGAAAAGTAAGGTTTATAGTTAGTGAACTAATTCATCTTTGTTCTTATCAGTTTTCTTTTCAGGCATTATAACTATTCAGTCTTTACCACAAAATCTACTTTTTTCCTAGTATTAACTTCTATGCTGGCAACAAATTGTTCATTTTCATGATTTTCTCAGCCCCTGTATTCCCTAATGTTTAACTCCTTTTTTAGTCAAATTTATTTAATTTGCCATTTGTCTTTGGTTATTAAGAGTTACTAGTTACTGTGATGCTTTACTATAATCTACATTTTAGTTATCTTATCAACATTTTGGAATTTATTTATGAGGGCTAATGATTAATTAATTACAGTATATCTATTATATGTAAAATAAACTATTTCAGTTTGCAAATTCGGTTTGTGCTCTGTCATTCCAGATTATTATTATGCAAATTAGAATTTTTGTTTACAACACAATATATCTAAAATAATGAAGGCAAACATTTCCTGCCAAGATTAACACACTCAAATAAAAATAGTCCTCCCCGCCTCCTCCCCCCCCATCCCCTTTGGGGGCGCCATAAAACACTTTGCCCCCGGGCGCCAGCAACCCTCACGACGCCACTGCAATGAAGAGTCCCACTCTGTATGGATTCCCCAACGCGGAGCAGGCGTCATATTCCTTCGATAAGCTTAGCGCAGCCGAGGAAGATTGGCACAGAAAACTAAGACAATGTCTCAGCCTTTTGGAAATATACTTGGTACTTTTATTACTACCCTTGGAAGGTATGTTCACATGGAATCAAATTGGATGCCCAGAAGTTTGTTGCCGCATTGGAGCTCCATTTGCAATGGTTGTGGTTGCTCTTGCTGCGGTCCACTTCGCTTGGGCAGGACATAAGTTAATAAGGCGGGCGGCTGCACCCCGGAAAGCAGCAGCAGAATCGACTGGTGATGATGGACAGAGTAAGACCAATCTGGAACTGAAGGACATTTTGGACAGGATCTTGAAGGACATGACCATTCTCAGGAAGGACCATGAAGATGAGAAGGTCGTAAGGAGGAAATTGACGATGGCCTTTGAGAAGTTGGCAATGAAGTTGGCGCAACGGGGCACATTGGACATCGAAAATTATTGCCTGAATGAGAGACAAGAAAAATTTAACTTTTCAAAGAAGGGGACCTCGTCCGGAGGAGGAAAGGAGAAACAGAACGAAATCTTTGCAGAGAAGCGGAGAGAAAGAAAAGGAAAGATCTGATGCAGAACCAAACTACAAGAACACCTTCAGTAGAATATGGCCAAAACAAAATTCTGAGGGCCATATTACCAAATTTGAAAAGTTAGTGTCAGGACTGAAAGATTACATGGACCGGTCAGTATGTGATGCTGGGAAGACAAGAAACCTGGACTTGTGTGAAGATAGATGCCAACAGCAGGATTACGGGAAAGAAGATACCACGACGGACAGGCAATTCAGGAGGACGCCACTACCAAGGCCATGTGTGATGCCCGAGGGAAGGAGAGACGCCAGAAGATGGAGCACCAAGGCAAGAAAGAACGAACCCGAGAGGCAGAGGAGAAGAGAAAAGACGCCTCACCTTCCCAAAATTTCCCTGAAGGTCGACCCACAGAGGATGATCAAAGATAAATTGGAGGATAAAATAGGACTTCAGGAAGCCGAAGCTAACCTCAACAGAAAGGTGCTGGCAAAAGAACAACAGGAGAATTTACGGCTGCAACAAATCATCGACGACTTGAAGAAAAAAAATCTCAGTATCTTGAGGATTGAGGATAAAATGAGAGATGATAACGAGAACCTTCAATTGGCCATCAGAACCCTAAAAGCGCGTCTAGAGGAAGCCGAGTGCAGGAACGAGAAGAAAGACTTGGCTGCAGAGAAACTGGCAGAGAAGCTGAAGGAAGCCGAAAGGGAGAACCGCGAGCTGAAAAGACAACAGCTCGATAAGGAACAAGCGACTCGGAAATGCCAGAGTGAAGGTATAGAGCTGCGGCGCCAAATTCGCCAAATGGGCGACCAACTGGAAAGGGTTCAAAAAGAAAACGAGACGATGAAGTGCGACCTTCAGGAGAAAATAGAACTCCTGCGACGTAGGGATCAAGAGAAGAGGAAGAATGAGGAATGCCTGCAGAAGTTGAAGGAGGAGGCCGTTAACCAAAATGGTCTGATCAATCAGCTGAATAGGAAGATCGACCAGCTGAACTTCGACAAAGAAGACATGGGCAAACATGCCGCGCATACCGAGGAGATGAACAAGAACCTCCGAGACGAGAACGATAAGCTGCGCAGGCAGCTCGAGGTAGTGCTTGGAACCACGAAAGAGGTGCAGGAGGAATTGGTGCAGACGGATAAAGACCTGAGAGGATTACTATCTTTTTACAAAGAACACCGCAGCCAAATGAGAAAAGACGATTTTGAGGAAAAATTTAAATGAATCCGTGGAAAGTGGGCCCAAGAGGAACGTCATATACTGGAGGGAAGGAAGAGCAATCCCTTGCAGAAAAGCGGCACTCACAGGAAATAAGAGGACAAGAAAGCCATAGGATGAGAAGCCATTGGATCAACAACAACAGTAGGATGAAGGATGATTCTCTCGGGGAGGATCAACGGCTGTTGTGCTTTCCCCACCACCCAGCAGGCAGACGAACTCTCCCAGCAGGGGTCAACGGCTGGCGAGTTTCCCCCAACTCGTCAGGCGGAGGAACTCTCACTGGCTAGAGTCAATGGCTGCTCGGAGGCGGGAGGCATAGCCGAGGATCTTCCCAACCTACGCGTCAGGAGGAGGAACTCTTACCCAACTAGAGCCAACGGCTGTTCGGCGGACAGGCGGACGAACTCTGCCACCGGGAGTCAACGGCTGGCGAGTTTCCCCCAACTCGTCAGGCGGAAGAACTCTCACTGGCTAGAGTCAACGACTGTTCGACGTGCGGACGGATGAGCTCTCAGGGTGAGAGTCAACAGCTGGCGGGCCCCTAGCCGAGGATCTTCCCAACCTACGTCAGGAGGAGGGACTCTTACCCAACTAGAGCCAACGGCTGTTCAGCGGACAGGCGGACGAACTCTGCCAGCAGGAGTCAACGGCTGGCGAGTTTCCCCCAACTCGTCAGGCGGAAGAACTCTCACTGGCTAGAGTCAACGGCTGTTCGACGAGCGGGCGGATGAGCTCTCAGGGTGAGAGTCAACAGCTGTCGAGGTCCCTACCAGTCCAGCAGGCGGATGGGCCCGACCTGCACCTTTCAGTCCTTAGCTTCATTTCCTCTCTCTCTCTCTCTCTCT
>NC_089746.1:6354694-6384694 GCF_040412425.1 Macrobrachium rosenbergii | reverse complement strand
CTTTCAGTCATTAGCTACTTTCCTCTCTCTCTCTCTCTCTCTCCCTCTTCTTCTTCTTCTTCTTCTTCTAAATGAAAAAGATCTTTCTTCTGTCTCTATCTCTTTCTCTTTCTCCTTCTCTCTGAGAAGAGAGATAGGAAAAAGATAACAACACAGGACAGGAAGGAGGTCCCACCCCCCTTTCAGTCCTTAGCTACTTTCCTCTCTCTCTCTCTCTCTCTCTCTTCTTCTTCTCTTCTTCTCTTCTTCTTCTTCTTCTTCTTCTTCTTCTTCTTCTTCTTCTTCTTCTTCTTTCTTCCTTTCTCTGTCTCTTTCTCTTTCTCCTTCTCTCTGAAAAGAGAGATAGAAGAAGGAGAAGCTTGCATGAAGCAGGAAGGGAGGTCCCACCCTCCCTTTCAGTCCTTAGCTACAGAGATAATCTCTCTTCCCTCTTCTCTTTTCTTCTTCTTCTTCTGAATTCTTCTTCTTCTTCTTCTTCTTCTTCTTCTTCTTCTTCTATCTTTCTTCCTTTCTCTGTCTCTTTCACTTTCTCCTTTCTCTGACAAGAGAGATAGGAACAGGAGGAAGTAGCACAGGTTAGCAAGGGAGGTCCACCCCCCTTTCATTTCTTATAAAAATTGATCTCTCTCTCTCTCTCTCTCTCTTCTTCTCAAGAACTGAACACATGATTCTTTCTTCTTCTTTCTTCCCTTTCTCTGTCTCTTTCTCTCCTTCTCTCTTGAAGGAGATTGGAAGATAGAGCTTAACAAAGGTCAGGAAGGGAGGTCCACCTCCCTTTCAGTCCTGAGCTACTTTTCTCTCTCTCTCTCTCTCTTCTCTAGTCCTTTGAGAAGAGAACGCCACTTCTACTTTCTTCTGGGAAACTTCTTCTTCTTCTTCTTCTTCAGCTAATCATCTTCTTCTTCTTCTTTCTTTCTTCTCAGAGTCTCTTTTCTTTCTCCTCCTCTCTGAAAGGAGATAATTAGAGGGAAAGCACACAGATGAGGAAGGAGGTCCCCCTCCCTTTCAGTCCTAAACAAAATTTGCACTAAAGCTCTCTCTCTCTAACAGGGAGTTCTTCTTTCTTCTTCTTCTTCTTCTTCTTCTTGAATTCCTTTCTCTGTCTCTTTCTCTTTCTCCTTCTCTCTGAAAGAAAGATAAAGATGAGAAGCAACACAAGGACAGGAAAGGAGGTCCCACCCCTCCCTTTCAGTCCTTAGGAAACCTTGGCTTCTATTGGTCTGTAAGGTAAGGTCTCTTCATCTTCTTCTTTCTTCCTTTCTCTGTCTCTTTCTCTTTATAAAACGAGAAGTCCAGAGATAGGAAGATAATGGTGCCTGAGGCAGGAAGGATATTCCCACCCTCCCTCTACAAGGTCATTTACAGCTAGAATAGAAGAAGTTAGGACCTCTGACTACTTCTTCTACAATTCTTAAATTTATTCTTGAAAGGAGAATCGACTTTCTCTTTCTCCTTCTCTCATGGAAACAGATTGGAAGGGAGGAGGAAAAGCATCATGGAAGGAAGGGATCAAAAAAGAGCATGCAGAGGTAGATTAATAGTGCCAAAAAACTCTATACCAGGAAAATTAGGAAAGCTTCAGGACTTAATCTGCACTCTTTAACATCTAATGTCTCTTTCAATTTCTCCTTCTCATCTGAGGAACATAACAAGAGGAGGAAGCAACATGTGTTTAGGGAATAAGGTCCCACAAATACTTTAGGAATGCATCCCAGACCATCCAAGACTGGAAAATCTTAAAATTCTTCTTTCTTCCTCTCTGTCTCTTTCTCTTTCTCCTTCTCTTGAAAGAGCCTCACTGGGGACCTGGGAGCAGGAAGGACCCACCCTCCCTTTCAGTCTGTAAGGTAAGGTCTCTCTCTCTCCTTCTTTCTTCCCTTTCTCTGTCTCTTTCTCTTTCTCCCTCTCTCAAAGAGAGATGGAAGAGAAGCAGCACAAGACAGGAAGGAGTCCTCCTTCCTTTCAGTCCTTGGCTACTTTTCCTCTGTCTCTCTCTCTCTCTTCTTCTTCTCTTCCTTCCTTTCTCTGTCTCGTTCTCTTTCTCCTTCTCCCTTCTCTCTGAAAGAAAGATAGGAAGAGGAGGAAGCAACTGGGAGTAGGAAGGGAGGTCCCACCCCTCCTTTCAGTCCTTAGCTACTTTTCCTCTCCTCTCTCTCTACCTCTTTAATAGCTATTACTTTGTTCCTTTCTCTGTCTCTTTCTCTTTCTCCTCCTCTCTGAGAAGAGAGATAGGGAAGAGGGAGAAGAACACAGGGCAGGAAGGAGGTCCCACCCCTCCCTTTCAGTCCTTAGCTTCTTTTCCTCTCTCTCTCTCTCTCTCTCTCTCCTTCTTCTTCTTCTTCTTCTTCTTCTTCTTCTTTCTTCTTCTTTCTTCTTCTTTCTCTCTCTTTCTTTCTCCTTCTCTGAGAAGAGAGATAGGAAAAAAGAGAGATAGGAAGAGGAGAAGCAGCACAGGCAGGAAGGAGGTCCCACCCTCCTCCCAGTCCTTAGCTACTTTTTCCTCCTCTCTCTCTTCCTCTCTTTCTTCCCTTTCTCTGCCTTCTTTTCTCTGAGAAGACACTTAAGGTTGGGTGATAATATTTCGAGACATAGGCACTTGCTCTGTCATCGGAAGCGGATTTCTGCCTCCTTTTGATGGCAGGCTCTGGTCTCCTTAAGGAAATCAGTGGCTGTCAGACCCACTTGAGGTTGGGTATACCAGTTCGAGACATAGGTAACTTTGCCTCTGTCATTGAAAGTGGATTTCTGCCCAACTTTTAATGGTGGCCTGTCTCCTAAAGGAAATCAGTGGCTATCAGTACTGCTTGAGGTTGTAGAAGGAGGGGGACTCAGTACTGAATAGTTACAGGTTTTTATTCAGCAGTTGCTGGAAGCAGGCAAGTTTACAGTTTATCACTTCAGTAGTTTTTCCATAATGAAATTAGGTTTCACCAGTTGAAATAATTTGAACTTTTGTAGTTATGAGCACGACTGTTACAACTCAACGCGCCAACGAGTGCTGGGGAACAAAAGAAGTCACAGGAGCAAGATCGTGAATAGGAGGTGCTCCCCAGACTTCTTTTGTTCTCCGAATGAAGAAAGCCCTCAAAGGAAACCGTTTTGTGATGTTGAAGAGGTTCAGAAGAAACGACGGAGTCATTAAAAGCCATAACTTCACAAGAGTTCCAGAATCAGCTTTCAACAGTGGAAACACGTATGGGATAAGTGCATTGTTTCAAATGGAGAATACTTGAAGGTGATAAGACTGTAAACATGTAACAATAACTGAATAAAATTCTATGACACAATTCCGGTTACTTTTGGGTCCCCCCTCGTATATCAGTTCAAGACATAGGCAACTTTGCCTCTGTCATCGAAAGTGGATTTCTGCCCACCTTTTGATGGTGGCCTGTCTCCTTAAGGAAATCAGTGGCTATCAGGGCTCACTTGAGATTGGGTATACCAGTTCCAGACATAGGCAACTTTGCCTCTGTCATCAAAACTGGATTTCTGCCCAACTTTTGATGGTGGCTTGTCTCCTAAAGGAAAATCATGGCAGTCAGGCCCACTTGAGGTTTGGTATACTAGTTCGAGACACAGGCCAATTTGCTTCTGTCATTGAAACTCGGACTTCTGCCCATCTTTTGATGGTGGCTCGTCACCTTAAGGAAATCAGTGGCGGTCAGTTCACCTGAGGTTGGGTATACCAGTTCGAGACATAGGCAACTCTTGCTTCTGTCATCCAAAACTGATTTCGCCCAACTTTTGGAGGTGGCTTGCCCTAAAGGAAATCAGTGGCAGTCAGGCCCACTTGAGGTTGTGGTAGAGCACATTTCGAGACATAGGCAACTTTGCTCTATCATCGAACTGGACTCTCTGCCCACCTTTTGATGCAGGTGGCCTGTCTCCTTAAGGAAATCAGTGCTGTCAGGCCCAGTTGAGGTTGGTATACCAGTTCGAGACATAGGCAACTTCTGCCTCTGTCATCGAGTGGATTCTGCCCACCTTTGATGGTGGCCTGTCTCCTTAAGGAAATTAGTGGTTGTCAGATCCAGTTGAGGTTGGGTATACCATTTCGAGACATAGGCAACTTTGCCTGTGTCATCGAAACTGGACTTCTGCCCACCTTTTGATGGTGGCCTGTCTCCTTAAGGAAATCAGTGGCTGTCAGGCCCACTTGAGGTTGGGTATACCAGTTCGAGACATAGGCAACTTTGCCTCTGTCAATGCAAATCCGATTTCGCCCACCTTTGATGGTGGCCTGTCTCTTGAGAAAATCAGTGGCTGTCAGGCCCACTTACGGTTGGGTATATCAGTTTGAGACATAGGCAACTTAGCCTCTGTCATTGGAAGTGGATTTCTGCCCACCTTTTGATGGTGGCCTGAATCCTTAAGGAAATCAGTGGCTGTCAGGCCCACTTGAGGTTGGGTATACCAGTTCGAGACATAGGCAACTTTGCCCCTGTCATCAAAACTGGATTTCTGCCCACCTTTAGATGGTGGCCTGTCCCCTTAATGAAATTAGTGGTTGTCAGGCCCACTTGAGGTTGGGTATACCAGTTTGAGACATAGGCAACTTTGCCCCTGTCATCGAAAGTGGATTTCTGCCCACCTTTTGATGGTGGCCTGTCTCCTTAATGAAATTATTGGCAGTCAAGCCCACTTATGGTTGCGTATACCAGTTCGAGACATAGGCAACTTTGCCTCTGTCATCGAAAGTGGATTTCTGCCCATCTTTTGATGGTGGCCTGTCTCCTTAAGGAAATCAGTGGCTGTCAGCCCAATTTGAGATTGGTATATTGCAGGCTCTAGACACAGGCAACTTTTGCCTCTACACTGTGTGATTTCTGCCCACCTTGATGGTGGCCTGTCTCCTTAAGGAAATTAGTATTACTGTGCTCACCTGAGGTTGGGTATACCAGTTCGAGACATAGGCAACTTTGCCTCTGTCATTGAAACTGGATTTCTGCCCACCTTTTGATGGTGGCCTGTCTCCTTAAGGAAATTAGTGGCTGTCAGGCCCACTTGAGGTTGGGTATACTAGTTCGAGACATAGTCAACTTTGCGTCTGTCATCGAAAGTGGATTTCTGCCCACCTTCTGATGGTTGCCTGTCTCCTTAAGGAAATCAGTGGCTGTCAGTCCCACTTATGGTTGGGTATGCTCAGTTCGCACATAGGCAACTTTGCCTGTGTCATCAGTGGGATTTGCCCACCTTTGATGGTGGTCTGCTCTCTAAGGAAATTAGGTGGCCAGCCCACTTATGGTTGGGTATACCATTTCAGACATAGACAACTTTGCTCTGTCATCGAAAGTGATTTCTGCCCATCTTTTGATGGTGGCTAGTCTCCAAGGAAATTAGTGGCTGTCAGGCCCACTTATGGTTAGTATACCAGTTCGGGAAACATAGGTAACTTTGCTCTGTCATCGAAAGTGATTTCTGCCCACCTTTGATGGTGGTCTGTCTCTTAAGGAAATTAGTGGCTGTCAGGCCCACTTATGGTTGGGTATACCATTTCGAGACATAGACAACTTTGCTCTGTCATCGAAAGTGGATTTCTGCTCATCTTTTGATGGTGGCTAGTCTCCATGAAATCAGTGGTCAGGCCCACTTGAGGTTAGTATACCAGTTCGAGACATATAGCAACTTTACTTGTCATCGAAAAAGTGATTTCTGCCCGCTCTTAATGGTGTAATGTCTCCTTGAGGAAATCAGTGGCTGTCAGGCCCAATTTATGGTTCTGTATAACAGTTCGACATAGGCAACCTTGCCTCTGTTATCAGGAAGTGATTTCTGCCCACCTTTGATGGTGGCCTGTCTCCAATGAAATTAGTGGCTGTCAGGCCCACTTATGGTTGGTATGTTCAGTTCGAGACATAGGCAACTTTGGTCTGTCATCGAAAGTGGATTTCGGCCCACCTTTGATGTGGTGGCCTGTCTCCTTAAATAAATCAGTGGCTGTCAGGCCCACTTTTGGTTTGGTATACCAGTTTGAGACATGGGCAACTTTTGTTTGTCATTGAAAGTGGATTTCGCCCACTTTGGATGGTGGCCTGTCTCCTTGTATGAAATCAGTGGCTGTCAGGCCCACTTGGTTGGTATTAGTCGGAGACATAGGCAACTTGCCCTGTCACCTAGTGATTTCTGCCCACCTTAATGGTGGTGGCCTGTCTCTCATGAAACCAGTGTGGCTGTCAGCCCACTTATGGTTACATACCAGTTCGAGACATAGTCAATCCTCTCCTCTGTCATCTAAAGTGGATTTCTTGCCCACCTTTGATAGTGGCTCAACTCCAAGGAAATCGGTGGCAGTCAGGCTCACTTTTACGGTTATATGTTACCAATTCGGAGACATAGGCAACTTTGTTTCTGTCATCGGAAGTGATTTCTGCCTCTTAATGGTGGCCTGTCTCCTTAAGGAAATCAGTGGCTGTCAGCCCACCATGGTTCTGTATAACAGTTCGAGACATAGGCACCCTGCTCTGTTATCAGAAGAGTGATTTCTGCTCACCTTGATGGTGGCCTGTCTCCTTAATGAAATTAGTGGCTGTCAGGCCCATTCTTATGGTTGGTATACCAGTTCGGAGTATATATAACTTTGCTCTGTCATCGAAAGTGATTTCGCCCACCTTTGATGGTAGCCTGTCTCCTTAAGGAAATCAGTGGCAGTCAGGCCACTTATGGTTGGGTATACCAGTTCGAGACATAGGCAACTTTGCCTCTGTCATCGAAAGTGGATTTCTGCCCACTTTTTGATGGTGGCCTGTCTCCTTAAGGAAATCAGTGGCTGTCAGGCCCACTTATGGTTGGGTATACCAGTTCGAGACATAGTCAACTTTGCCTCTGTCATCTAAAGTGGATTTCTGCCCACCTTTTGATGGTGGCCTGTCTCCATGAAATCGGTGGCAAATGTACCACTTACGGTTGGGTATATCAATTCGAGACATAGGCAACTTGCCTCTGTCATCAGAAGTGGATTTCTGCCCGCCTCTTAATGGTGGCCTGTCTCCCTAAGGAAATCAGTGGCTGTCAGGCCCACTTATGGTTGGGTATACCAGTTCGAGAGACATAGTCAACTTTGCTCTGTCATCTAAAGTGGATTTCTGCCCACCTTTGATGGTGGCTCGTTCCTTAAGGAAATCGGCAGTCAGGCTCACTTTACGGTTGTATACACTGAGACATAGGCAACTTTGCCTCTGTCATCGAAGTGATTTCTGCCCCATTTCTCTTAATGGTGGCCTGTCTCCTTAAGGAAATCAGTGGCCGTCAGTTCACTTATGGTTCTGTATAACAGTTCGAGCAGGTAACTTTGCCTCTGGTTATCAGAAGTGATTTCGCCCACCTTTTGATGGTGGCTCGTCTCCTTAATGAAATTAGTATTGTCAGGCCCACTTATGGTTGTGTACACTAGTTCGAGACATAGGCAACTTTGCCTCTGTCATCGAAAGTGGATTTCTGCCCACCTTTTGATGGTGGCCTGTCTCCTTAAGGAAATCAGTGGCTGTCAGGCCCACTTATGGTTTGGTATACCAGTTTGAGACATAGGCAACTTTGCTTGTCATCGAAAGTGGATTTCTGCCCACTTTTTGATGGTGGCCTGTCTCCTTAAGGAAATCAGTGGCTGTCAGGCCCACTTATGGTTGGGTATACCAGTTCGAGACATAGGCAACTTTGCCTCTGTCATCGAAAGTGGATTTCTGCCCACCTTTTAATGGTGGCCTGTCTCCTTGAGGAAATCAGTGGCTGTCAGGCCCACTTATGGTTGGGTATACCAGTTCGAGACATAGTCAACTTTGCCTCTGTCATCTAAAGTGGATTTCTGCCCACCTTTTGATGGTGGCCTGTCTCCTTAAGGAAATCGGTGGCAGTCAGGCTCACTTACGGTTGGGTATACCAATTCGAGACAAAGGCAACTTTGCCTCTGTCATCGGAAGTGGATTTCTGCCCACCTTTTGATGGTGGTCTGTCTCCTTAAGGAAATCGGTGGCTGTCAGGGCCACTTGAGGTTGGGTATACCAGGTCGAGACATGGGCAACTTTGCCTCTGTCATCGAAACTGCATTTCTGCCCACCTTTGATGCAGAGAGAGAGAGAGAGAGAGAGAGAGAGAGAGAGAGAGAGAGAGAGAGAGAGAGAGAGAGAGAGAGAGAGAGAAATAAAACCATTGCATAAAAGAGAGAGAGGAGAGAAAGCAGAGAGAGCAGAGGCAGAGAGAGAGGTGCAGAGAGAGAGAGAGAGGAAGGGAGGTCCCAATCCTCCCTCTCAGTCCTTAAATACTTTTAATTCTTCTTTCTTCCTTCTGTCTCTTTTCTGGGCTTTCTCTCTCCCCTTCTCTCTTGAAAAAGAGAGATGGAAGAGGAGACATCATTATAGGCAGAAGGGAGGTCCCACCCCTCTCCCTCCCAGTCCTTAGCTACTTTTCTCCCTCTCTCTCTCTCCTCTCTCCTCTTTCACTTTCTCTGTCTCTTTCTTTCTCCCTCTTTCTCTCTGAGAAGAGAGATAGAAAGAGGAGAAGAAGCACAGCGCTGGAAGGGAGGTTCAACCCTCCCTTTCTCTAGTTCTTAGCTACTTTTCCTCTCCTCTTTCTTCCTCCTTTCTCTGTTCTCTCTTTCTCTTCTTCTCTCTGAGAAGAGAGATAGAAGAGGAGAAGCAGCATTATGTTATAAAGGAGGTCCCACCCTCTTTCAGTGCTCTGGTCACTTTTTCCTATCTTCTCTCTTCTTCTTTCTTCTACTTCTCTTTCTTTCTTCTTCTCTTTCTTCCTTCTGCCTCTTTCTCTTCCTCCTTCTCTCTGAGAAGAGAGATAGGAAGAGGAGAAGCAGCACATGGCAGGAAGGGAGGTCCCACCCCTCCCTCTCAGTCCTTAGCTACTTTTCCTATCTCTCTCTCTTCTTCTTTCTTCTTTCTTCTTCTTCTTCTTCTTATTCTTCTTCTTTCTTCTTCTTCTTCTTTTCTTCCTTCTCTCTCTGTCTCTCTTTCTCTTTCTCCTTCTCTTTCTGAAAAGAGAGATAGAAGAGGGAGAAGCAGAACAGGGCAGAAGGGAGGTCCACCCTCCATTTCTGAAGTTCTTAGCCAATTTTCCATCTCTCTCTCTCTCTCTTTCTCTGTCTCTCTCTTCTACTTCATCTTCTTCTTTCTTTCTTCTCTGCTTTCTTCCTCCTTCTTTCTGAAAAGAGAGATAGGAAGAGGAGAAGAGCATTAGGCAGGACGGGAGGTCCTACACCTCCCCTCCCCAGTCCTTAGCTACTTTCCTCTCTCTCTCTCTTTCCTTCTTCTTCCTTTTCTCTCAGTTTCTTTCTGAGAAGACACTTAAGGTTGGGTATGTTTATTTATATATAGCAACTTCTTGCCGCTGTCATCGGAAGTGGATTTCTGCCCTCCTTTTGATGGTGGCCTGTCTCCTTAAGGAAATCAGTGGCTGTCAGACCCACTTGAGGTTGGGTATACCAGTTCGAGACATAGGTAACTTTGCCTCTGTCATTGAAAGTGGATTTCTGCCCAACTTTTAATGGTGGCCTGTCTCCTAAAGGAAATCAGTGGCTATCAGTGCTCGCTTGAGGTTAGGTATATCAGTTCAAGACATAGGCAACTTTGCCTCTGTCATCGAAAGTGGATTTCTGCCCACCTTTTGATGGTGGCCTGTTTCCTTAAGGAACAGTGGCTATCAGGGCTCACTGAGATTGGGTATGGCCAGTCTGCACATAGCAACTTTGCTTCTGTCATCGAAACTGATTTCTGCTCAACTTTGAGGTGGCTTGTCTCCTAAAAAGGAAATCAGTGGCAGTCAGCCCACTTGAGGTTGGTATACCATTTTTGAGACATAGGCAAACTTTGCTCTCTGTCATCGAAACCGGACTTCTGCCCACCTTTTGATGGTGGCCTGTCTCCTTAAGGGAAATCAGTGGCTGTCAGGCCGCCCAGTTGAGGTTAGTATAGCCAGTTCGAGCACATAGGCAACTTTGCTCTGTCATCGAGGGGTAAAAGTGATTTCAGCCCACCTTGATGGTGGTCCGTCTCCTTAAGGAAATTAGGAGGTTGTCAGGCCCAGTTGAGGTTGGTATACCATTTCGACATTACAGGGCAACTCCTTGCCTGTGTCATCGAAACTGGACTTCTGCCCACCTTTGAAGGTGGTCTACTCTGCGAAATCAGTGGGCTGTCAGGCCCACTCTGAGGTTGGGTATATTAGTTCGAGACATAGGCAATTTTGCCCTGTCATCAAAACTGGATTTCTGCCCACCTTTTGATGGTGGCCTGTCTCCTTGAGAAAATCAGTGGCTGTCAGGCCCACTTACGGTTAGGTATATCAGTTTGAGACATAGGCAACTTAGCCTGTCATTGGAAGTGGAGCTTTCGCCCACCTTTGATGGTGGCTCAACTTAAGGAAATCAGTGGCTGTCAGGCCCACTTGAGGTTATATACTGTGTTCGGAGACATAGGCAACTTGCCCCTGTCATCAAAACTGGATTTCTGCCCACCTTTAGATGGTGGCCTGTCCCCTTAATGAAATTAGTGGTTGTCAGGCCCACTTGAGGTTGGGTATACCAGTTTGAGACATAGCAACTTCTTTGCCCTGCCATCGAAAGTGGATTTCTGCCCACCTTTGATGGTGGCCTGTCTCCCACACTATTGGCAGTCAAGCCCACTTATGGTTGTATATCAGTGTTCGAGACATAGGCAACTTTGCCTCTGTCATCGAAAGTGGATTTCTGCCCATCTTTTGATGGTGGCCTGTCTCCTTAAGGAAATCAGTGGCTGTCAGGCCCACTTTGAGGTTGGTATGGCTAGGCTCTCGAGACATGGGCAATCCTTGCTCTGTCATCGAAAGTGGATTTCGCCCACCTTTTGATGGTGGCCTGTCTCCTTAAGGAAATTAGTGGCTATCAGGGCTCACCTGAGGTTGGGTATACCAGTTCGAGACATGGGCAACTTTGCCTCTGTCATTGAAACTGGATTTCTGCCCACCTTTTGATGGTGGCCTGTCTCCTTACGGAAATTAGTGGCTGTCAGGCCCACTTCGAGGTTGCACATTTGTTCGAGACATAGTCAACTTTGGCGCCTGTCATCGAAAAGTGATTTCTCGCCCACCTTCTGATGGTGGTTGCCTGTCTCCTTAAGGAAATCAGTGGCTGTCAGTCCCACTTATGGTTGGGTATACCAGTTCGAGACATAGGCAACTTTGCTCAGGCTATCGAAAGATTTCGCCCACTTTTGATGGTGGTCTGTTCCTTAAGGAAATCAGTGGTTGTCAGTCCTACTTATGGTTGGGTATACCAGTTCGAAACATAGGTAACTTTGCCTCTGTCATCGAAAGTGGATTTCTACCCACCTTTTGATTATGGTCTGTCTCCTTAAGGAAATTAGTGGCTGTCAGGCCCACTTATGGTTGGGTATACCATTACGAGACATAGACAACTTTGCCTCTGTCATCGAAAGTGGATTTCTGCCCATCTTTTGATGGTGGCTAGTCTCCTTAAGGAAATCAGTGGCTGTCAGGCCCACTTGAGGTTGGGTATACCAGTTCGAGACATAGGCAACTTTTGTCCTGTCATCGAAAGTGATTTCTCACCATTTCTAATGGTGGCCTGTCTCCTTGAGGAAATCAGTATTGTCAGGCCCACTTATGGTTCTGTATAACAGTGTTCGAGACATAGGCAACTTTGCCTCTGTTATCAGAAGTGGATTTCTGCCCACCTTTTGATGGTGGCCTGTCTCCTTAATGAAATTAGTGGCTGTCAGGCCAACTTATGGTTATATACTGAGTTCGAGACATAGCAACTTTTGCCTCTGTCATCTAGTGATTTCGCCCACCTTTGATGGTGGCCTGTCTCCTTAAGGAAATCAGTGGCTGTCAGGCCCACTTATGGTTTGGTATACCAGTTTGAGACATAGGCAACTTTGTTTCTGTCATCGAAAGTGATTTCTGCCCACTTTTTGATGGTGGTGGCTCTGTTCTAAGGAAATCAGTACAAGTCAGGCCCACTTATGGTTGGGTATTAACAGTTCGAGACATAGGCAACTTTGCCTCTGTCATCGGTGCGATTTCTGCCCACCTTTAATGGTGGTCAGTTCTAAGGAAATCAGTGGCTGTCAGGCCCACTTATGGTTGGGCAGGCCAGTTCGAGACATAGTCAACTTGCTTCGGTCATCTAAAGTGTGGATTTCTGCTCACTTTTGATGGTGGCCTGTCTCCTTAAGGAAATCGGTGGCAGTCAGGCTCACTTACGGTTGGGTATACCAATTCGAGACATAGGCAACTTTGCCTCTGTCATCGGAAGTGGATTTCTGCCCGCCTCTTAATGGTGGCCTGTCTCCTTAAGGAAATCAGTGGCTGTCAGGCCCACTTATGGTTCTGTATAACAGTTCGAGACATAGGCAACTTTGCCTCTGTTATCAGAAGTGGATTTCTGCCCACCTTTTGATGGTGGCCTGTCTCCTTAATGAAATTAGTGGCTGTCAGGCCCACTTATGGTTGGGTATACCAGTTCGAGACATAGGCAACTTTGCCTCTGTCATCGAAAGTGGATTTCTGCCCACCTTTTGATGGTGGCCTGTCTCCTTAAGGAAATCAGTGGCTGCTCAGGCCAACTTATGGTTTGGTATAACAGTTTGGAGACATAGGCAACTTGCTCTCTGTCATCGAAAGTGATTTGCCCACTCCTTTTGAGGGCAGGCCTGTCTCCTTAAGGAAATCAGTGGCTGTCAGGCCCACTTATGGTTGGGTATGTTCTCAGTTCAGACATAATAACTTTGCCTCTGTCATCAGGGTAGGATTTCTGCCCACCTTTGATGGCTCGTCTCTGCGAAATCGGTACAGTCAGGCTCACTCACGGTTGGGTATACACCGAGACATAGGCAATCCTTGCCTCTGTCACTGGAAGTGGATTGCCCGCCTCTTAATCGTGGCCTGTCCTTAAGGAAATCAGTGCGGCTGTCAGGCCCACTTATGGTTGGTATACCAGTTCGAGACATAGTCAACTTTGCTTCTGTCATCTAAAGTGATTTCGCCCACCTTTGATGGTGGCCTGTCTCTTGGCGAAATCGGGTAAGTCAGGCTCACTTGACGGTTGGGTATACACCGAGACATAACTTTGCTCCTCTGTCATTGAAGTGGATTTCGCCCGCTCTTAATGGTGGCTCGTCTCCTTAAGGAAATCAGTGGCTGTCAGGCCCAATTTGTTCTAGATAATGTTCGAGACATAGGCAACTTTTGTTCTCTGTCATCGAAGTGGATTTCGCCCGCCTCTTAATGGTGGCCTGTCTCCTTATGAAATCACCAGTGCTGTCAGGCCCAACTTATGGTTCTGGTATAACAGTTCGAGACATAGGCAACTTGCTCTGTTATCAGAAGTGATTTCGCTCACCTTTGGATGGTGGCCTGTCTCCTTAATGAAATTAGTGGCTGCCAGGCTCACTTATGGTTGGGTATGTTTGTGTTCGGAGACATAGGCAACTTTGCCTCTGTCATCGAAAGTGGATTTACCCACCTTTGATGGTGGCCTGTCTCTTAAGGAAATCAGTGCGGCTGTCAGGCCCACTTATGGTTTGGTATACCAGTTCTGGAGACATAGGCAACTTTGCTTCCGTCATCGAAAGTGATTTTTGCCTGTCTTTTGATGGGTGGCCTGCTCCCTTAAGGAAATCAGTGGCTGTCAGGCCCACTTATGGTTGGTATATTAGTTCGAGACATAGGCAACTTGCTCTGTCATCGAAAAGTGATTTCTGCCCACCTTTTAATGGTGGGCCTGTTCCTTACATGAAATCAGTGCTGTCAGCCCCACTTAAGTGGTTGGTATACCCAGTTCGAGACATAGTCAACTTTGCCTCTGCTGTCATCTAAAGTGATTTCGCCCACCTTTGATGGTGGCCTGTCTCCTTAAGGAAATCGGTGGCAGTCAGGCTCACTTACGGTTGCAGTACAATTCGAGACATAGGCAACTTTGCCTCTGTCATCGGGAAGGATTTCCTCTGCCCACCTTTGGATGGTGGTCTGTCTCCAAGGAAGTGGCTGTCAGGGCCACTTGAGGTTAGGTATACCAGTTCGAGACATGGGCAACTTTGCCTCTGTCATCGAAACTGCATTTCTGCCCACCTTTTGATGGTGAGAGAGAGAGAGAGAGAGAGAGAGAGAGAGAGAGAGAGAGATAAACCATTGCATAAAAGAGAGAGAGAGAGAGAGAGAGAGAGAGAGAGAGAGAGAGAGAGAGAGAGAGTAAAAGCATTAAGTAGGCTCCCTCCGTCAGAGAGAAACAGAGACAAACAGACAAACAAACAAACAGAGAGAGAGAGAGAGAGAGAGAGAGAGAGAGAGAGAGAGAGAGTAAAAAGCATTAAGTAGGTTTTTTCTGTCAGAGAGAGAGAGAGAGAGAGAGAGAGAGAGAGAAGAGAGAGAGAGAGAAAGCATTAAGTAGGATCCTTCCGTCAGAGAGAGTCGGCAGTGTTGATTTTCATCAGAAGGAAAAGGTTATTTTTGGCTTTAAATCGTTGCTGACGTCAGAAACCGCCTCTCCTTCGTAATAAGTTAGAAATGTAAAGTTTAATTACAGCAGATGTTATTAATATTCAGAAGGGCAAAAGTATACAGATTAGTTTCGCAAAATTGGTAGAACTTTAGTAATCTGTTTTATATTTTGCATTTCATATGAAATCAGCCTTCCATTCTTTTCTAGCCTAGAACTGCATTTTGTCATGATTTTATATACCGAGCACGATGGTAAATTCAGCTTGAGTTTGCCTCTCTCTCTCTCTCTCTCTCTCTCTCTCTCTCTCTCTCTCTCTCTCTCTCATATGGATCTAGGTGATACTCCTTAATACAGGTATTTAATTCATAGCTTGGATCTTTTCATTTTCTGTGAATATTCCTGAGCCTCACGGATTGAAGAATGAGTGGAATAAACAATTTTTTTTATAGTCTTGAAATTCTTCCATTTATTTATTTATTACTTTGTTAATTTATCTTTGTTTACGAATAACTGATCTTCTCTTCTTTCTGTATTTCTTATTACTTTCTGTAACTGCTTTCGAATGAACACCATATTAGTTGAAAGCTTGAATTTTAAGTCAATGGCTCCTTTGGTGGGCTAGTTCCATGTGAATAGGGTTCATCTCCTAAATAATAATAATAATAATAATAATAATAATAATAATAATAATAATAATAATAATAATAATAATAATAATAATAAATACTCATAGTAGCATGAATCTTGAAATGGAGAAACAAATCCACAGTTATTTATATATAGATTTATTTTTAAATATATTTGTACCTTGTATAAATAATCACGAAAATATGGAACGTGATGAATATATAAATAAAGATAAATTCCTTCATGGATTTTATTTTTATTTAAATCTGTACCCATGCATAACTGTGGATATTTTTCTCCAATAATAATAATAATAATAATAATAATAATAATAATAATAATAATAATAATAATAATAATAATAATATTCTCTTGCTAGCAACTAATATTCTGCTGAGTGCTTGTTTGTCATCTGATAAATATTTACGAAAGACTGGCTATGAAATTAACCACTGAACTAACCACTGACCTGCTAGACTTTGCTGGACCTCCACTGAAGATTTTCTCCAGTTCTAGAAATCAGTCTAGAGCAGCGACAAGAAAGCTCTACAATGTACTTAATACTTGTAATGAACTATATTATCATCACATAATCACCGCTGTCGTCTTCACTGATGACATTTCCATGATGACAAAACTCATTACAAAGTTATAATGACAAAGAGCAGGAACGGTTTCCCCATGGGAAATCAACACGTAACGAAATGATCCATCCCAGGAAAATGATGGGCATTGCAATCTCTCTCTCTCTCTCTCTCTCTCTGCAGGCTCCCCTCCTCTCTCTCTCTCTCTCTCTCTCTCTCTCTCTCTCTCAGCCACCCCCTCTCTCTCTCTCTCTCTGCAGCCACCCCACCTCTCTGTCTCTCTCTCTCTCTCTCTCTCTCTCTCTCTCTCTCAACCGTCATAGCTTTCAACTGGGGTTATGTAATAATAGCCACTCATTTAATACGTAGATCTGGGTCGGTCAGATTCTTTAAAAATGGACGAACTTGGTGTCATATTTTGCATATTACTTCTTATTTACAGCAGGAATGACCTTGAAATCCTCGCAGCTTCACTCCGTTCCCCTACGCAATATGTACAACCCGTTGCGTCAGACTGCAGGTATATCAGGTACATCTTACCTGGGACAATATTAATTAACAGATTCAGATATCATCTATACTCTTAAACTCGCAGTTTCATGCTTTGACCTTTTCACGGTAATGTTTTGCTTTGGGGAGATGAATATAGATACGAGAAACAATCGGCAATAAAGCTTCAGTTTCTGTTAATATTTAATATGTTCATTTTGTTACTATTCATGTATGCTGTGGAAACTCTATCTTCCACACACTCATGGTTTTATTAGTTGAAAGTACAAGTTATTTTCTAAGATAACTTTAATATACCCAAGACTGTAGAGTATCACTTGAAGCTTACTTTACTTTTAGTAAAAAAAAGGTGGCCATCCTTGATTCAGTAAATCTTTAAGGAAAAATGCTACCTTATTATGAATTGAAATAAACTGAATATAGAATTAAGGACAAAGGCCAAGTATTGGGACCAATGAGGTCATTCAGTGCTAAAACAGAAATTGACAGTATAAGTTTGAAAGGTGTAACAGGGGGAAAACCTCGCAATTGCACTATGAATCAGTTGTTAGGAGAAGGTGGAAAGTAAGATGGAAGAAAGAGAATATGAAAGGAGGTACAGTAAAAAGAACAAAAGGGGTTGCAGCTAGAGGTCGAAGGCACGCCGCATAGAACCTTAAGTAATGCCTTCAGTGCACCGCATGATGTGCGCTGACGGCACTACCCCTCTACGAAGGCTACCTGATTATGGTATCCCAGAATGAAATCTGCATTTCATTTCTGGCAAAAGTCGTCAACGAGTTCAGCCAGTTTCCAGAAACGTCAGGCAGGAAGCGAAGAGCAATGGAATATCATGAGGGTCAAAAAGAGTCCAGCTTTTCAGACAAGTTAGAGCACAGAATTTCATCACTCCGTAATTCTCTCTCGCTACTCAACGTCAACTGATCAAATAGTAAACGGATAGAGAAAGTTTTCAAGCTATTTCCTCTGTATATCTCGAGTTACGTCATCGTCAATACCCTCAGAAGGGGGTCATAATGATGATGGTGAGATGAATACGATGATTTGAATACAACCAGTCCACCTACCCGACCCCACCTTCTTGGAAGTGTCTCTTCTGTGGCGAGTAGAGAAAGTTATAAATTGATGTCATTTTGAACGCCCCAGTTACGTCATCGATGATATGATGATTAGAATGATATGAATACAACCGTCAACCAGTCCTACTTTCTTACAAGCAAAGACAACGCACAAACAAATATCGAGCAACAGGTTCCGGTTGACAGGAGACAAACCACTTCTGAAAATTGTCGTTGCAAAGACCAGGTAATTTCTACCTTCAGCGTCAATGCATCAATGTGGCTAATTGTTTTCTATTAACTGCGATGCAATTGTCACGTGATTTCTTGGTCGGTCGAAGTGGACCCAGCAACCATAACAGCGTATTACCAAACTCGTCAACTTACATTTTTATTTATTCATTAAATTTGTTAATTTATCTGAGTTTTAATACCTAATCACCTCTCCCTGTATTCCCCAATACCTTTTGTTACTTCATTCGAATGAACATCTTAAAATTCTTTGAAACTTCTGGATTTTCAAGTAAATGGCCCCTTTGGTGGAGTTGTTCCATATGAATAGGGTTCATCTTCTGAATAATAATAATAATAATAATAATAATAATAATAATAATAATAATAATAATAATAATAATAATAATAATATGGAAAATTATAGCTAGTGAAGTTTATATACTTTATAAAATATAAAATTGAAACAATTCATTTACAGTGAACGATTATGATTAAGAAGTAAGACAAGGCACTTCTCTCTCTCTCTCTCTCTCTCTCTCTCTCTAATAATAATAATAATAATAATAATAATAATAATAATAATAATAATAATAATATGGAAAATTATAGCTAGCGAAGTTTATTATATACTTCATAAAATATAAAATTGAAACAATTCATTTACAGTGAACGATTATGATTAAGAAGTAAGACAAAGCATTTATCTCTCTCTCTCTCTCTCTCTCTCTCTCTCTCTCTCTCTCTCTCTCTCTCCACTCCCTGCATCTATTGATCAACGACTATTGGTTGCATTCTCATTCTGGATGGTGGGAGGATCTGACGTGTGTCATTTCATAGTGTGGCATTTATACATTCATGGATATCAGGCAGATCGGTCTTTAATTCATCTTCGTCTCTCGCTCTCTCTCTCTCTCTCTCTCTCTCTCTCTCTCTCTCTCTCTCTCTCTCTGTTTGGCTGTCTGTCTGTCTCTTTCTCTCTCTCTCTGACGGAATAACCTGCTTAATGCTTTTTACTCACTCTCTTTCTCTATCTTTCTCTCGCCCTCTCTCTCTCTCTCCCTCTCTCATCAAATGATTCAGACTTAGTAGTCAGTTTCATTGCATGAATAATTCTCTCTCTCTCTCTCTCTCTCTCTCTCTCTCTCAAACAACTTAGATTTAGCAGTTAGTTCATGAATAATTCTCTCTCTCTCTCTCTCTCTCTCTCCTTTCTCAACGTGTAATACTTCTGTGAAAACTTAAAAAAAAATAAATTCCTTTAAAACACGAGAATACCTTTGGGAGTCTCTCTCTCTCTCTCTCTCTCTCTCTCTCTCTCTCTCTCTCTCTCTCTCTCTCATCCAACAACTTAGATTTAGCAGTTAGTTCATGAATAATTCTGTAAGGTCTCTCTCTCTCTCTCCTTTTCTCAACGTGTAAACTTCTGTGAAAACTTAAAAAAAATAAATTCCTTTAAAACACGAGAATACCTTTGGGAGTCTCTCTCTCTCTCTCTCTCTCTCTCTCTCTCTCTCTCTCTCTCTCGCTCTCTCGCTCTCTCTCTCTCTCTCTCTCTCTCACCCACTTTTCCATGTGTAACATGAAGCAATCGTCTCAATACAAAAAAAAAAAAAAACATAAAAAACGATTCCTTTGAAATGAAAGAAAACCGCAGGTACATTTAGGAGTTTCTCTCTTTCTCTCTCTCTAGCACCTTTCCTCCCGTGTAAGCCACAGCGATCACCTCAGTACTAAAAAATAACTGTTTATTTTGGGAAACATCGATTCCTTTGAAATGGATGATAACCCTAGGCTACCTTCGGGAGTCTCTCTCTCTCTCTCTCTCTCTCTCTCTCTCTCTCACTTTTTCATGTCTCGTAATACTACAGCAATCGTCTCAGTTCTCAGTACTGAGAAATAATCGTTTATTTTAGAAGAACAACGATTCCTTTGAAATGGAAGAAAATCCCAGGTTACCCTCGGGAATCTCTCTCTCTCTCTCTCTCTCTCTCTCTCTCTCTCTCTCTCTCTCTCTCTCTCTCTCTCTCTCTCTCGGCCTTTTTCACGTCGCGTATTGCTACAGCAATCGTCTCAGTACTAAGAAACCTGTTTATTTTGGAAAAAACATCGACTCCTTTGAAATATAACAAAACCTCAAGTTACCTTTGGGAGCCCAAGAATGACACGAGAGGCTGAAGAGAGTCTAGCCTTTGACGAAGCAATATTCACAAGTGGCGCTTCCTTTCATCGGCACAAAAGCCTCCGATGGATGGACTATTGAGAAGCAGCGGTTCTGAGTGGGAGGGAAAAACGGGCCAGAGAGCTCTGAAGTCTGTGGGATAGAGTATGAAGAAAAGACTGAGGAATGGCGATGATGAGACTGACAGGAAAAGGAGGTATAATGATAATTACTGTATAGTAGCTGGAAGTGATTCTGTAATATTATATAGCCTAAAATATGAAAGCAAATTTGCCTTAATTAAGTGAGTGGTTAATATTTTCTCTCTCTCTCTCTCTCTCTCTCTCTCTCTCTCACTCTCTCTCTCTCTCTCTCTCTCTCTATTAGTATTTTAAGAAATATTGATATGAGCCAGATTACTTCTAAAGATACTATTAGAGCAGCACCAAGCAAGACCAGTATTATCATAATATAACTTGAGGATAAAATAATAATAATAATAATAATAATAATAATAATAATAATAATAATAATAATAATAATAATAATAATAATAATAATGAAACAAGGAGACCCTGTAACTAGGCTATAATATCGAGATTTAAAAGCCACTCTGTACATAAATATTTTTAACACTACTGTGGCTTTTAATTCTCAATAATAATAATAATAATAATAATAATAATAATAATAATAATAATAATAATAATAATAATAATAATAATAATAATAATAATAATAATAATAATAATAATAATAATAATAATAATAATAATAATAATTACATAGGAATATCATAAGATATGTACCTCCCCAGGTGTACAAACCTTACTAAGTAAATGGATTCGTCCCGCAATTCTCACGGTAGAAAAACGTAACTGGAAATTCATACATCAACCTAATTACCTTCTGGAATAGTATGAAACACCACGTAAAGTCTGGTATATTATCTGGTATAATCATGGGCAAATCCAATACCAGCACATTCTCATTAGCATCTTATAATTACATCTCACCCTGGCTGTTCGCCAGTATCTTCCTGAATACGCTCAGAGAAGACAGTATTCCGATCTGTGACACTCCGTAATCGGAATAGAAAGACACCTGGAATGGAGTGGAATATAAAATTTAGGCCAAAGGACAAGTGCTGGCACCTATGATGAGGTCATTCAGCATTGAAAGGGAAATTGACAGTAAAGTTTTTTTTAAGACGTAACTGGAGGAAAACCTTCTACAGTTGCAGTCTGAAACAACTGTTAGGAGAGGGTTGAGGGAAGTAAGATGGAAGGAAGAGAATGCGAACGGAGCTGCAGTGAAAGCTAGAATGCAAAGATGGAAGGTTAACGGAGCCACAGTGAAAGGAACGAAAGGGGTTGCAGCTAGGGGACAAAGAAGGGACGCTGCAAAGAATCTTAAGTAATGCCGACAGTGTACTGCGTGAAGTACTCTGATGGCACTAGGCCTATTGCTGACATTCATTTCCTCGTACTATAATCTCAGTAAGTTTATTGCCTATGCGAACCCAAACAACGGAGTCAAAAGGCCGTACCTTCACGCGTTAAGGCACCTTTAGAGAGAGAGAGAGAGAGAGAGAGAGAGAGAGAGAGAGAGAGAGAGAGAGAGAGAGAGAGAGAGAGAGAGAAGAGCATTTACTCTAAACTCCCCGACTTATTCATGGAACAATATATAACCTTTCAGCACCTTGCATGTTCCCTTTCTCTAGTCACCTGTCCTTCCAAATGTCAATTTCGAACTTTCTCCCTCCGAGCCAGGAGACACACACACACACACACACACACAGAGAGAGAGAGAGAGAGAGAGAGAGAGAGAGAGAGAGAGAGAGAGCTGACGAAAAGCGACGAGAGATAATTATTTAAAACAGGGGAGGAGAGGGGAACACATTTTGGAGCGCAAAGATAAAGTTGCAGTTTTTGAAAAGGTATCGAGTAAAAGAGGGCGCAGCCAGTGAGGAAAATAAAGCGACTGGGTAAGAATATATAATAACAAAGGCTCTATCTAAAAAAGAACACACACATATACACATACACACACAGATACACACACAAATACACACATACACACAAACAAACAAAATGTAGAAAAACAGACACACCCAAGGAATCAAAGTGTAGGTTCATAAAAAAAATCAACTAAAAAAAGCAGATACACACATACAACCAAACACTCACAAGCAAAGAAAGTGTAGAAAAGAAGACACACCCCCGAGGAAACAAGGTGCAAGTGATAAAAAATTACCAGACATATCTCTTTAATTTCATAAGCCACTTGGTAACAGAGTTCCAAACCATCTGAGAAGTTTTATAGGCCAAAAGTAATTTTCCAAGCCTTTACTTTAACAAGCCTGATTCTCTAGTTTAATCTTTGGCGCATCACTAACTATACTGTGGCCGAAAATAAACAAGTAAAAAATGCGCCGAAATTTCTTCGGCGCAATCGAGTTTTCTGTACATCGTATAATCAAGGCCACCGAAAATAGATCTATCTTTCGGTAGTCTCGATATTATGCTGTATGAGCAGCGGCTCATGAAAATTGAATCACGGCCCGGTGGTGGCCTATCCTATATCGTTGCCAGAAGCACGATTATGGCTAACTTTAACCTCAAATAAAATAAAAACTACGCCGAGGCTAGAGGGCTGCAATTTGGTATGTTTGATGATTGGAAGGTGGATGATCAACATATCAATTTGCAGCCCTCTAGCCTCAGTAGTTTTTAAGATCTGAGGGCGGACAGAAAAAGTGCGGACGGACAGACAAAGCCAGCACAATAACTTTCGTTTACAGAAAACTAAAACTGTAATTTGCTCATTTACATAAATTGTGGATTTCGACTTATTATTTTCTAGTTTATGTTTGGCCATTTCATGCAACCAGAATTTATCTGCATAGTTGTTAATTAAATTAGAGGAAAGTAATAATATAAACTAAGTTGATGGACGAGAGAGAGAGAGAGAGAGAGAGAGAGAGAGAGAGAGAGAGAGAGGGCGCGGCCGAACAGGGGACTGATATCTTACCATAAAACAACCAAATGCTTCCTCTGTTAGCTCTCCATGAGGATGTTTAGAGAATGACGGAAGATATAGAGAACAGAAACTGAGAGAAAATGATCTAGATTATAAATTGTTCATTATCTCATCAAGGTTCAGAAGTAAATTGAATGAGAGAGATAGGACCAATAAGAGAAATAAAAATTACAATGAAATGTCCATGAAGATGCATATGTAGGAGACAGTGTATATATATATATTTAAATACAGGTATATATACAAATATATATTTATAAATACTTGAAAAAACATACATATATATTCAATGTTTCCCTGTATTTTTATTACTAAGTCATAAATACGGCAACAAATAAAAATTTTCTCACCAATCAACGGTCACTTGCAAACATAAATATTTTCCAGATGAACCAGTGCAGTTCTTGGGGAGAAAAATTGAATATTAGGATTACTTTACAAATTTTTTTTCCTTTGAAATCTTTCACTCCCCACATTTTCATTTTTATTATTATCTATCTATATATCTTGTAATTGAAGTAATATGATATATAAATGTGTGTTGAGATATATATACAAAGAATGTATGTATATATATGTTATATATATAATGTGTGAATATGTATGTATATATATACATACATATATAATCAAACTATATATAAACACATTGCAAAGACTAAATGAATAAATACAAATCAAATCAAAGCTAGAAATTGAATGATAAACCCCCAAGATATAAATAACTTTCTGCAGATATACGATCATGAACCCCGAGTCTCCCTTTCTAATGCCTTCCCATATCAAATATATGCCACACGCTATATATAAATACAAGATCGTCTCCGTCTGGAATCACTTTTATCTTCCTGAATATTGAAGCCACTATACATATAAAGATATATATCCAGGATTATTTCGTTGGTGATTCAATCTCTATATATATATTTTCTGGGTCTACCTACATTGCTAAATTGCATATATATGCGCGCGCGTATATACACATATAAGTATATATATATACATATATATTTATATATATATATATATCAGCATATATAAAAATATATATACAGTTTTTAATCTTCGGATATATATTGCTAAATAATGTACATCTCAACTTCAGAGGAAAGGAGCTTCAGTCTTAGTTTTTTGTTTTTGCTTGACCTCCTATAACTTTCAATCATATTCTACGGTTCTGAAATCATTGATACTTAAATGCAGTAGTAAGCTTTACAATATTCGTTCAAGTTGTAATTTTCAGCGACAGTTCTGAGCAAAATAAACATTTTTCGATATAACCTACCAAGTAACCTTACACAAATGGATTTATGACACCACAATGAACGGAATGCTTGCATAATGAGAAACGCGATCTTCCATAATGAAATCAAGAGTTAAATTTGAGCAATGTCCAACGAAAAACATGGGGAACAATAAAGTAACAAATGCAATGTTATGATGAGAGAGAGAGAGAGAGAGAGAGAGAGAGAGAGAGAGAGAGAGAGAGAGAGAGAGAGAGTTGCTGTTGTGTAAGCCTAGGCCTATATGTAGAGCTACTCATTTCATTATTTTTTTTCTTCTAGAGATTGAGCGATACTATATTTGTATAGCATGTTTTAGCAATGGAGAGAGAGAGAGAGAGAGAGAGAGAGAGAGAGAGAGAGAGAGAGAGAGAGAGTTGCTGTTGTGTAAGCCTAGGCATATATGTAGAGCTACTCATTTCATTATTTTTTTCTTTTAGAGATTGAGCGATACTATATTTGTATAGTATGTTTTAGCAATGGAGAGAAAGAGAGAGAGAGAGACTATGGCAACGTCAAGAAACATCCAGTTACTTGTGCTTTCCCGCCGAAGTTAACGTGCTACTCCGCACATCACAGAGAACGCTCTTGCGGATTTAAATAGATTTGGTCCACCTACCCTAGCTGTCACATTTGTTGCCATTAATTCCAGCTGACCTTTAACACCGTGAAATACAAATATGAATGTGTGAAAATTAAAGAAATTACCATTACCTCGTAAGATGATGCAATAATAAGCCTGTTCATAACGGAAAACGAGTAAATATTGCCGTTCTGATAAACAGTACTACACCGAGATATCCATACGCTATCTTTTAGATCTCTATGAACGAAGTTATCTGAGAAATTCTGATTACTTCGGACATGCATGGGGTTTTTAAGTATCTGAGCGTCTTTGTTTTGAGATTTAACATATGTAATATAATTTGCATTGTATTTTCATATTCTAGAGTAAATTTACCGAGATTATGTGTTTTCTGTAAGAAAAAAATGAAAATTCGATGAACGAAATCTAATGAAAACTGTATCCTCACTTTTCTTGCCGAGTGTGCATATATATATATATATATATATATATATATATATATATATATATATATATATATATATATATATATATATAGTATATATATATATATATATATATATATATATATATATATATATATATATATATATATATATATATATATATATATATATAGATCATAAACAGACCCGACAAACATCTCAGGTTGAAGAGGTAAAGCATGCATGTCTCTTACAAGAACAAGTTTATTCTGCCAACGTTTCATATGCATCCTCAAGGCTGGAAATTACAGACAATAAATATGTCACTTCCACAATGGGAAAAGCTAAAAATTTTAAAATTTTAAAAATTTTTAAACATTTACAACTAAAAAAAAAAAAATTAAAACAAGAACTTGAAAGAACACCTGCAAGGGAAGGCTAAAAAGTGACTAGAAAGACAGGAGGAAATAAACAAACAGAAAGAAACCTATAATATATATATATATATATATATATATATATATATATATATATATATATATATATATATATATATATATATATATATATATATATTATTAGAATGGAGAAGACAAAA
Source organism: Macrobrachium rosenbergii (assembly GCF_040412425.1). Classification (NCBI taxonomy): domain Eukaryota; kingdom Metazoa; phylum Arthropoda; class Malacostraca; order Decapoda; family Palaemonidae; genus Macrobrachium; species Macrobrachium rosenbergii. The sequence continues at coordinate 6,359,149 of NC_089746.1, read as the reverse complement.
TTACCCTGTCCAAAACACGTACAAAATGACAGAATCGCCCAAATTTCCACGTGGCAGAAAAAGATAAAATTTTAATTAAAAAAAACAATAACCTAATAGAAGAGAGTAAAAATTTTGGTTCTTGACCTTATAGACTAAGCTGGCCTTGTGCCAGTACGGTCTCTTGCTCCTGAGAGGTGCTTGAATAATGATTTGCTTCGTAATACCTTCCAGTTTGGTGCTATATGAACTTGACTATAAAGCAAAAATACTTCTTTCCCAGGAATGAAATTATTATAAATGCATTATATATTACATAAACGTCTTACAAATCATGAAATTGCATTTTGATTACTTACTAAGACATTGCATTTTTATTTTCATTTCTGTTAAGAACTGAGACACAGCATTTTCCTCAAGTAATACAACCAGGAAAAGAAGGTATTAATGATATTGCGACACGAGTCTAGAACAGAGCTGTCTTCCTTTCAGAAAATGTAAAGGAATATTGAATTTTTGACAAAAGACGAGGATATATCTGATTTTCTATTGACAATCGCTTATAGATTTCCTATATTCAAACAACGAGACCAGTGTCAGATCACAGATTGAGCAGAAGACGACTTGTGGATCTTTTGCAAATAATTTTTAACATTTACCTTAACAGGACTGACAATATAACCGTGGTGGTGTATTTGCTCCGTCATATATGTTGGCTATGTTAGAGAGGAGGGATCTTTTGCAAATAATTTCTCAAAACAGTTTGATATCAATAGGACTGACAATTTGACTTTGATGGTGTACCCGTACCGTCAGAAATGTTTGCAATATGTGGGAGGAGAGATCTTTTACAAATAATTTCTCAATAATATACCCTAAACAGGCATGACAATTTAACCATGATGGTGTACCAGAAATGTTTGCGATACAAGAGAGGGTCAAGACAGTGGATTTGTCTCTGCTACACACACACATACACAAAAATTATTTACGGATGCTTATTGCGTTGCATATAAGTAAGACAATACAATGACAAAATGTTCTTAACCATTTTAACTTTGTACAGCTATAAAAAAAAATGAAGTTATTACGCATACATATTGAGTTATACATAAGTTAATATAAAAATTGTAATCATATTCTTAACCTCATATAACTGTAAAATAACCATTGTTAGAATTGCATTTTGCCGTATACAATTACAGGAGATATTTTGCTAAATGAATCTCCGATATTTGAAAACTATTGGAGGTTTCAAATAAACAACTGATTTCTAAGAGATTCAAGAGGGCTGACAAAATATGAGAGAGAGAGAGAGAGAGAGAGAGAGAGAGATGGGGGTAAAAATATAATGCATAGTAGCTATCGTAATAATATCTTGACAAAGTACTTAGAGAGATAATAATAAAAAAAAATACATAATAGCTAGGTTAAAATTAGACGATAATAATGCTTCATGCAATTACCCAACCATAATTATGAATAATTTTGTTTCAAAAAAACATCCCTCAAAAGTCTCGTTTAAAATCAGGTGTTGACTCCAACAACATCCCTATTTTCGAAAAAAAACTCCGTGATTGGCTAAAATTCGCGGAAATGAAAAGAACTATCACAAAATTCAGGGAAACTGTAATTACCGAGACAGAATAAAAAAAAAAAAAATTAAAACGCAGCAAGGACATGAAAAAGATGAAATTCTGATCTGGAAAAAAAAAACTCTAGCGGGCAATGTTCCCCGATTTTGAAAAATCGAGAAAAAAGGCATTTTTTCAATTTCTGGAAAGCTGGAGTTGGGGAATTAGATAGGGGGGATACTTATTGATACCTAGATGAAGAGGGGGATTATGTATCCAGTAATGGAATTGTATGTATCCTTGAAGATATCAACTGATAATTTCACAAGGAGACTGAGCTTCTATGCACTAAGTGGACTTTCGTATTCAAATAATTGGTGGACTCCAATGAAGGGTTCTTGACGGCAATCCTGGCGTATGAGAGAGAGAGAGAGAGAGAGAGAGAGAGAGAGAGAGTGAGAGAGAGAGGAGAGAATCTTAGGAATATCTTGCAAATAGTTTCATAACAATGCGGTCAGGATTACTTTTTCAAAGTTCTCATGTTTTGATGGTATGCAATATTGGCAGACTAATGAACACCCTTTTTCTCTCTCTCTCTCTCTCTCTCTCTCTCTCTACTCTAGCTGCGACTCACAACAGTAGTCTGTGAATTCTTACCATTGTGGCACGAGAGAGAGAGAGAGAGAGAGAGAGAGAGAGAGAGAGATGAAAATGTTTTCCTAATAGAAAGAACGTATACAGAGAAAGTGAGAAAGTACAGACCGAGAGAATGAGTGAAAGTTCCTTTCTAAATATGCCGAAAGTTAAGCCACCTTGTCTGATTAGTGATTGCAGGGTTAACAACCAATTAAATATAGGAACCGCTGGCACATCTGAAAGAAATTTACGCTTCAAAAAACTCACAACATACCGAAGGAGTTTGGTAAGAGCGGGGAAGGGTTAAATGAGGCAGGGAAAGCCACAAGAGAAAGTTTAAGAACATTTGAGCAAGTAAAATTCAGGTATGAAATACTGGAACCTGAACAAGGTTCATGAACGTCCAACAAGGCTTCCTAAGTCTTCTAAAGGGTCAATAGAAGAAGGAAATTCAGTGTTACCCAATTCGTTCCCTTAAAGATTTCCGATACCGGAATGGAATGGTAGCTCCGGTTATCAGCCCCCAAAAAAGAGTGAATTGACAGAGCGTTATCTTTTATGATCGATTTCCTTGCAGTGGGGTTCCATAGTGACATTTTGATCTGGACTTTATATTCTCCTTTCACTAACTTTTCGTTTGTAGACCTTCTTTCACTTTCACGCCTGCTGTGACAGACTTTCCCTCACTATTTTCTCTTTCTCAAGCACACTTGCGAATGTTCTTTCTTGAAAATTATGTTTTTCCAACAATCAAGACTTCTAGTGAATTCCTTGCCACAAGTTTCTCCATTCTCATTTGCTCCAGAGACTCAAAAAATTATCAATTATTTCTCCTTTCGCTGACTTTTAGTTCTTAAATCTTCCCTTCACAATCGTTCCTGCTTTGACAGACTTTCCCTCAATATTTTCTTTTCCCAAGCACACTTACGAGTGTTCTTCCTTGAAAATTATTTATTGCAAACATTCAGGCCTTTTAGTAACCTCCTTTCCGCAAGACACTCCATTCTCATTTACTCCAGAGGCTCAAAAAAAATGCCAACAGTGGCATTTCTTTCCATCAGCCTTTTTATACACAAACTGCAAAGTGTTACGATCCCTTCACATTTACCAAAGTCAACAGCAAACAGAGTCATATTTTCCTAAAAAACTTCCTTTTCACCCCCATTCTTTGACATTCCTGTACCATTTGAGCTCACTGTCATAACAATTTCTTCTTCCACAATCAAGCTGACCCAGATTATCTAAGATGGAGAGAGAGAGAGAGAGAGAGAGAGGTGGGAAATATTAGTCTTAAAACCCCTAGAAAATTATCTCAAGAATAATACTTAAATATGATAAATTTTAGATTTTCTGAAACAGAGAGAGAGAGAGAGAGAGAGAGAGAGAGAGAGAGAGAGAGAGAGAGAGAGAGAGAGAGAGAGAAATATTATTCATTTAACCCAGGGAAACTTATGTCTCAAGAACAATACTTAAATCTAATAAATTTTAGATAATCTGAAACAGAGAGAGAGAGAGAGAGAGAGAGAGAGAGAGAGAAGAGAGAGAGAAATATTATTCATTTAACTTAGGAAACTTATGTCTCAAGAACAATACTTAAATCTAATAAATTTTAGATAATCTGAAACAGAGAGAGAGAGAGAGAGAGAGAGAGAGAGAGAGAGAGAGAGAGATGGGAAACAAAATATTGTCTTCTCTCCCTTGTCTTCAAGAGCACACTGCAAGCGATAGCTTGTTCTAGTATATATCTTCAGTAACCACAAGTCTAGTCACTGTTTTCTTACCTATTCCTGCACACGCACACCCACACACACACACACTCTGTCCCTTCTCCTTCTTATCATTCAGTGAAACAAATTCCAATTCTGCGCCACATAAACACATTTCCATCCCCAAGAATTCTGTGCATTTTTTTTTTTTTTTTTTTGGTAATGGCAGTTAAGGGTATGGGACCACAAATACTATTCCCAGGGCATTTGGTGATTTTCACACCTCCCAAAATAGTTGGGATGACATACTTTTATTTTCCAGCATACTGTTATTATTATTATTATTATTATCTCTCTCTCTCTCTCTCTCTCTCTCTCTCTCTCTCTCTCTCTCTCTCTCTCTCTCTCTCTTTCTTTCTCTCTCTCTTGTCAGTCTGATTGGCTTAAGTGGTTATCTCTCTCTCTCTCTCTCTCTCTCTCTCTCTCTCTCTCTCTCTCTTAAACGACGGAAAAAAAAACAATTCAACTGACTAGACAAAAAAAGAGATAGAGATATAGAA
>NC_089746.1:6342194-6352194 GCF_040412425.1 Macrobrachium rosenbergii | reverse complement strand
CTCTCTCTCTCTCTTTCTACTCTAGCTGCGACCTACAAGAGTAGTCTGTGAACTCTTACCATTGTGGCACGAGAGAGAGAGAGAGAGAGAGAGAGAGAGAGAGACGTCTTTCCTAATGGAAAGATCGTATATAGAGAGAAAGTGAGAGAGAAGTACAGACCGAGAGAATGAGTGAAAGTTCCTTTCTAAATATGCCGAAAGTTAAGCCACCTTGTCTGATTAGTGATTGCAGGGTTAACAACCAATTAAATATAGGAACCGCTGGCACATCTGAAAGAAATTTACTCTTCAAAAAACTCACAACATACCGAAGGAGTTTGGTAAGAGCGGGGAAGGGTTAAATGAGGCAGGGAAAGCCACAAGAGAAAGTTTAAGAACATTTGAGCAAGAAAAATTCAGGTATGAAATAATGGAACCTGAACAAGGTTCATGAACGTCCAACAAGGCTTCCTAAGTCTTCTAAAGGGTCAATAGAAGAAGGAAATTCAGTGTTACCCAATTCGTTCCCTTAAAGATTTCTTTTCCCAAGCACACAAAAAAAGAGTGTTCTTATCTTTTGATGATCGATTTCCTGCAAACATTCAGACTGGACTTTATATTCTCCTTTCTTTCCGTTTGTAGACACTCCATTCTCATTTTACGCCTGCTGTGACAGACTTTCCCTCACTCTTTCCCAAGACACTTGCTGTTCTTCCTTGAAAAAATTTTTCCAACAATCAGTGCCATTTCTTTCAATCAGCCTTTTATACACAAACTGCAAAGTTTATCAATTATTTCTCCTTTCGCTTACTTTTACCAAAGTCAACCCTTCAAACAGTCATATTTTCCTAAAATATTTCCTTTTCCCCCCATTCTTTGACATTCCTGAAAAATTATTTGAGCTCACTGTCAGAACAATTTCTTCTTTCCACAATCAAGCCATTCTCGTTTACCCAGATTATCTAAAAACAGTGAGAGAATCAGCCTTTTAGAGACAAACTGAGAGAGTTAGAGACATTTAGAGAGAGAGAACGAAACAGGTGGGAAATATTATTTAAAACCCTAAAACCCCTAGAAAATCATATCAAGAATAATACTTAAATATGGTAAATTTTAGATTTTCTGAAAAGAGAGAGAGAGAGAGAGAAGAGAGAGAGAGAGAGAGAGAGACTGTTATTAATTTAAACCCAGGGAAACTTATATCTCAAGAACAATACTTAAACCTAATAAATTTTAGATAATCTGGAAAGAGAGAGACAGAGAGAGAGAGAGAGAGAGAGAGAGAGAGAGAGAGAGAGAGAAATCTTGATAATCTTGAAAACTTTTTGTCCTAGTTTTATCAAGAATAATACTTAAATCTCTCTCTAAATTTTAGATTTTCTCTCTCAGAGAGAGAGAGAGAGAGAGATATATATATATATATATATATATATATATATATATATATATATATATATAATCTTGTAATTTCAAGAACAATGGTCCCGTGGATGAAGTATATAATAGATCCTCACGTGAAAATGAAAGGATCTTGGTACCAAGATAGAGAACTTTTATTCCAAAGTCATCTTCAGGGTACTGAAGATGACTTTGAGAATAAAAGTTGTATAATATATATATATATATATATATATATATATATATATATATATATATATATATATATATATATATATATATATATATATATATATATATATATATATATATATATATATAGAGAGAGAGAGAGAGAGAGAGAGAGAGAGAGAGAGAGAGAGAGAGTCTATTGCAAAAAATACCTAAACTTCAAGAGAAGCGAGGGAGAGAAAAGTCTAACATTTCAGGCAAGTGATAATCTCTCGAAACTTTCGTAATAAACTTGACTTTCAGAGAACGTCAAGGGGAGAAAATGAAGGTCAAAGGATTCACAAAACTTTCCACATTTTATTCTTTTAAGAAGAGAGAGAGAGAGAGAGAGAGAGAGAGAAATATTAGTCGTAAGACCAGGAAAAGTTTTGTCTCAAGAACAATGCTTAAGTTTAATAATTTTGAGATTTTCTTAAATAGAGAGAGAGAGAGAGAGAGAGAGAGAGAGAGAGAGAGAGAGAGAGAGAGAGAGAGAGAGAGAGAGAGAGAGAGAGAAATATTAGTCATAAAATCACGAGAAAGATGTCTCAAGAACAATGCTTAAATCTTCAACAGAGAGAGAGAGAGAGAGAGAGAGAGAGAGAGAGAGAGAGAGAGAGAGAGAGAGAGAGAGCCATAAAGCGCCAAGAAACATATGTCTGAATAAAAATCCTTAAATATAATAATTCTGAGATAATCTGAAAATAATTTCTGAAAAATAATATTCGTCCTAACACTAGCCCTTGAATATCTCCTTAACTAAGAGGACACACATTTTTCAAATGACCTTTGTCTATTGCTAGATTTCTCTCTCTCTCTCTCTCTCTCTCTCTCTCTCTCTCTCTCTCTCTCTCTGTTTCAGATTTAAACACTGTTCTTGAGACAACTTTCTCGTGGTTTATTACTAATATTTCTCTATTTAAGAATTTATTTTCAGACAAACGTTCTCTGGGTTTTCTAACTAATTTCTCTCTCTCTCTCTCTCTCTCTCTCTCTCTCTCTCTCTCTCTCTCTCTCTCTCTCTCTCACAGCACTAGGCCTGAGCGCATGAAACGAAAGAATAAAAATTGTAATATTTAACAGGAACCCAAGTTGATACAAGAGAGAGAGAGAGAGAGAGAGAGAGAGAGAGAGAGAGAGAGAGAGAGATTCTCCTCCAAAGTTGCATGATAAAAACCTCTCTCTCTATCTCTCTCTCTCTCTCTCTCTCTCTCTCTCTCTCTCTCTCACACGGCGCGAGGACTGAGCAGAAGAAACGAATAAAAAAATAATGGAATATTTTACAGGAACCAAAGGTTTTACGACCAAGGAAGAAAAAAATAAAGACAACAAGGTTAACAAAAAAAAAACCAGAGTGGGTGAGATATTGAGTACATACGAATCTGCATATATCACTCGGGCCGAGACGGGTACATGGGATGAAACGGACTTTTTACATCAGAGATTTTATTACGTTGTTTTCCCTAGGGGAGGGAAACAATTTATTTAGAGGTTAATCTTTGCTTTGGGTTGTGTATATATATATATATATATATATATATATATATATATATATATATATATATATATATATATATATATATATATATATATATATATATATATATATATATATATATATATGTATGTGCATATGTAAATACACACATACATATATATATATACATATGTATGTATATATACTGTACATATGTATGTATTATATATATATATATATATATATATATATATATATATATATATATATATATATATATATATATATATATATATATATATATTACTAAAAGGACCTCATTCAAACTAGATGTACGGATACTTGATAATGTGGACTGTTTGTCCAAGAAAGTTTGTAACTTTTTCTGAATAAATACTCCATTTTATACCATCCAGCTTGAATGAGGTCCTTTTAGTAATTCTACTAATGCACAGAACAATTGTGTAATTGATAAAGTTAATATATATATATATATATATATATATATATATATATATATATATATATATATATATATATATATATGAAAGGACAATACAAAGATAATTGCCACATTCGTACTTCATGTGTTGAATCAAGGATGTGCCTTACATTAGCAACTTTACTCTTCTGCACATTAGTAGCAGACTGAACCCTCCGTTACCGACTTCAGCCAAACTCTTTACTTGAAGTTTTTATTTCAACAGGAGGCAAAGAGAACGTAACTTTAAACAAAGGTCTTCAATCTTCATAACTGCAAAAAAATAAAACATTATATCCTTAGTTATTATTATCATTATTATTATTATTATTATTATTATTATTATTATTATTATTATTATTATTATTATTATTTTAACAGGAGGGAAAGAAAACGTAACTTTAAACAAAGATGTTCAATCTTCATACTTGCAAAAAAATAAAACATTATATCATGAATTATTATTATTATTATTATTATTATTATTATTATTATTATTATTATTATTATTATTATTATTATTTTTTAACATTTAACAGGAGGGGAAGGGAACGTAACTTTAAACAACGATCTTTAATCTTCATAATTGCAAAAAAATAAAACATTAAATCCTGAGGTATTATTATTATTATTATTATTATTATTATTATTATTATTATTATTATTATCATTTTAACAGAAGGAAAAGAGAACGTAACTTTAAACAAAGATCCTCAATCTTCATAATTCCAAAAAAATAAAACATTAAATCCTGAGTTATTAAATTATTATTATTATTATTATTATTATTATTATTATTATTATTATTATTATTTTAACAGGAGAAAAGGGAACGTAACTTTAAACAAAGTTCTTCCGTCTTCATTAATTGAAAAGAAAAAAAACAAAAAACATTAAATTAGTTTCCATAAGAGTTAAAAGGTAAAAACACAGGTGCGGCGACAAATTAAACTCGTCAATGTTTTGCTACATAATCACGGTTGTTACTCGACAATCTCTCTCTCTCTCTCTCTCTTTATATATCAAGTTCTCCTCATTTTGTTTTTCTCTCTCATATATTTAAGTTATTCATAACTAATATTCTCAGCTATCATTACATTATTATTATTATTATTATTAATATTATTATTATTATTATTATTATTATTATTATTATTATTTTAGAAGGGAGGAAAAGAAAATGGAAAATTATAGATCTTCAATCTTCATAATTGCAAAAAAAAACATTAAATCCTGAGTTATTATTATTATTATTATTATTATTATTATTATTATTATTATTATTATTATTATTATTATTATTTCAACAGGAGGAAAAGAGAACGTAACTTTAATTATAGATCTTCAATCTTCATAATTGCAAAAAAAAACATTAAATCCTGAGTTATTATTATTATTATTATTATTATTATTATTATTATTATTATTATTATTATTATTTTAATAGAAGGCAAAGTGGCCAAAGATCTTCAATCTTCATAATTGCAAAAAAAAAACATTAAATCCTGAGCTATTATTATTATTATTATTATTATTATTATTTTAACAGGAGGAAAAGAGAACGTAATTTTAAACAAAGTTCTTACGTCTTCATGATTGCAAAAAATAAAACATTAAATAATTTATTATTATTATTATTATTATTATTATTATTATTATTATTATTATTATTATTATTATTTTAACAGGAGACAAAGTGAACGTAACTTTAAACAAAGATCTTCAATCTTCATAATTGCAAAATAAAAAAAACATTAAATCCTAGTTATTATTATTATTATTATTATTATTATTATTATTATTATTATTATTATTATTATTATTATGCAGAACATGAACCCTGTTCATATGGAACAAGCCCACAAGGGCCATTCATATGAAATTCAAGCTTCCAAAGAATATGCAGTATGGTATTCATTCGAAAGGAGTAACAGAAGATAACAGGAAATCCAGAAAGAATAGATCTTTATTGAAAAACAAAAAGAATAAATTAATTAATAAATAGATAAAAATGTAAAAAAAATTAAAATTGCGAGTAAGGATACACGACCAATAAAAGAAAGATTTTTGTTTGCGAAGGAGTAAATTAAAGCAGAGAATTCAAGAATTCAAGGCATAGAATTCCCTGCTTCTCCTTTCCAAAGATTTCCAATATCCGGTCGTGGGTGTGAAAGGAGAAGGCGAAAATGGAAAATTATCTTTCCATTTCCTCCTGAATAAAGTGGTCGGTCTGGGATTTTATCCTTTGTTTTTCTGAGTCTGTTGTTCTCTTTCTTTTCGGAATTCTGAGCTTCTGGAAATTGTAAGACTTATTTCCAATTCGTTTCCGGCTATTGTTCTGGACTGGTGAAACGGACAGCTATTATTTCGAACTGATTGAATGGCCAGTTGTTATTCTGGACTGGTAAAGTGGAGAACTATTACTTTGAACATATAAATTAGGGTACAGTTAAGGCCGCCGCTAACGCTGAGTTATACCTGCACAGTTATGTCCGCGCAGGCAAGACTGAACGTTAGTGGGTTCAGGTTTTGCCTGCGCAGGCCGACTGCGCAGCCATAACTGCGCAGGTATAACTGAATGTTAGTGGCGACCTTTATACTGAAATGGTAAAATGAAGTGAAGTGAGCAACCATTATTTTGAACCAATAAGATGCAAAACTATCATTTTGAACTGGTGAAATGGAAAGGTATTATTTGGGATAGGTAAAAGGAAACTCTATAACTTCGAATGGTTAAATCAACAACTATAATTTTGAATAGGTAAAATGGGCTACTATTATTCTGAATTGGAAATGAACAACTATTGTTTCCAATTGGTGAAATAGAGAACTTATTATTCTGAATGGTAAAGTGAACAGATATTATTATGAATTGATAAAATGGGCAATTTTTGTGCTGAATTATCTGAATGGAGAACCAACAGTCAATTCGAGTCTGAAGATAAAGTAAGTTTCAAAGAGTTGATTATTTTCTGTACAGCCGCTACAGCGTATAATCAAGGCCACCGAAAATAGACCTATCTTTCGGTGGTCTCGGTATAATGCTGTATGAGCCGTTGCCCATGAATCTTTAACCACGGTCCGGTGGTGTCCTATCCTATGCCGTTGCCAGAAGCACGATTTTGGCTAACTTTAACCTTAGATAAAAAAAAAAGCAACTGAGGAGGTTAGAGGGCTGCAATTTGGTATGTTTCATGATTGGAGGGTGGATGATCAACATACCAATTTGCAGCCCTGTAGCCTCAGTAGTTTTTAAGATCTGAGGGCGGACAGAAAAAGTGCGAACAGAAAAAAGTGCGGACTGACAAACAAAGCGGCACAATACTTTCCTTTTACAGAACACTAAAAAGGAAAGGTTAATAACTGCAAATTACGAGGTAGAAGAAGAAAGGGAGAGATTAAGAGGAATGAGAGGAGGAAGAAAGTGAAGGTAGAAAGATATTGAACGGTGGAAGGTTCCTAACTGGAGAATAGAAAGATGAAGAGTAAGGAGTAGTAGTAGTAGTAGTAGTAGTAGTAGTAGTAGTAGTAGTAGGAGGAGGAGGAGGAGGAGGAGTAGGAAGAGGAGAGGAGGAGGAGGAGGAGTAGTAGTAGGAGTAGGAAGAGGAGTAGTAGTAGTAGTAGTAGTAGTAGAAGTAGTCGTAGGAGGAGTAGGAGTAATGGGAGGAGGAGGAAGAGGAGCAGGAGTAGGAGTAGTAGAAGAAGGAGGAGGAAACAGGGGAAGAGAAGGAAGGAGGTTTTTATGAAATAATTTAAAGGAAAAAAAAAAAAAAATTATATCTTTCTCAAATAAGGAAACAAAGTCTAAGTATCCACCCCAGCATGAGTCATAGAGAGAGAGAGAGAGAGAGAGAGAGAGAGAGAGAGAGAGAGAGAGAGAGAGAGGAAGGGGACACTGGCCTAATATTCGTCGCTACAAATCGTCTAAAAGTTTCACTCAAACAGCCTGAAGCGTTTCTTTAGAATTGAAAATATACTTAAAATGAATTACTGCCGAGAGATATTTACTATGCAAATAGGCCTTTTCGCTTCTCCATTCAAAAGTTTGATGCAACTTTTGTAATAGGTCCGTGGGACTGTGCCAGCCCTCTTAATACACAGTAGAACTAACTTTCCCGAATGAGAGAGAGAGAGAGAGAGAGAGAGAGAGAGAGAGAGAGAGAGAGAGAGAGAGAGAGAGAGAGATTTTAATTAGGGGTTATGCTATATACACTATACTGATATTATACTGTAATGAGAGAGAGAGAGAGAGAGAGAGAGAGAGAGAGAGAGAGAGAGAGAGAGAGAGAGAGAGTTTTATTTAGGGGTATATTATATACACTATGCGGATATGATACTGTATGAGAGAGAGAGAGAGAGAGAGAGAGAGAGAGAGAGAGAGAGAGAGAGAGAGAGAGAGAGAGAGAGATTTTAGTTATGGGTATATTAAATACACTATACTGATATGATACTGTATGAGAGAGAGAGAGAGAGAGAGAGAGAGAGAGAGAGAGAGAGAGAGAGAGAGAGAGAGAGAGAGAATTTTCGTTAGGGGTATATTATATACACTATACGGATATGTTACCGTATGAGAGAGAGAGAGAGAGAGAGAGAGAGAGAGAGAGAGAGAGAGAGAGAGAATTTTAGTTAAGGGTATATTATTATATACACTATACGGATATGTTACCGTATGAGAGAGAGAGAGAGAGAGAGAGAGAGAGAGAGAGAGAGAGAGAGAGAGAGAGGAAAGAATTTTAGTCAGCGGTATATTATATATACACTATACGGATATGATACTGCATGAGAGAGAGAGAGAGAGAGAGAGAGAGAGAGAGAGAGAGAGAGAGAGAGAGAGAGAGAGAGAGAGAGTCATATGCTTCAAATAACTTTTCCTTGCGGGAAAAATTTTAGGCTTAACTCTGGTTGCCTATTGTATATTAGCATAATGTTCACGCTTGAATTTTTATTCATAAAGTAAGTTTTAAAACTTTGTATTTCATAAGGTGAACTGTAAGGCAGATATTTAGCATTTGTATATTTAACTGTATTCTAGAAGCATATACAAAAACATATGTATAATAAAATTATAATATCACAGTAATAAAAGGAAAATAAAATAACAAAAAATGAAAATAAAACAAAATAAAAACAATGAAAATAAAATGAAATAAAATGAATATAAAAAACAAAATAAAAGTAAAATAAAATAAAGTACAAAGAAAACAAAATAAAGTGAAACGAAAATTAAAAAAAATGAGAATTAAATAAAATAAAATATGAATAAAAATAAAAATAAATAAAAAGAAAATATAATAAAATGGAAATAAAATATATCACAGAAATAAAATGAAAATAGAATAAACTTATGTAATTCAAATTATACCATAACAGAAATGAAATGGCAATAACATTTCTGAAGTTGTCAGGAACAGCACAGTTGAAATTTACGAAACAACACATTACTAAAAGCTTTTCTTATTCTTGGGGAGAAATGACTACTCAGTATTAAAAACCCCTTGAGAGAGAGAGAGAGAGAGAGAGAGAGAGAGAGAGAGAGAGAGAGAATCAATGCGTATTTAACATTTTATTATAAATATAGAATCTAGGCCAAAGGCCAAGCACTGAGACCAATGAGGTCATTCAGCGCTGAAATGGAAATTGACAGTAAAAGGTTTGAAAGGTGTAACAGGAGGAAAACCTTGCAGTTGCACCATGGATCAATTGTTAGAAGAGGGTGGAAAGTAAGATGGAAGAAAGAGAATATGAAAGGAGGTACAGTAAACTTAACGAAAGGGGTTGCAGCTAGGAGCCAGAGGCACGCTGCAAAGAACATTAAGTAATGCCTACAGTGCACCGCATGAGGTGCACTAACGGCACTACTAATCCCCAACGGTTTTTTTTTTTAATGACATAGCACTCTTAAAATTTAGGTCAAATGTTCCAGTACCCTTCTTTATTAAGTCAAATACTGAAAATTATGAAAAGACTTCAGGTTAGAATCTCAGTTTTTCGTTTTCATTTTCCATACATCCTTAAAATGTCTAACTTCATTATTCCAAATTTTGCAGTTCGCATTCAGTTTCATCATTCCTTTTTTGTTTTTTTTTACTTAGTTTTTTTATTACTTCGGCATAAAGTAAGTTAAGTACTAGTCTTTTATGAAAGACTGTTAACTTTCATTTTTCTCTCATGAAAGTCTGTTTTTGAAAAGTTCAACCATACAATTCACCACACCTAGAAACAATGATTAAATATGCTATTGTAATATTCTTGTGAAAGCTCACTTGCCTTGCATATATATATATATATATATATATATATATATATATATATATATATATGTATATATATATATATATATATATATATATATATATATATATATATATATATATATATATATATATATATATATATATATATATATATATATATATATATATATATATATATATATATATAGAGAGAGAGAGAGA
>NC_089746.1:6327194-6334694 GCF_040412425.1 Macrobrachium rosenbergii | reverse complement strand
TGTGCACATGTGTTTGCAGTGCCATTCAGCGCCTCCCTGTAGCAAGAAGTATTCCCCTGCTGCTGAATCAACATGGAGAACATTGAGGACATCGTTGCCCTTATAACACCAGCACACAGACAACAAAGAAACGTAATGGAGGCCGTCGTGGAGTATGTGCACTGCATGGTATTGGTGGAACCTGTGAGGGCCTACATTGCAATTGAAAATAAGGAGAACTACTGTTAACATACATTTATATTTGTTATAATAATTTCTCTTTGTATGTCGACTTCCAAAATTTTAATATCCATACAGTTTACTTTTCCTTTGTATTTATGCATTTATTTGTTTTACATATGTCTTATTTGTGCTATTATTCTTACTTCATTTTATTAGTATAATGGTTTTTAGTTCATTGAATAAAAGTTATTTTTCAATTATATGTTTATTGTTTATACCAATCATGATATATACACTGAAACATACAATACCAAAAATAAACATTTGTTATATAAGTTAATTTTCAACTATATATTTGTTTGCATATGTTTTTTTTTAGCACTGGATCATACACTCTGACATTTTTAACGCAGAAGCAAATACATGCATTGCAATGTGGCTAAGTGCATTACTCCAAGGCGTGGGAAGATTATAACTTTGAATATTTGGAAATGGTTTATACCTTTATATAGGCCATTACCAAGCAGTAGTGAAGAACAACTTAATAATATGAAAGTACTGATTTTTTTATTTTTATTTTAATATAATATACCTTCACTTACTCCTTATTTTTGTTGTTATTCTTACTTCATTTTGTTACTTCCATGGTTTGCAGTTCATTGAATAGAAGTTACTTTTCTATTATATGTTTATTGTTTATACTAATGCTGATATATAGATGGAAACATACAATAATACAAAAAAATAGATATTTGTTTCTATAAGTTAATTTTCAACTATATAGTTGTTTGCATATGTCTTAATTGTGTGATTATTATTACTTCATTTTGTTACTTTGATGGTTTTTAGTTCATTGAATAAAAGTTATTTTTAAATTATGTTTAATGCTTATACTAATGCTGAAATATTTACATGGAAACATACAATAATACAAAATATATATATTTGTTTACATTGACACATACACAAAATAGATATAAAAAAACTGAAGCCGTCTATCCGGCTTGAAAGCTGTTTTATACACCCGACGCAGGTCTGCCTCATCGTCTCAGGTCCTGGGGGCGGCGCTGTTGCCACGTCTACTCCCGAACCTTGGAGGGACCCACGCGGTTTTTGGCGGGAAGTTCGGGAAAGCAGCATGGGACCACGCGTCATTGTCCCGCAGGCGTGCAGACTGGCTACGGATGCACCATGCGGTGCGTGTGCAACCACGCAAAATGACGGATGACGTGAGCAGACACGTATCTTTTGAACATATCGAAACGTCGTGGCTCCCACGCATGCTGGGATGGTGCGTGATCGACCTCCTGACTCCGCCCCGCGTGTCCACGATCTTAAATACGCATTACGGAACTTTTTCGTAGTACTTACTGAGCTGTTGCCAGACTACCAGTTTCCATTCATGCGTGAACATGCGTGGGCTGATACGTGAATGTTCCCAAATGGGGCTTTCTGGCAACTCATGTTCGCCAGTTTTATGGGGAACTCAACCTTTCTGGCGGGATTTTCAGCAGGCTTCATCTCCATTCGTCTTTTATCTGAAAAGAGGTAATTCAGGCAGTCACCAGGTCTTTAGGAAAGATAAACAGATGCTCCCAAAAGGGGAACATGGAGTGAAATTTACATAGGGGCTGAGTTTCTCACGCCCTCCTCAGTTAGGTATCAGTACGAAGTTACGTTATTTTGGGTTGCAAGGCAGTTTGGAGGTTTGGGTTTGCTTCGGAAGTGGTTTCCCTTAACAATATATATATATATATATATATATATATATATATATATATATATATATGTATATATATATTCATATGTATGCAAGAACGGCAAATAGTATATAATACAAAAATTATGGACATATAACGTCTTATATATATAAATATATATACATACACACACACATATACACACACACACATATATATATATATATATATATATATATATATATATATATATATATACATATATATATATAAGCATTGAGAACTATGAGAACACTGTTTAGCGAAAAATACAATGTCCTCAAGCCTTGAATAATAGTATAAATGAAAATGAATAAGAAAAATAATCAGAATACGACTTACTTAATAACAAAAGATGTTCAAGTATATAGTAGCGTAGGTGAATGTTTATAACAGCTTACTGCGTCAGCGTAGAAATATACATTACTCTCCCTACGGCAACATTAAAAACAGTATGCTAATTCATTCATGAGGGCGGACAGAAAAAAGTGCGGACAGAACAAAGTGCGGACGGACAGACAAAGCCGGCATAATAGTTTTCCTTTCAGAAAAAAAAAAAAATATACTTGGAAATTCTAAGACCACTCTAAGACGCATCCGTCTGAATTACTGACTTGAAATGACCAACTTCCCAAGACTGTTAAGGCAAAGGCTCTGTAATGGCCTGTCCGTGTTCCCGGCCGGGAGTTGTTTGCCCACAAGGAAAACTCTCGTGGGGGGCGCTCATGCAGGCATACACACGGACACACACACACACACACACATTTACACACACGCAGGAGCAAGGGATACCACTCACGTTTTATTTTGTTACTCTCAAGGAAGGTGGTCTTGGTGAATTGCACCAAGGTGGCCACATTGGTAAATAAATTTGGAGATATGCGAGGAAATAGAATTCACTATAAAGTTTATGCACTTAAAGCTTTGCTTGATTTGTATATAAATGATATATATATATATATATATATATATATATATATATATATATATATATATATATATATATATATATATATATACATATACACATGTGTGTGTGTGTGTGTGTGTGTGTGTGTGTGCGCGCCTAAGTTTATGTGTGTGCGTGTGAATCAGCATCGTCATCAAGAAGCTGTAATGGCGACACTCACACCTCCCATATTCCTTTCTCTCTCTGGCAGTCGCTCGAATTTGTCTCATTCGGAAAATATCGCCTGAAATTGCTCCGCGGGAAACAATTCTTTATAGGAGAGGCAGTTATGCAGCGGAAAAATTCAGCCACGCGGAAATCTATGCAATATTTTCCCCGACATTCACTATCCTTTCTTTTCTTTTTCCCAGAATGCATTCGAAGCTTTAAAAATGAAGACGGGGCACAGGATCCACTGAACCCTGAAGGAGATGATAAATATGAACTAAGCCTTGAAATGAAATGACGAACAAGCCTGCCTTTTGTTTTTCAGTTCATGAACGATAAATTCAAACATTTTCATTCTTGCCTAAAAATTTCGAGCGAAAATGCAGTGCATTACTACCCTAAACAATCCTCATATTTTGATCATATACATTTTTATCTAATTCTTTATTAATTTGTCAATATGTTTTTCTTTCCTAACAACTGATCCTTCTTAAATCACTTATGCAAATATCCAAGACAACGTTTTTCACTGGAACTAGAACTGGAATATAGGATTTAGGCCAAAGGCCAAGCACTGTGACCTGTGAGTTCATTCAGCGCTGAAGATAATGTTGAAACTATTGTAAGGAGAGGGTTGAGGAAAGTAAGACGAAGACAGAGAATATGAACGGAGGTATAGTAAAAGGAATGAAAGGGGCTGCAGCTAGGGGCCAAAGAAGGGACGCTACAAAGAACCTGAAGTCATGCCTACAGTGCACCGCCAGAGGTACACCGACGGCGCTACCCCTCTACGGGGAATAATGATCATCAAAGTTATATTATCTTCCCAAGAAAAGTAAAATAACCAGACCTAGTCCGAACGTCAAAAGGGAAATGTCCCCAAACTTGACAGACGCCGAGGAACAAACAAGAAAGTCTTTCCAGATTCTGATACTTTTTGAATCCTTGTCTGGATAAGGGATCTCAGATTCCAGAGTGACGAGACCTTCCAGGAAAAACTGGAGCTCGGAGACAACAGGCTGGAGGGGTAAATCTGTCAGAGTTGGAGGAGGTATTTGCCAACGAAAGACAAGTACACATTATTTACGTTCGAACAAAGACTGGGTTGAATTAAATGTAATATGAAGCAATGGTAGCCAAGATATTCAGTCATTTGGCATGAACGAGTGGCTAAATAATCTGATGATCTATTGACTCATAATTACTTCATTATCAAGCATCACGAGGGAAAGAAAGAAAGAAGAAAGAAGAAAGGATGGGGAAAACTAAGTAATAATTAATAATTTAGAACAGTTTATAAAATTACGCTCTGTTGCATTGACCACGAATTTAACTGTACATATGTGAGCCAACAAAGCACATGAATATTTTGCTTACATTTTAAAAATTTTCTATGTCCGCCTATGATTTGTGAATGAAATTATACAGTCACATAATAATTAACAATCATGAACAGTTTCGAATTAGGCTGTATTGCACTGACCACGAATATAATTATACACATGTGAATCAACAAAATATTTTAATTGAATTTTTCTAATTTTCTTTCCACGCTCCTGTACAACCCTGGGTTTAATTATACATCCCCTATCTTCCCTTCGTCCCGCAACTCAAATCCCTCTATCTCTTCGTCTGTTTCAATTTCATGTGGTTCCTACCAATATTCTTCTCTAGTTATTTCACTCTGCCTCAGCGCCAACTCATCTGGCTGGAACCTCCCGTCAGACACGATTTTCATTTCGCTTCACAGTCATAATCTCTCTCTCTCTCTCTCTCTCTCTCTCTCTCTCTCTCTCTCTCTCTCTCTCTTATATTTCAAGTTCTTAGGGAACTTATGTTCATTTATCTGTCTTGATGAAGAGTTATTTAATATGAAAAATATATTGCTTTAAAAATGATTTAATCTTACAAATATGTTCAGTTAAGAAGCTATTCCTTCTCATGTATCAAAACTGTGAACTTTACATGACATACTAAGTAATCTTGTAACTGAGTCGCTGTACTGGCCTGAAATAGGAATGAACGATATACGTGCATTTCAATTTATGACGTCATGAAGAGACCCCTGTGTTCTTTTTTACATTTCACTTTACATCATGAAAGCATCTAAGATATCAGACAGATATTTAGATACCGAATGAGAGTAAATCTTATATTCTTTAGCGTGACTTCAGCGTTTTGGTGATAAACAAGGAGTATTATTACTCTGTGCTCACCTTTCAGTCTGCTCGTATAGCAGCTTGCCACGATGACAACTTCGGTAATGAAAAATTAATAGGCTAGAAAGGAATTTGAAAGTTAAATTAACACGTTATATTACTAAAAAAAAAAAAAAAAGAGCCGTGCACTTAAAACGCACTTAAACTGAAACTGTTGTACGTAACTGAAACAATAGTTCTCTTGTTTTCTTACAAAAAATAGTGCAATTTTTTTTGTGCCTAACCTTTAATATTCTCGTATAGCAGCTTACATTTATGATAACTTCTGCAATAATAATAATAATAATAATAATAATAATAATAATAATAATAATAATAATAATAATAATAATAATATTATTATTATTATTATTATTATTATCACTCAGAGCATAAGCCCTATTCACATGGAACAAGCCCACAGGGGCCAAAGAATATGATGTTCATTTGGTGAGAAAACAATTTTCTTTCTGTCCGCGCTTTTGCTGTCCGCACTTTGTTTTGTCCATCGTCAGATCTTAAAAACTACTGAGGCTAGAGGGCTGCAAATTGGTATGTTGATCATCCACCCTCCAATTATCAAACATACCAAATTGCAGCCCTCTGGCCTCAGTAGCTTTTATTTGATTTAAGGTTAAAGTTAGCCATAATCGTGCTTCTGGCAACGATATAGAACAGGCCACCACCGGGTCATGGTTGAAGTTTCATGGGCCGGGGCTCATACAGCACTATACCGAGACCACCGAAAAGTAGATTTATTTTCGGCGGCCTTGATTACAGGCTGTAGCGGCTGTACAGAAAACCCGATTGCCCCAAAGAAAGTTCGACGCATTTTTTTACATGTTTCTTCTTGCATCTTATTCAGATCAAATCAGAAGAGTTCGGAGGAGCATGTTTGCCAAATGACAAATAATCCATCACACCTTCACAGACTTTCCAAGTGATCAACTCTTTGAAAGCCAGACAAAAGGAGATGGAGATTGCCACTGCCGGAGCACCTCAGAGAAAGCTGGTGGAAAGTGGGGCAAAATCTCCTTTAACGAGTCGTCCAGTGTTTCATTTGCATTGCTAATTTTTATTATTATATGAGGCGAGCCTGAATCTTTCTGTGCTTACTTAATGTCATGAGTTTGTGAATTATTGCCACGTAAGAGTGAGATATGTCTCAGTTATGATAAATACAGTGATTTCTAGAAGAAACATTTTCCTTTTGGGGGTTAAAAGATATATAGATAGATGGACAGATAGATAGACAGACAGACAAACAGACAGACAGACAGGTACATACACACACATATATATATACTATATATATATATATATATATATATATATATATATATATATATATATATATATATATATATATATATATATATATATATATAAATAGAGAGAGAGAGAGAGAGAGAGAGAGAGAGAGAGAGAGAGAGAGAGAGAGAGAGAGATTAGTAATTTTTACAAGTAAGTCATCTATGATGATAAATTTGGTTATCAAAGAAAATGATGTTGGTGGGGAGGCTCTTACAGGCTCTTACAGTTCGTTCGGGTTGCCCCAGGTCCCTCAGTGTGAGGCACCTTTGATGTCTACCAGAGAATTGCTAACGCATCTTCCGGTATATTTTGCATCTTCCAGTCTTGGATGGTCTGGGATGCATCTTAGATATTTGTCGAGCTTATTCTTAAACACATCTACGCTCACTCCTGTTATGTTCCTCAGATGAGCTGGTAGCGCATTGAATAGACGCTGCATTATCGATGCTGGTGCGTGGTGGATTAATGTCCTGTGTGCTTTCCTTAATTTTCCTGGTATAGTTTTGGCACTATTACTCTACCTCTGCTTGCTCTTTTTGATATATTTAGCTCCATGATGTTTTCGGTAATTCCTTCTATCTGTTTCCAAGCTTGGATTACCATGTAGCGTTCTCTTCTCCTTTCAAGACTATATAAATTTAAGAATTGTAGTCTTTCCCAGTAGTCTTCTATTCTAGCTGTAAATGACCTTTGTACACTCTCTATTTGTGCAATATCCTTTTGGTAGTGTGGGTACCATATTATATTGCAATATTCAAGTGGACTACGTACGTACGTTTTATAAAGCATAATCATGTGTTCAGCTTTTCTTGTTTTGAAGTGCCGGAACAACATTCCCATTTTTGCTTTGCATTTTGCCAATAGAATTGCTATTTGATCATTGCATAACATATTTCTATTCAACATCACACCAAGGTCTTTAACTGCTTCCTTGTTTGTGATTATCTCATTATTAGGTCCTTTATATGCA
>NC_089746.1:6304694-6322194 GCF_040412425.1 Macrobrachium rosenbergii | reverse complement strand
AAGGTCCTTAACTTCTTCTATTCTAGCTGTAAATGACCTTTGTACACTCTCTATTTGTGCAATATCCTTTTGGTAGTGTGGGTACCATATTATATTGCAATATTCAAGTGGACTACGTACGTACGTTTTATAAAGCATAATCATGTGTTCAGCTTTTCTAGTTTTGAAGTGCCGAACAACATTCCCATTTTTGCTTTGCATTTTGCCAATAGAATTGCTATTTGATCATTGCATAACATATTCCTATTCAACATCACACCAAGGTCTTTAACTGCTTCCTTGTTTGTGATTGTCTCATTATTAGGTCCTTTATATGCATATAGCATTCCTACTTTATCACCATAGTTCATTGATTCAAATTTATCAGAGTTAAATACCATCCTATTTATCTCTGCCCATTTATATATTTTGTTTAGGTCTCTTTGTAGCGAGTTCTATCTTCATCACAAGCAATTTCTCTACTTATTCTTGTGTCATCTGCGAAACTTCTTACTACTGAGTCCTTAACATTACTGTCTATGTCTGCAATCATAATCACAAACAGCAATGCAGCTAACACCGTACCCTGTGGTACACCGGATATTACCGTAGCTTCATCCGATTTCTCATCGTTTGCAATCACTATCTGTTTTCTATTTTGCAAAAATTCTTTTATCCATCTTCCTACTTTGTCAACAATGTTATGTTTTCTAATTTTTTTCGCTAATATATTATGATCTACCTTGTCAAAAGCTTTTGCAAAGTCTAGGTAAACCACATCTGTATCTTTTCATTTATCATATTTTTATATATGCTTTCATGGTGGACTAACAGTTGGGTTTGTGTACTTTTTCCGGGTACAAAACCATGTTGTCCTATATTGAACAATCTATTTTTCATTAAATGTTTCATTATATTTTTTTCATTACCCTTTCATATACTTTCATAATATGAGATGTCAGACTCACAGGCCTATAATTACTTGCCTCTAGTCTTGAACCACTTTTGAAAGTAGGAGTAATATATGCTAATTTATGCTCATCATAAATCTTGCCTGTATCTATACTTTGCCTTAATAATATTGCTAGCGGCTTTGCGATTGAATGAACCACTTTCTTTAACAATATGGCAGGTACTCCATCTGGTCCTGCTGCTGATCCATTTTTAATTTCATTAATAGCCTGCACAATATCGGCTTCTGTAATATCTATATCTGATAAGTATTCAGTATTTTCATCTCTTATTTCTGTATCATTATCTTCATTGTCAATTCTAGGTGTAAATTCACTCTTATATCTTTCTGCTAATATGTTACATATTTCCTTTTTTCATTCGTTAATCGCCCTTCAATTCTTAGAGGGCCTATTTCTACTCTTATTTTATTCATCTTTTTGCATATGAATAAAAATTTTAGGGTTTTGCTTGATATTTTGTAGTGTCATTTCTTCTAGGTTCCATTTTTCATTTTCTTTTGATTGTATAATCTTTTGTTCTGCATTTTCTATCTTACTTTTTAGTTCCATCACTTTCCATGCATTCTTTTCTTTTGCAAGAGCTTTTTTCCACTTTCTAATTTTCTGGAACAAGATCCTTCTGTCTCTTGGAATTCGTGACTGATGCTTACTTTTTTCTTCGGTATATATTTTTCCACTATTTCCTCTAATATTTTATATAATATATCAGTATTTACCTGTATATCATCACTTACAAATATGTTTTCCCATTCTTTGTTTAATTCTTCATTTATTTTGACCAATTTATATTCTTACTATAGAAATTGTATTTTCCATATCCTTCCCATTTTTTCGTCTCTTGCTTTTCTTTGTTTTCGTATGTTCTGGAACGGACTGTTAGTTCTATGACATTATGGTCCGAAATACTCGTGTTATATACTATTATTTCTTTAACATAGTTCACCTCATTCACAAATACTAGGTCTAAAATATTATCCTTTCTTGTTGGTAGGTGATTTATTTGCTGAATGTTATGTTCTAGTAGCATATCTAATAGCTTTTTCAAATTGCCTCTTATCTTCTGCACTACTATTGCTCTCTTTTTATATGTATAAATACAACCAGTCTCCTATTCGTTCTTTCCATTCTACAAAAGGAAAGTTAAAGTCTCCAGTTAGGAGTATAGTCCAGTCCTTGTGATTTCTACATATTTCATCCAGTTTTTCAATTATTATGTCAAAACTCTTTAGTATTAGGGGTCTATATATTACAATGTTCACTAATTTTTCAGATTCAAATTCTACCGCTATTAATTCACATTCTGTGTTACTATATTTCTCACAGATTTTTCCTTGATTGGCATCTCTCCCATATATCATGGTTCCCCCTTGATTTCTATTTTTTCTATCTGATCTATAAGTTTGAAACCCTTTATCTGGTCATCATTACCAGTCTCTTGGGAATACCAGGTTTCACTTATATTCAATATTTCTATTTTTTCATTTTGGGTTAGTTCTTCTAAGAACTCTATCTTTCTTTTGAGTTACTCGAAACTAGACCCTGCGCGTTCATCACTATGATTGTTTGCATATTATCTCCATTATCTAATATGGGTAATAATAAGGATTTTCCCATGTCTCTTTCCTGTTCTGATATGTTGATCTTTTTCATTTCCATAAATTTGTACATTAAAAAATCCAACTTTTCCATTATATTTGTTCTTCCAGCTTCATATTTATTCACTTTGTGCATAAACCTGCACTTATCTCCATATCTGCACCATCCCCTTGCATCATAGATACATTGCTTGTTCCTTGTGCTATATCTAGGTGCTGATGGCTCATATCGTGGTGCTGACTTTTCATAATGTGTTGTTGGCTTGCTTTTTTGCCTTCATCACATGATCTTTGTTCTTTTCTTTATTTGTTTCATTTTTTCCTTGGTTTTTATATGTATTTGATTTTTTTATTTTGATTTTGGTCTTTCATGGCTACAGGATGCATGTACCTACATTTCTTATTAAACCTACATCCATTTCCTTCTTTCCAGTTTCTACATATTTTTGGATGTAGATCTCTGCATTCCTCTTCATAGCCATCTAGATATGCACATTTGCCATAGATCTCATAATTGTGACATATCTTGGGATGTTTGTAATAACATCTTTCACCAAACCTGCAATTCCCTCTTTTCAAAAGGGTGCATACTGTGTCTTTCTTTTCTTTTTTTTTTCTTGTTCATTCCCTCAGTATGGAGATCCGGGTACAACCTCTTTGGGATTTTATTTTGATTTATCAGGTCATAATTTATTTCTTCATACGTATGTTGCTGTATTGCCTCATATGTAGAATCTATGAGTTTCTCTGCATCCATACTATTATCCTGTTCTTTGTTTTCATTAATCTTTTCTCTCTTTTAGTCTTATTTTCTTCTCTATTTTCCTCTTCTTCCTCTTCTTCATCTTCTTCATCTTCTTCATCCTCCACAATCTGTACATTAAGTCTTGATTTAATGACCTTGTCTATCCATACTAGACATGTTGAACAAAATATTTTTGTGTCCTTATTTCTATTTTGCTCAACTTCAGCACATGACGGGTGTGTCGGTGCGTGGCAAGCATAGCATTTCCTAATCAGGTTTTGTGGATTTACAATGCTATACCACACTCTACATAGTTTACATGCTTTAGGCATCCGTTTGCCTATTGCATCAATCAATATATTCACTAATTCCACCTTACTTATTTTCTTTGATGGAATGTGTTGATTTTTGTAGATTTTCTTTATAAGTCTTTTGATAACTTGAACTTTCATTGGTATCTCTTCTATTATTTTCATTATATTTTCTACAGATTTGCTCCAGCTTGAAGGATCGTATCCTTTCAATATGTCTGTGAATGATTTCACATCTTTTTTGGTCAATGTTGCAATTAATCTCCATGATCAGCAAACCAAGTTCCCTTCCTGCCAATTCATCGTATTGAATATCACCGATGCAAGCTAGATTTCGCCACCTTTTGCCACTGTTGGCTGATTCCTCCATGATTTTCTGATTTTATTAATTCACTCGTAGACAACTTATTAGACGGTTTTTCGCTCTAATCTGATATTAAGCTAATCACCGATAGATCACGAACACTTTTAGCTATATTTCATTCGCTAATTGTATGTAAGACGCGTATTATCGGGTAGATTATCCAGACCATGAACGATTACGTCTCACCGAGAGTTGATAATCATCAAGTGATACATAGTTTTTTCAATAAATTCATAACCGATTATCAAAAACTTATTCATTTATTATTATTATACGCTAGGGTACAATAAAGTTCCACAGTGATATAAGTTGTATTATTTAAATAAAATATAAATACGCAGCTATTGTGAATATCTTTGCTATACACTGGACGTAGAGCCAGATAAACAGTACTAAATTCCCATAGGAAACTAGAATAGATCCATAAATGTAAATAACCCATTATGTTTAGGCCAGAGGCCAAGCACTGAGACCTGTGAGGTCAATCAGCGCTGAAATGGAAATTGGCAGTGAAAGGTTTGAAAGGTGTAACAGGAGGAAAACCTCAAAGCAGTTGCACTATGAAACAATAGTTAGGAGAGGGTGGAAAGGAAGATAGGAGAGAGAGAATATGAACGGAGGTGCAGTATATGGAATGAAAGGGGTTGCAGCTGAGGACCGAGGGCACGCTGCAAAGAACCTTAAGTAATGCCTACAGTGCACCACATGAGGTGCACTGACGGCATTAACCCCTACGGTACACTGTCGATAAAAAAAAAGATGCGATATTAAAAAAGGTAATTACTGTCTGTTATGTGGGAACACGTTCAAGTTTTGACAATATAAGCCTGGAGATTCAGGAAGACGAATGGGTCTTCTTGTAATCAATCTTCCTACAAGAAAAGATTCATAACAAGTCGACCATTCCTCGTTTGCACCGTCGGTGGTCAATTTTTCATTTATTTGTTTGCTTCCTATTCTCTTCAGCGAATATTTTCATGCCTTCTTTTTGTTCCCTCATATTACCCTTTTTATAATATATATACAATTCACTAAGAGGCGTCATCTTCAATCCTAATTCCTTTTCTCTTATGACCCATTTTACAACGACAATTTTCAACCAGGTGTAACTTTCGGTGCCTGAGTGAGGCCTATTCAATTCACTTACGTCATTTCCCGACTCATATTTCATTTTATCTTGTCAACTCGAGCTTATTTTCATGACCAGGCCTAACATCATTATGTGAGAGATGATAAATCGAAGTGATGACCAGTAGATTAATTTTTAAGTACAGCTTAAGAGATTCATACAGCGGTGGTCCGCGTAGGGGAGTAGTGCCGCCAGTGCACCTCACGCGGTGGACTGTAGGCATTACTTAAGGTTCTTTGCAGCGTGCTTTCGGCAACCCCTTTCATTCCTTTTGCTGTACCTCGTTCATATTCTCTTTCTTCGATCTTCCTTTCCACCTTCTAGCAATTGCTTGACAGTGCAACTGCGAGGCGAGGTTTTCCTCCTGTTGCACCTTTCAAACCTTTTTACTGTTAATTTCCGTTTCAGCGCTGAATGACCTCATAAGCCCCAGCGCTTGGCCTTGGCCTAAATCCTGTATTCTATCCATACAGCAGTGGAATGGAACTAATATATTCAAACCGAAGAGATTAAACGACATAAAACGGAGAAATAAATTGAGTAAATATGCTTTTTTTATTATAAAGTAATACCTCTTTTAATATATTTAGAGTGGGAAGCGTCAGCAAAATTCTGTCAGTAAATAAATAGAACCTGAATGAATAGCGGTAACACTTCGATTTTAACTTGATAACGTCCATTTCTGAAGTAGCCCATGCGTCACTTACGGAGCACTGTAGGCATTACTTAAGGTTCTTTGTAACGTCCCTTCTTTAGGCCACTAGCTGCAACCCCTTTCATTCCTTTTACTTTACCCACTTTTATATTCTTTCTCTTCCACCTTACTTTCCACCCTCTCCTAACAAGTGAGTCATAGTACAACTGCTTTGAGGTTTTCCTCCTGTTACACCTTTCAAACCTTTTGCTGTCAGTTTCCGTTCCAGCGCTGAATGACCTCATAAGTCCCAGTGCTTGGCCTTTTGCCTAAATTCTATGTTCAATTCAGTTCAGTTCCTACGGAGCGTCATGTTAACTTGAAACTCATTATGAAGATGACACGATCCATTCTCCCCAATTTCAACCGAGCTACAAATCCTTCAAGCCAATCAAAGAAGAAGAGCATTATTCTCCCATCAACTGGCATGTCTGCATTTGAAAACATTAATGAGTGAAAAAAACAGAATAAATATAGATAAAAATTGTAAAAAATTACATGGAAATATATAATAGATAAAAATAAATAATGTACGTGTCATTTCAGAATCAGTCGCAGCCAATTTTCAGTCATTCGCGAGAACGAAAGGGAAGAGAAATAGAATAGAAAAAAAATGGAAGAGTAAAAACCTGACAGGATGACAGCACGTCCTTCCGTCGGTCTTTCAATCTATCATGCAGAAAAAAAATCTATATGAATCACTGAAGATAAAATGTTGGAAAGGACTAAAAAATTGGCAGACGCTAGTCAGAGCGAAAAGCGGGTGGCAGTCGCCTTTACAAAATCCAGGTTTTCATTTTATTGTTTTAGGTAGCGAGGAATTTCTGGGTACCTCGCACTTTGTCCATTTTGCTCTTTCGTGTCGGTGAAATTTTTTGTCTTTGATTTGATCCAAACCACGAAACAGCACGGGACTATATAGAGTTAAGACTAGGCTGGAGATCAGTCACTTGACTGATGGATCAGTGTCGGAAAAGGGGTATACTTAATGGGTTTTCGCCTCTTTTCTTTACGGTTGGGTTAAGGGAGGCTCTTAGAGAGAGAGAGAGAGAGAGAGAGAGAGAGAGAGAGAGAGAGAGAGAGAGAGAGAGAGAGATGTGCGTACATATTACTTTATTATCTTTTATCCTGTTTTAGGGATAAATTACTATATAATGGAGCCGTGTCTTTCACTTTTTTTTTCTGTCCAGGAAGTATTTGGTATACATCCGTAACTCTACAATCATACGAACAACTGATTTCCCACTCAAAATTTGTACAAGACTTCCCATTTTAATCATAACTAATTCTTCTGACTCTTTAAAATCAAAATAAAAGAGATGTTATACTCAATGTTTCTAGGAAAAAGTTACACAATTAAGTTTTTCTTACATATGTCTCTGTCTTCTGGTTCTTCCTCTGCACATCTTGATCTTTATCTCAGTTCTTAACCTTTTACTGCTCCTTACCTCCCTCTTATCCAATCTCTGCCTTTTATTACTTTTACTATATTCTCCTTCCCCCCTCTTTATTCACTGCCACTATTTTCCCCTCGTCCTACTCCCCTGCGATCTGGCGGGGGTTGCCAGATGAACACAACAGCTTATGGCCAAAATTTAAAGAAAATATGGCCGCAAATGGCCACTTTGGAAAAGTATTTAGCCAAAAACATGGCCAAAGATATAAAATGATTGAAGTGTGTGAATTAACGTACCACAAATTAACTGTGCATAAATTATGCCTATATATTCGATTACATGTCATCAAAAATACTTTAGATTAAACTTAAAATACTTTGAGAGGAACACAGCTCTTAAATTGACAACACTTCCTCAAGGTACTGAATACCTTGTTGTTCTTTTTCTGCAGTCGAGTCGCGCAAAGGGTTTTGCTGTTGTGCATTTGTAGCATTTCGGGACTACATTTGCATAAATGGCCAAACTGATTTCTAATGTCCACAGAGTTCAAAAAACTAGTTTAAAAAATTTGGCCATGAAATGGCCAATCTGGCAACTGCTCTGGCGAACAGAATTCGCGAGAAACCGCCCATTTTTACGGGAAGTTAAACACAAGAGCCAATTCCGCGGTGAGAATGGTTTTCATAAGAGCCATTACTCAGCCATTATTTGGCGATAAGTCTCGCTCGAAAATTTATCCCAAAAATCTGGAGAAAATCTGAGCTGTTATGTTATTATTATTATTTCACTCTGGCTCTCTTTTACAATCTGATGACATATTTATTGCTGAGAGAAATGACACTGAATGACATATAGAAATATGGTTATGTCATCATCAAAATATTATTCTCTCTCTCTCTCTCTCTCTCTCTCTCTCTCTCTCTCTCTCTCTCTCTCTCTCTCTCTCATGATCCTTATGTACGCGAATGTGTGTGTGGTTTGATGTGCTCAGAGGGAAAGGGAGGGGAATAAAGAACCGGATATTAAATTCAACTTTTACTTTATTCGTTTTAATTTCCCTACCTCCAAGCTCTCTCTCTCTCTCTCTCTCTCTCTCTCTCTCTCTCTCTCTCTCTCTCTTTCCCTGAACCAAAATTATATTTAACGTTATTTTATTTGTTTAAAGTTCTCTACCTCCAACCTCTCTCTATCTCTCTCTCTCTCTCTCTCTCTCTCTCTCTCTCTCTCTCTCTCATACCCGCACAGACATACGCACGCACGCGCGAGCGCACGCTTATCCACTCAGAACCATTTCTGTAAATATGTCAGCCAATGTAATTTCATGCAACTCAGAAAAAGCTTGAATTATAGATTACCAAAAAATAAATAAGCTTGTCAGTAATAAACTATAAACAAATAGTAGCAACCAAAGCAATTACCACGACCACAGAATATAATGCTCACTGATCAGACCATTCAGAAAAGTCTGGTTTCAGAGTCAATTTGGCAGCTATAACTGTGCTACCTTTAGCCGCTAACTTCTGAATAAAGAACGAGCCTCTGGTGCAATCTGTCAACTCTTTCGTTCTGTAGTTCTTCCTGGGACACTGAAGCTCTTGCCTTATGATTCATTAACCCTGTATTTTCTGATTCCTTTTCTCTCGCTTGCTTTTGAGGCTATCTTTTTTATATCCTCTCTCTCTCTCTCTCTCTCTCTCTCTCTCTCTCTCTCTCTCTCTCTCTCTCCTCTCCCGTTCTGTTTATCTATCTATCTATCTACCTATTCTCAACTAAAATCCCTGTTCGATTCTTAAATGTCTACCCATGAGAAGGGGAAATATAGAAATATCTATAGACTTTTCTACAAGAGAGAGAGAGAGAGAGAGAGAGAGAGAGAGAGAAAATGGCCTAGAGACAAAAAAATTTAAATTAGGAGGGATAGTCAAAGGCTAAATAAAGATCATATACCCTTAGACTTTTGTACAAGAGAGAGAGAGAGAGAGAGAGAGAGAGAGAGAGAGAGAGAGAGAGAGAGAGATTAAAAGGATAAATGTTCAAAATAGGACTGGAAAGCCAAAGGCTGAATGAAGCCACAATCCTTTAAAAAAAACAAATAAAAAGTTAGAATAATACATACTCCGATGAAAAAAATAATTTTGATTTAGCCAACACGATTAAAGTCAAAATAAACAAGTAAGAAATGCCCCGAAGTTTCTTCGGAGCAATCGAGTTTTCTGTACAGCCACTACAGCGTATAATCAAGGCCATCGAAAATAGAACTATCTTTCGGTGGTCTCGGTATAGTGCTGTGTGAACCGCGGCCCATGGAACTTTAACCACGGCCCGATCCGATAGTGGCCTATCCTATATCGTTGCCAGAAGCAAGATTATGACTAATTTTAACCTAAATAAAATAAAAACTACTGTGGCTAGAGGGCTGCAAATTGGTATGTTTGATGATTGGAGGGTGGATGATCAACACACCAATTTGCAGCCCTCTAGCCTCAGTAGTTTTTAAGATCCGAGGGAGGATAGAAAAAGTGCGGACAGAATAAAGTGCGGATGGACAGACAAAGCCGGCACAATAGTTTTCTTTCACAGAAAACTAAAAAAGGATATTAAGATATTTAATCCTGAGAAGAGACGGACACAGAAAATTATGGACGCAAGAATGGATTAGAAAACCGATGATCTACGAGTGTCCCAATACAAATTTAATGGAAGGGGGAATATTAAATAAAATAAATTCAACAAAGAAACTTATAGAAAAAGTTATATGTAAAGAGACTGGGCGTGATAAAAGATATGAAATATATGGAGTATCAAGGAAATAAAAAGGTGGAGATGATGACAAGGGAGTAGTGATGAAAAATGTATGATGTCAAAATAAACACCATAGAGGGGACAAATTATGGTGATTCTCAGAGGAGAGAGAGAGAGAGAGATAGAGAGAGAGTGATTCTCAGATGAAGGGAGAGAGAGAGAGAGAGAGAGAGAGAGAAATATGGATATCCTATGGGTCAAAGATTGTTTGTATCCTCTCTCTCTCTCTCTCTCTCTCTCTCTTTGTATCTTGAAGTTATCGAGACTCCATGAATATATATGTACATATATATAAATATATATATATATATATATATATATATATATATATATATATATATTATATATATATATATATATATATATATACATATATATATATATATATATATATATACATTATATATATATATATATATATATATATATATATATATATATATATATATATATATATATATATATATATATATATATATATATATATATATATATATGACTATTTATCACATCATATATATATATATATATATACATTATATATATATATATATATATATATATATAAACGCAAAAACACCTGGAGTTCGATATATATATATATATATATACTATATATATATTATATGTACATATATGAAAATATTCATGGAGTCTCGATAACTTACAAAGAGAGATAACTTCAAGAGAGAAGAGAGAGAGAGAGAGAGAGAGAGAGAGAGAGAGGCCACTCATCGGCTACGAGCCACCAAGCCAGTGAATGCACGTCTTTGCGCTGGCCATCCATCGAAAGCATCTTTTCCCTTAAGAGTGGAAAGCACTCCTGCTCAGAGCCTAATGCACGCAAGCGAGCGAGCAAGCAAGCAAAGTTTTAAGTAATGCAGCATCCACATACCGCGGTCTGGCGGAGGGTTTAACGAGCAAAGTTTTAATCTAATGCTCGAGATTCATAAACAACGGCATAGTTTGTTTTTCGATACTAATGGTTCACCGCGGCCCATTTTAACTGTGCTGGAAGGTTTGTGTTGTGATTTGGGATGGGTATTTCATGCAGGGATTTCTTGGGCGTTAAATACTGTTGGAATATTATGATTTACAGACGTTGGGGGTATTGGGGGGACCAGGATTTATTAGGAAACAAAATCATTACAATATAAGGAAATTCAGGAGCTCTTGAAAATGTTTGCAAGATTTCAATCCCTTCTTGGGAAGATTGCTGCATATTACTTTATATTCCTCTAGTTCCTACCTGCCTTTCTCTGCCTCAGCAACACTAAATCAAGGAGATTGCTACTAATCAGTCACCCCAACCCTTCACTTCGACTGGAGAGCGTCCTCGTTTCGGCTTTAATTGCCTCTGGAAGGTCGCTGAGTCACAAAGAAACTCTCTCATTTTCTTTCTGGACGTAACGATTTTAATTGCCTTTCCAGAATGCGAAGGAAACGAAAAGGCAAACTGGAATAAGGGAAAGAAATCAAGTGTTTTTCCATGGCTAAATATCACAGTCCATTACTGATGCCTCTATAAGCATGAGCTGAAAATGTTAATTATCAATTCTTTTGTGACTTTTAAAAATAATGTTTTTCTTTGCTACAGATCAGTGGCCATTATTGATGCTTATTCAGGCATGAAGTTAAAATTTGAATTACCCAATTCTTCTGTGATTTTTGATAAATCGCGTGTTTTTTATTGCTATAAATAAGTGAATATTACTGATGCCTATATAAATTTTCAGCATGAGCTGAAAATTTTAATTACTAATTCTTCTGTGACTTTTAAAAAATCGTGTTTTTTTTTCTTTGCTACAGATCAGTGGCTATTACTGATGCTTATTCAGGTATAAAGTTAAAATTTGAATTACCTGATTCTTCTGTGATTTTTGAAAAATCATAAGTTTTTCATTGCTACAGATCAGTGGCCATTACTTAAGGTTATTCAGGCATGAGGTTAACATCTGAATTACCCAATTCTTCTGTGACTTTTGAAAAATCGTGTTTTCCATTGCTGTGGATAAGTGGCCATTACTGATGCTTATTCAAGCATGAAGTGAAAATTTGAATAAAACTAATTCTTCTGTGATTTTGGCAGAAGTCCAGGTAAGCAGATTTAGGGGGTAAATCGGCATAGTCATTGGTTAGTTCTTATTCAAAGATCCATATATCCCCTCTATTTGTTTGCTAAAAGATTTGAAAATTAATCCCATTCTGTTTTTTTTATTAATTTATTGCTCCCCAAAAAAGAAAGGACAAATTCGAAAGCAATTTCACTTTAAATTCAATAGCTTTGGACACGAATGGCCACAGACAAAAATTAATATCATTACCATCGTCATTATTATTAGGATTATCATTATTACTATTATTTTTGTTCATAGAAGAAAGTTATGTTGAATTAACGAGAAATTCCTATACCTTACTTTTTCGTATCTATATAGAGTAAATAATAACTTGAGAAGAAAAAATATATAAAATATTTCTCATTGACTTAAAAAACTGACGAACGAAATAACCTGGCTGATAAATGGCTAAAAATGAATCTCATTATAAAAAAAAAGTTTGTACAAAGAATGAAGGGAAAACATTACATGAAAACTGACGAATTTTCCCATGAAATTATGAGAGCACGGTTATAATTAAAACCATTTTTTCCGGGCAGTTGCATTCATCACGAGAAATCCAATGATTCATGTGTGACACAAATACACACACACACACACACACACACACAATACAGGTACGTTTTATCTTTAGTTTTCTATACCCTTGAAAAACTCAGGGTCTCAATTCCATTATATTTTTCTTTCTTTCCGTTGATCTGTGACCCAAATGTCTGGTTCTATTTTAGGGAGGGAATCTCTAAGTGCGTTATTTTTAAGCATTGAAAATGATGGTCCTAATTATCTGGTTTTTCTCTCTTATTCTCTTTTCTTCAGTCGGCCTTTATGGTAACTTATGTTATCAATGTTCTTTGCTTCTCTCTCTCTCTCTCTCTCTCTCTCTCTCTCTCTCTCTCTCTCTCTCTCCCCCTCTCTAACTCTCTCTCCTATTTGATATAGAAATGAAATGCAAAGGAGGATGATTATTAAACTTTATATATGTATAAATTTATATTCATATACTGTATATGTGTATATATATAAATATATACAGTATATATAATATATATATATACATATATATATATATATATATATATATATATATATATATATAAATATATACAGTATATGTATATAAACTATAATATTACCTAACTTTTTAAAAATATATGTGAATTTCACATTATCGAGCTATAAAATGATCCCATATCACCTGCATTAGGCCTGTAGCTTTCGCCCAAAATCCCTTTCTTAAGAGCTGATCTCCGCAGTATTTATGTTCACATTTACTCAGCGAATAAGTTTAGTTCTATATTCCTTGAGTAGACTGTCCGTACTCGAGTGATAAATTAATACACCAGTATTTAATTAATCTACCTGATTCACAGAATAGCTAATGATTTCTTTTCTCTCTAGAGTAGCTTGCTGACATAACCCTCTGTAATATAAAGTAGAATCAATGGATAAGAAAGCAATATAAAATAAAACGAACATTATATAAAATACAAAATTATGAAAACTAACTAGCTGAACATCTACCAAACAACAAAAATACATAAGTAAAATGTATCTAACACAAAGAACTTACTTTCCTTGTCATATATCATTCAGTTAACAATGCAATTGAGAGAGAGAGAGAGAGAGAGAGAGAGAGAGAGAGAGAGAGAGAGAGAGAGAGAGAGAGAGAGAATTTGATTTGATTTAGGGGCCTGTAATCTACATTATGTAACACTGATGCTGGAAGGTAGAGAGAGAGAGAGAGAGAGAGAGAGAGAGAGAGAGAGAGAGAGAGAGAGAGACGCACATTCGTCAAGCAAGAGACAATCCATCACTGTCACAGTCGGTAAGTGTCCAACTTTGCAAAGCCCACAGACAAAAGTGGTCTGGGCTGACACTTCGTGAGAATGCCTGGGAACGTTTGTTGAAAGTGGAGGAAAAAGTTTTAGCTTCGTGATTCGTTTGTATTGCTAATTTATGTGATGGGAAATTCAGGCTGTAGTGTGTGTGTGTGTGTGTGTGTGTGTGTGTGTGTGTAGAGAGAGAGAGAGAGAGAGAGAGAGAGAGAGAGAGAGAGAGAGAGAGAGAAAGAGAGGTGATTCGTTTGCATTGCCAGTTTATGTGATGGGAATTTCAAGCTGTAGTCTGCGCGCGTGTGGTGTGTGTGTGTGTATGAGAGAGAGAGAGAGAGAGAGAGAGAGATCTTCTTGCTCAAATCCTTGTTATAATCATTTT
Source organism: Macrobrachium rosenbergii (assembly GCF_040412425.1). Lineage (NCBI taxonomy): Eukaryota > Metazoa > Arthropoda > Malacostraca > Decapoda > Palaemonidae > Macrobrachium > Macrobrachium rosenbergii. Next base: position 6,307,873 of record NC_089746.1, on the reverse strand, counting down.
GGCGACCATTAAATCCTGTCATCTGTAATATGAACGAGACCTTACAGACCTTACCTTACAGTTCGTTCGGGTTGCCCCAGGTCCCTTTGATGTCTACCAGAGAATTGCTAACGCATCTTCCGGTATATTTTGCATCTTCCAGTCTTGGATGGTCTGGGATGCATCTTAGATATTTGTCGAGCTTATTCTTAAACACATCTACGCTCACTCCTGTTATGTTCCTCAGATGAGCTGGTAGCGCATTGAATAGACGCTGCGTTATCGATGCTGGTGCGTGGTGGATTAATGTCCAGATTGCTTTCCTTAATTTTCCTGGTATAGTTTTTGGCACTATTAATCTACCTCTGCTTGCTCTTTTTGATATTTTTAGTTCCATGATGTTTTCGGTAAGTCCTTCTATCTGTTTCCATGCTTGAATTACCATGTAGCGTTCTCTTCTCCTTTCAAGACTATATAAATTTAAGAATTGTAGTCTTTCCCAGTAGTCAAGGTCCTTAACTTCTTCTATTCTAGCTGTAAATGACCTTTGTACACTCTCTATTTGTGCAATATCGTTTTGGTAGTGTGGGTACCATATTATATTGCAATATTCAATTGGACTACGTACGTACGTTTTATAAAGCATAATCATGTGTTCAGCTTTTCTTGTTTTGAAGTGCCGGAACAATATTCCCATTTTTGCTTTGCATTTTGCCAATAGAATTGCTATTTGATCATTGCATAACATATTCCTATTCAAAATCACACCAAGGTCTTTAACTGCTTCCTTGTTTGTGATTGTCTCATTATTAGGTCCTTTATATGCTTATAGCATTCCTACTTTATCACCATAGTTCATTGATTCAAATTTATCAGAGTTAAATACCATCCTATTTATCTCTGCCCATTTATATATTTTGTTTAGGTCTCTTTGAAGCGAGTTCCTATCTTCATCACAAGCAATTTCTCTACTTATTCTTGTGTCATCTGCGAAACTTCTTACTACTGAGTCCTTAACATTACTGTCTATGTCTGCAATCATAATCACAAACAGCAATGCAGCTAACACCGTACCTTGTGGTACACCGGATATTACCGTAGCTTCATCCGATTTCTCATCGTTTGCAATCACTATCTGTTTTCTGTTTTGCAAAAATTCTTTTATCCATCTTCCTACTTTGTCAACAATGTTATGTTTTCTAATTTTTTAAATTTTTAAAGAGAGAGAGAGAGAGAGAGAGAGAGAGAGAGAGAGAGAGAGAGAGAGAGAGAGAGAGAGAGGAGAGAGAGGAGAGAGAGGAGAGAGAGAGTAGTCATCCCTTCTGGTGTCGTTTACGATAACGTAGTGATTTCTATAGGTAAGCGTATCTTCCGCATGACTGTTATCACAGAGAGAGAGAGAGAGAGAGAGAGAGAGAGAGAGAGAGAGAGAGAGAGAGAGAGACCCTCACCGGCATGTCATTTATGATAACAAATACAGTGACTTAACACATTTTCCTCCTGACTTATCAGAGAGAGAGAGAGAGAGAGAGAGAGAGAGAGAGAGAGAGAGAGAGAGAGAGTCTGCGTGAAAAGAACGGATTAATAAAAGCTAGAATGACTGACAGGGCCCCTCCTCCCACCGCGCATTCAATCCTTAATGTAAAAATCGGAGGGAATTAATGGAAGACGAAATGTTGGGATGAACTGAACTGAAAATATGTTAGTCAAAAGCGGAAAGAGGGAATGAAGTCCGCTTTACAAAAGCCATTTTTTTCTTTGTTAAAGTTACAAAGGAAATTCTAATGCTATTCTTTTTTTACAATTTGCTTATTTTGCTTGGTTTTGGCGGAATATTTCTGTTACTTCTTTCTAATGAACGTCATAATATTCTTTGGAAGGTTAAATTTAAAGTCAGTAGATAATAATAATAATAATAATAATAATAATAATAATAATAATAATAATAATAATAATAATAATAATAATAATAATAATCCGTATTTCCAGTTACGGTCTGTTACTTCTTTTAAATGAACTCCTTAATGTTCTCTGAAGCTTGAATTTTGAGTTAATGGATCCCTGTGGTGGGCGTTTTCCATATGAATAGGGTTCATCTTTGGAGTAATAATAATAATAATAATAATAATAATAATAATAATAATAATAATAATAATAATAATAATAATAATAATAATAATAATTCGTATTTCCTATTAGCATCCGTCACTTTTTTCAAATGAGCACCATAATATTCTTTGGAAGTTTGGATTTCAAGTCAATGGCCCCTGTGGGCTTGTTCCATATAAATCATGTTCATCTTCATCTTCATAATAATAATAATAATAATAATAATAATAATAATAATAATAATAATAATAATAATAATAATAATAATAATAATAATAATAATAATAATTGATCTGATTAAGAGCACAAAGCAGAATATGTGTAAGGGATTATCAGATGTCTATAACAGGTTGATCAATCTGTTTGCAAAATAGGATTATAAAATACAATCACAGTAAATACAGAATACAATTATAATCTACAAATGTAATCTTACCTTAAGTTAACTGGTATAAAAGCTGATTATGTTGATAATTACTTTTTTTAGTTATGTAAAAAGAATAACTGAGAGAGAGAGAGAGAGAGAGATAGAGAGAGAGAGAGAGAGAGAGAGAGAGAGAGAGAGAGAGGATATCTTTTAACTTACCAAAGATTATTCTTTATTTATTTGAGGAATTTTAAAATATTTTCGAGCGACTGCTACAGTAATTCTCTCTCTCTCTCTCTCTCTCTCTCTCTCTCTCTCTCTCTCTCAGTTTAAAAATGTTAAAAAATGAGTATTCTCTGGAAAGTTGAAGTATAACATCTCTCTCTCTATCACATCCTACCTCTCTCTCTCTCTCTCTCTCTCTCTCTCTCTCTCTCTCTCTCTCTCTCTCTCTCCTACCTCTCTCTCTCTCTCTCTCTCTCTCTCTCTGAAATGTTAAAAAATAAGTAGTCTCTGGAAAATTAAAGTATATCTCTCTCTCTCTTTCTATCACATCATAGCCACTTCTCTCTCTCTCTCTCTCTCTCTCTCTCTCTCTCTCTCTCTCTCTCTCGTTCGAGAGGAATTTAGTACGAGCATAATGATGCTACCATCTTTGCAATCTCACGGCCGCAATGCGACGTTCCAGCTTAAAAAAGTTGAAACAGTCTACCTCTTCCCTTCA
>NC_089746.1:6294694-6299694 GCF_040412425.1 Macrobrachium rosenbergii | reverse complement strand
GAGAGAGAGAGAGAGAGAGAGAGAGAGAGAGAGAGAGAGTGAGAGAGAGAGAGAGAGAGAGAGAGAGAGAAAAGAGAGAGAGAGAGAGAGAGAGAGAGAGTGAGAGCTGAGAGAGAGAGAGAGAGAGAGAGAGAGAGAGAAAGAGAGAGAGAGAGAGAGAGAGAGAGAGAGAATGGTAATGAGTAGAATTTCAAGGGAACAGAGAGAGAGAGAGAGAGAGAGAGAGAGAGAGAGAGAGAGAGAGAGAGAGAGAGAGAGAGAGAGAGAGAGAGAGAGAAATGGTGATGAGTAGAACCAAGGCAACAGAGAGAGAGAGAGAGAGAGAGAGAGAGAGAGAGAGAGAGAGAGAGAGAGAGAGAGATGAGGAAGAGAATGATAAGTAGAACCAAGAACCAGAGAGGAGAGAGAGAGAGAGAGAGAGAGAGAGAGAGAGAGAGAGAGAGAGAGAGAGAGAGAGAGAGAATGGTGCAGGAAGAAAATGACGAGTGAACAGGGGGAACAGAGAGAGAGAGAGAGAGAGAGAGAGAGAGAGAGAGAGAGAGAGAAAGAGAGAGAGAGAGAGAGAGAGAGAGAGAGAGAGAGAGAGAGAGAGAGAGATGATGAGTAGAACCAAGGGAACAGAGAGAGAGAGAGAGAGAGAGAGAGAGAGAGAGAGAGAGAGAGAGAGAGAGAGTATGGTGCAGGAAGAGAATGATAAGTAGAACCAAGGGAACACAGACCTTACCTTACAGACCTTACAATTCGTTCGGGTTGCCCCAGGTCCCTCAGTGTGAGGCGCCTTTGATGTCTACCAGAGAGTTGCTAACGCATCTTCCGGTATATTTTGCATCTTCCAGTCTTGGATGGTCTGGGATGCATCTTAGATATTTGTCGAGCTTATTCTTAAAACACATCTACGCTCACTCCTGTTATGTTCCTCAGATGAGCTGGTAGCGCATTGAATAGACGCTGCATTATCGATGCTGGTGCGTGGTGGATTAATGTCCTGTGTGCTTTCCTTAATTTTCCTGGTATAGTTTTTTGGCACTATTAATCTACCTCTGCTTGCTCTTTTGATAATTTTAGTTCCATGATATTTTCGGTAATTCCTTCTATCTGTTTCCATGCTTGAATTACCATGTAGCGTTCTCTTCTCCTTTCAAGACTATATAAATTTAAGAATTGTAGTCTTTCCCAGTAGTCAAGGTCCTTAACTTCTTCTATTCTAGCTGTAAATGACCTCCTTTGTACACTCTCTATTTGTGCAATATCCTTTTGGTAGTGTGGGTACCATATTATATTGCAATATTCAAGTGGACTACGTACGTACGTTTTATAAAGCATAATCATGTGTTCAGCTTTTCTTGTTTTGAAGTGCCGGAACAACATTCCCATTTTTGCTTTGCATTTTGCCAATAGAATTGCTATTTGATCATTGCATAACATATTCCTATTCAACATCACACCAAGGTCTTTAACTGCTTCCTTGTTTGTGATTGTCTCATTATTAGGTCCTTTATATGCATATAGCATTCCTACTTTATCACCATAGTTCATTGATTCAAATTTATCAGAGTTAAATACCATCCTATTTATCTCTGCCCATTTATATATTTTATTTAGGTCTCTTTGTAGCGAGTTCCTATCTTCATCACAAGCAATTTCTCTACTTATTCTTGTGTCATCTGCGAAACTTCTTACTACTGAGTCCTTAACATTACTGTCTATGTCTGCAATCATAATCACAAACAGCAATGCAGCTAACACCGTACCCTGTGGTACACCGGATATTACCGTAGCTTCATCCGATTTCTCATCGTTTGCAATCACTATCTGTTTTCTGTTTTGCAAAAATTCTTTTTATCCATCTTCCTACTTTGTCAACAATGTTATGTTTTCTAATTTTTTCGCTAATATATTATGATCTACCTTGTCAAAAGCTTTTGCAAAGTCTAGGTAAACCACATCTGTATCTTTTTCATTTATCATATTTTTTATATATGCTTTCATGGTGGACTAACAGTTGGGTTTGTGTACTTTTTCCGGTACAAAACCATGTTGTCCTATATTGAACAATCTATTTTTCATTAAATGTTTCATTATATTTTTTTTATTACCCTTTCATATACTTTCATAATATGAGATGTCAGACTCACAGGCCTATAATTACTTGCCTCTAGTCTTGAACCACTTTTGAAAGTAGGGATAATATATGCTAATTTATGCTCATCATAAATCTTGCCTGTATCTATACTTTGTCTTAATAATATTGCTAGCGGCTTTGCGATTGAATGAACCACTTTCTTTAACAATATGACAGGTACTCCATCTGGTCCTGCTGCTGATCCATTTTTAATTTCATTAACCTAGCCTGCACAATATCGGCTTCTGTAATATCTATATCTGATAAGTATTCAGTATTTTCATCTCTTATTTCTGTATCATTATCTTCATTTGTCAATTCTAGGTGTAACATTCACTCTTATATCTTTCACTAATATGATGACATATTTCCTTTTTTCATTGGTCGTTAATCGCCTTCAATTTTTAGAGGGCGTATTTCTACTCTTATTTTATTCATCTTTTTGTCATATGAATAAAAATTTTAGGTTTTGCTTGATATTTTGTAGTGTCATTTCTTCTAGGTTCCAGTTTTTCATTTTCTTTTGATTGTATAATCTTTTGTTCTGCATTTTCTATCTTACTTTTTAGTTCCATCACTTACCATGCATTCTTTTCTTTTGAAGAGCTTTTTTCCACTTTCTAATTTTCTGGAACAAGATCCTTCTGTCTTTTTGAAAATTCGTGACTGATGATTACTTTTTTTACTTCGGTATATATTTTTCCACTATTTCCTCTAATATTTTATATAATATAGATGGATATTTACCTGTATATCATCACTTACAAATATATTTTCCATTCTTTGTTTAATTCTTTTCATTTATTTTTGACCAATTTATATTCATACTATAGAAATTGTATTTTATCCATATCCTTCCCATTTTTACGTCTTTCTTGCTTTTCTCTGTTTTCATATGTTCTGGAAAAACTGTTAGTTCTATGACATTATGGTCCGAAATACTCGTGTTATATACTATTATTTCTTTAACAGGTTCACCTCAATTCACAAATACTAGATCTAAAGTATATTATCCTTTCTTGTTGGTCATTATCTTCATTTATTTGCTGAATGTTATGTTCTAGTAGCATATCTAATAGCTTTTTCATTCGTTAATTGCCTCTTATCTTCTGCACTTTATTCACTATTGCTCTTTTTTTTTATATTTATAAATACAACCACAGTCTCCATTTTCATTTTCTTTCCATTCTACAAAAGGAATTTTAAAGTCTCCGGTTAGTTCCATATAGTCCAGTCCTTGTGATTTCTTTTGCAATATTTCCATCCAATTTTTGGAACAATTATTATGTCAAACTCTTTAGTATTAGGGGTCTATATATTACAATGTTCACTAATTTTTATATTCAAATTCTATTTACCTGTATATCTATTAATTCACATTCTGTGTTACTATATTTCTCACAGATTTTTTCCTTGATTGGCATCTCTCCCATATATCTTCCGGTTCCCCTTGATTTCTATTTTTCTATCTGATCTATAAGTTTGGAAACCCTTTATCTGGTCATCATTACTAGTCTCTTTAACAATACCAGGTTTCACTTATATTCAATATTTCTATTTTTTCATTTTGGGTTAGTTCTTCTAAGAACTCTATCTTTCTTTTGAGTTACTCAAACTAAACCCTGCACTTCATCACTATGATGGTTTGCGTATTATCTCCATTATCTAATATGGGTAATAATAAGGATTTTCCCATGTCTCTTTCCTGTTCTGATATGTTGATCTTTTTCATTTCCAGAAATTCGTACATTAAAAATCCAACTTTTCCATTATACTTGTTCTTCCAGCTTCATATTTATTCACTTTGTGCATAAACCTGCACTTATCTCCATATCTGCACCATCCCTTAGCATCATAGATACATTGCTTGTTCCTTGTGCTATATCTAGGTGCTGATGGCTCATATCATGGTGTTGACATTTCATAATGTGTTGTTGGCTTGTTTTTGCCTTCATCACATGATCTTTGTTCTTTTCTTTATTTGTTTCATTTTTACCTTGATTTTTTATATGTATTTGATTTTGATTTTGGTTTTTCATGGCTACAGGATGCATGTACCTACATTTCTTATTAAACCTACATCCATTTCCTTCTTTCCATTTTCTACATATTTTTGGATGTAGATCGCTGCATTCCTCTTCATAGCCATCTAGATATGCACATTTGCCATATATCTCATAATTGTGACATATCTTGGGATGTTTGTAATAACATCTTTCACCAAACCTGCAATTCCCTCTTTTCAAAAGGGTGCATACTGTGTCTTTCTTTTCTTTTTTTCTTGTTCTTTCCCATCAGTATGGAGATCCGGGTACAACCTCTTTGGGATTTTATTTTGATTTATCATGTCATAATTTATTTCTTCATAAGTATGTTGCTGTATTGCCTCATATGTAGAATCTATGAGTTTCTCTGCATCCATACTATTATCCTGTTCTTTGTTTTCATTAATCTTTTCCCTCTCTTCAGTCTTATTTTCTTCTTTTCTATTTTCCTCTTCTTCCTCTTCTTCATCCTCTTCATCTTCTTCATCCTCCACAATCTGTACATTAAGTCTTGATTTAATGACCTTGTCTATCCATACTAGACATGTTGAGCAAAATATTTTTGTGTCCTTATTTCTATTTTGCTCAACTTCAGCACATGAAGGGTGTGTCGGTACGTGGCAAGCATAGCATTTCCTAATCAGGTTTTGTGGATTTACAATGCTATACCACACTCTACATAGTTTACATGCTTTAGGCATCCGTTTGCCTATTGCATCAATCAATATATTCACTAATTCCACCGTACTTATTTTCTTTGATGGAATGTGTTGATTTTTGTAGATTTTCTTTATAAGTCTTTTGATAACTTGAACTTTCATTGGTATCCCTTC
>NC_089746.1:6267194-6274694 GCF_040412425.1 Macrobrachium rosenbergii | reverse complement strand
AATGTTCATTTATTTCATTTATCATTTCATTGTCTTGAGTGTGGATACGGGCTTTGCACTCATTCTTATTTTCACATCTCCAAAACTTTGTACTAGGGTCCTTCTTGCTATGCTTATCGAACACATAAAGATATCCATTATGCGAATATTTGGGTTTATTTTTCTTACTTAGAATAAGTTTAGCCATTTCTGTAGATGGGTTCAACTCAACTATTCTTAAATTTTAACATGTAGGCGGTAGTAAAAGCTGTTTCTGTACTGTGGAAATTGCTGTCAAGTTAAAGAGAAACAGATAGATAGATAGGCAGTTAAAGAGAAACAGATAGATAGGCAGTTACAGAGAAACAGATAAATAAGCAGTTAGTAGTAACAGGCAATTTCTATTCTCTCAGAATATTTTAACCTGAGAGAGAGAGAGAGAGAGAGAGAGAGAGAGAGAGAGAGAGAGAGAGAGAGAGAGAGAGAGAGAGAATTATTTTCTTATTTTTGGCGCCAAAAATCGTCGCCAAAAAAACTCGTCTTAAAAACCATGGAGCCCAAAAAAACGGCGCCAAAAAAACGGCGCTCAAAAACGGCGCCAAATAGAACCATTTCGGGGTATGGAAGGCTGAGTTGATACGCTAACACATCTTTGTTTTATATATATATATATATATATATATATATATATATATATATATATATATATATATATATATATATATATATATATATATATTTATATATATATACATACATACATACATACATACATATATATATATATATATATATATATATATATATATATATATATATATATATATATATATATATATATATATATATATATATATATATATATATATAAAATTTTTATCGCACCGTGATTTATATACAATCATGAAGCTACAAATGTCGCTTAATATCGAAATTCACGCTACCTCAGTATATCTCCGTTGGAGAATTGTCGCCGAAGGAATTTATATAAGTGATAAATGAATGGAATCGTGGGGACACGAACCCGCGACAAAAGCCTATTCAGCGACTCAGTTGACGTAAACCATTGAGCCATCAAGAGGTATAAATCTCTTGCCGAGATGTCGTACTGTTTTACCCGTCGTGAGCGGGGAAAGTGTACTAACCTCGACAATGACCCACCTCCGCCATGGCAGTTCATTGGTACGTTTGGAACGCAGCTCTTGTTATGAAATTTTATCACACCGTGATTTATATACAATCATGAAGCTACAAATGTCGCATATCGAAATTCACGCTACCTCAGTATATCTCCGTTGGAGAATTGTCGCGAAGAGAATTTATATAAGTGATAAATGAATTGGAATCGTGGGGACACGAACCCGCGACAACCTATTCAGCGACTCAGTTGACGTAAACCATTGAGCCATCAAAGAGGTATAAATCTCTTGCCGAGATGTCGTACTGTTTTTACCCGTCGTGAGCGGGAAAGTGTACTAGCCTCGACAATGACCCACCTCCGCCATGACAGTTCATTGGTACATTTAGGAACACGCAGCTCTTGTTATGAAATTTTTATCACCGTGATTTATATACAATCATGAAGCTACAAATGTAAGCAATATCGAAATTCACGCTACCTCGGTATATCTCCGTTGGAGAATTGTCGCCGAGGAATTTATATAAGTGATAAATGAATTGGAATCGTGGGGACACGAACCCGCGACGAAAGCCTATTCAGTGACTCCAGTTGGCGTAAACCATTGAGCCCATCAAGAGGTATAAATCTCTTGCCGAGATGTCGTACTGTTTTTACCAGGTGAGCGGGGAAAGTGTACTAACCTCGACAATGACCCACCTCCGCCATGACTTTCATTGGTGCGTTTGGAACCGCCTGGCTCTTGTTATGAAATTTTTTTCACACCGTGATTTATATACAATCATGAAGCTACAAATGTAATCATCTCCCCTCATACGTTCGCATATCTCCGCTGGAGATATACCGAGGTAGCGTGAATTGGATATTGAGCGACATTTGTAGCTCCTCATGATTGTTTATAAATCACGGTGTGATAAAAATTTCATAACAAGAGCTGCGTAATTCCAAACGCACCAATGAACTGTCATGGCGGAGGTGGTTACATTGTCGAGGCTAGTACACTTTCCCCGCTTCACGACGGGTAAAAACAGTACGACATCTCGGCAAGAGATTTATACCTTTTGATGGCTCAATGGTTTACGCCAACTGGAGTCGCGAATAGGGCTTTCACGTCGCGGGTTCGTGGTTCGCACGATTCCAATTCATTTATCACTTATATAAATTCCTTCGGCGACAATTCTCCAACGGAGATATACCGAGGTAGCGTGAATTTCGATATTGGTTATTATTTGTAGCTTCATGATTGTATATAAATCACGGTGTGATAAAAATTTCATAACAAGAGCTTTTCGTTCCAAACGCATCAATGAACTGTCATGGCGGAGGTGGGTCATTGTCGAGGCCCTACACTTTCCCGCCACGACGGTAAAAACAGTAACTGACATCTTGGCAAGAGATTTATACCTCTTGATGGCTCAATGGTTTACGTCAACTGAGTCGCTGAATAGGTTTTCGTCGCGGGTTCGTGTCCCCACGATTCCAATTCATTTATCACTTATATAAATTCCTTCGCGGCAACAATTCTCCAACGGAGATATACCGAGGTAGCGTGAATTTCGATATTAAACATTTGTAGCTTCATGATTGTATATAAATCACGGTGTGATAAAAATTTATAACAAGAGCTGCAATTCCAAACGTCATGTCAATGAACTGTCATGGCGGAGGTGGGTCATTGTCGAGGTTATACACTTTCCCCGCCACGACGGGTAAAAACAGTACGACATCTCGGCAAGAGATTTATACCTCTCTTTGGCTGGCTCAATGGTTTACGCCAACTGGAGTCGCTGAATAGGTGGAAACTTTCGTCGCGGTTCGTGTCCCCACGATTCCAATTCATTTATCACTTATATAAATTCTAATTCGCGACAATTCTCCAACGGTGATATACCGAGGTAGCGTGAATTTCGATATTAGCGACATTTGTAGCTTCATGATTGTATATAAATCACGGTGTAAAAAATTTCATAACAAGAGCTGCGTGTTCCAAGCGTACCAATGAACTGTCATGGCGGAGGTGGGTCATTGTCGAGGATTAGTACACTTTCCCGCTCACGACGGGTAAAAACAGTACGACATCTCGGCAAGAGATTTATACCTCTCTTGATGGCTCAATGGTTTACGTCAACTGGAGTCGCTGAATAGGCTTTCGTCGCGGGTTCGTGTCCCCACGATTCCAATTCATTTATCACTTATATAAATTCCCCTATCGACAATTCTCCAACGAGATATACCGAGTAAGCGTGAATTTCGATATTAAATGCGACATTTGTAGTTTCATGATTGTATATATATATATATATATATATATATATATATATATATATATATATATATATATATATATATATATATAATACTATATAGCAGGACCTCATTGAAACTGGATGGTACCTAGCGAAGTTGTTCATTAAAAAAGTTACGAGCTTTCCAGGACTAGCAGTCCTCATTGTCAAAATATCCGTGGATATTTGGTTGCCATACAATGAGGACTGTTAGTCCTGGAAAGCTTGTAATTTTTAAATAAATAACTCCGCTAGATACCATCCAGTTTCAATGAGGTCCTAATAGTAATTGTATTAATGCACAGAACAATTGTAAGTGAGATATAATATATATATATATATATATATATATATATATATATATATATATATATATATATATATATATATATATATATATATATATATATATATATATATATATATATATATATATATATATATATATATATATATATATATATATATATATATATATATATATATATATATATATAGTACAAATATATATATTCAGTGTTTTTTCATGTGGGCGAATAGGAGAGAATTAGGAATTGAACTGAATAGAATATAGAATTTAGGCCAAAGGCCAAGCACTGGGACCAATGAGGTCACTCAGCGCTGAAACAGAAATCGACAGTAAAAGTTCAAAAGGTGTAACAGGAGGAAAACCTCAAAGCAGCTGCGCTATGAATCAATTATTAGGAGAGGGTGGAGAGTAAGATGGAAGAAAGAGAATATGAAAGAACCTTAAGTAATGCCTACAGTGCCCCGCACGATGAGACTGCTGTTTTTGAAATGATCAGAACCCATTATAAACGCTTTTGATACATCAGATAAAGATCTTTTCCCATTTATTACATATTTTGTTCAAATTTAAAGTTAGATGATCTATTCAAATGTTTTTTTTAACTAGTGTTCATTTTCTTATATATAGATCCATATATTAAGACTGATTTCACATTTTCGCATTAGCAATATGCACAATCTTCATGTATTACGGAGAACTTAGAAGAATGTTGAAATCAATATTCTTTCACTGACGCTCTTTAAGATTTAGTCACTGTTGACCACTATGTCTATATTTCGTTCCTAGTTTAGTCCCACATTTATTTCGAGCCGATTATGTTTAAAAAAAAAAAAAAAGAATTGTTGACAAACTATTGCTCTGTTTCCAGGAGACTAATTTTTTTTCCGCTGCATATCTGTCTCTCTTTTAACTTTCCTTTCTCTTCAAACGGTTGTTTTATGATACATTCTCTTTTAAGATCAATTTCCACATGCCATTAGCACAGTGGTTCTTACCCCTAGGACGTACGAAGCCGGTTCCTAAGGGGTGCGAGATGCCCATGAATAATTAAAGCAAAATACACTTTTATATACGCATATTTTTTTCTGTGAATTTGTTATTGATACACATCATATCAACTTTATATATATATATATATATATATATATATATATATATATATATATATATATATATATATATATATATATATATATATATATATATATATATATATCTATTTTTATTTGGGCAATTCAGGTGGTGCAGAAAACTGACTGCTGATTTGAAAGGGGTGCATACACTGAAAGAGGTTAGGAGCCGAACTAGGTAGGTGAGACGTAATTCCAAAACTGACGATGTTCTGATAACGCTGCTGATTTATTTTCTATATTTTTTTTTACTGACTGAACGTTTTTCAAAATTACATAAGAATTTTTTTTTATAACACCGAATAACATTTGAACGCAATTCAGCTATGAGGGTAAACCGTAATTGAAGCGGCAAGGACGAATTCCCAAACAAAATTTTGCGTTTTCTGTTGCTTTTATTTGTTTGGTGTACTGAAAAAAAAACCGTTTACTTGCAGATTTACGGTTTTTTCTTCACATCGACAATGGAACCCCAATGGACGAACTTCCGAACCAAATCTTGCGTTCGCAACCGATTTTGTTTATTTGGAGTGCAGAAAAAATATTTTTCTGCCTATTTCAATTTTTTCCTCCCGTTTACAAAGCAACCCCAATGCTCGCAAATAAAATTTTCCGTTCTAAACTGATTTTGTTTATCGGGCGTGCAGAAAAAAATATCTTTCTGCACATTTCAATTTTTTTTTCTTCCTATTTACAAAGCAACTCCAATGCCCGAGCCCACAAACAAGTATTAGTTTCTCCGCCAACCAGCAACCAGAGAGTGGCAATTACCGGTGCTGTCGCCTTAGAGTTCTGAGAAGTTAGTCGCTACCCCCACTCCCCATCACCCCACCTCCCCAACCCCCTCGAAGAAGTCTGTAATTTAGACTGTTTGAGTCTGGAGTAAACTTTTTACAGAGAAACGGACCATTTGTCATGAGCAAAGTTATAGTTTATATAAAAAAGTAAACTGTACGCGCGAATCGTGAGTAGGACCATCTATAGCCAGTGGACGAAGATGAGGCTGGCTTATTTAGGCTATACCTTGTTATCAGGACTTACTATATAGGTTAGTTTTCGGGGCCAATGTATATTTCTTTATGTATTATTTTCATTATATATATATGTATATGTATGCATTATAAATTATATATAAATATATACATACTGTATGTGTATGTATTTTTGTATTATATATATATATATATATATATATATATATATATATATATATATATATATATATATATATATATATATATATATATATATATATATATATATATATATATATATATATATTTTGGTTATTACACGACTAATCACAGACTTCAAAAATTTATCTCACTTCAGCCAGATTCCTGAACTCTCATAACAATAAAAATTACGGCTGGGTACTCTAAAGGTAACAGTGATCCATTGAAAAGCTTTTTAATCACATGAAAAATCAAACTAAGTTTATCAAAACAAGTGTGAGGTATCAACAATTAAACAAGAAATATACCAGAGTAAAAGGGCATCACTCCATCAAACTTTAGACTGTTTCCCTGGTTTTAATTCACTTCAGCAAAACTAAAGGAACAAAACATGTTTATCACTTTGCCTTATGCACACAATTAATCCTATTCACTGGTGGTCAATAAATGAAACACTGTTTTTTTTATTTTAAATACAAAAATTTATTTTTAAATTCAAAATTTCTAATTAGAATTCACAATCTAAAGAAATTTACTATCACTTGAAAACAACACAAAATTTAATTAATTCTTGAGTTAAATCACAAAGGTTAATTTATCAAGAAATTAAATCAATGAAGCAAAATTTAAACTATCAAGAATTGCTCAAGATTTGAAAAGTAAATCTTAGTAGATGAAAATTAAATCAAGTATGCAATCTTAAATTATCAGGAAATATTTAAAATACTAATTAAATAAATGTTAAATCACCAATATACAAAATGTGAAAAATCAAGAGATTGCAAACACAAGAACACTGAAAAATATACAAAAGGTTTGCCAACAATAATTTCAATAAGGCAAAAATTTTTTAATACGCCTCACTATACCAAGGTAATAAATAGTAAAATTCATTTCACCTTACACAAGCTTGTGAAAACTTTCGCAAAATCACCTGAAATGCAGCTGCATGAGATTCACAAAACACTTTTTTGTTAGGTGCCATTACACACTTTTGCTACATTCAGATCTCAAAAGCTAAGATTAATACTAGTGACCACACAACTATTTTACGTTAATAATTTCTATCTTTTGAAGAAAGAAAGAGAGAGAGAGAGAGAGAGAGAGAGAGAGAACCACCACATGAACGGTCTCTAAAATCAGAATGAACAAACTTTTGGATTCCAGCAAGAAATGAAACAATCACGTCATTATTCCTGAGCAAAATGTTTTGGGGCCAACGAACGTGTTTGAACAATACGTGAGCAGAGCAGCGCAATCTTACAAGACATGACGTAATCGATCAAGACATGTGCATTTACTCTCAAAAAGGCACTCGTATGGGACGAAACTCTTAATGAAATCTCAACATTATCAAAACAGACGGCAGCTGGCTAGCCACAAACAGCATGCTTTCAAACCAAACGAAGATCCAAAGTTGGTTTTCAGAACAGTACATGAAACATTTCGAAATCATTCGTTCTTTTCTCGTATGAGACAAAAC
>NC_089746.1:6224694-6259694 GCF_040412425.1 Macrobrachium rosenbergii | reverse complement strand
CACTAGCCAGATGTAACTGATATCATTTTCATTAAAATTAAATAATAATATCTATGAACATTACATATCTTTGTCTGGTATAACTGAAAATGAAAATATAATGGAACGTCAGATCCGATACCAAGTGAATTACAAATTATTCAGCGGGCAGAATAACAGATTATCATGTTATAGTATAATTCATAATCACATTGGCCAGCCGGACACTGATTCAATTCAACATGAAAAAGGATAATTTCGTTGGCTAAATTCATTATGCCTGACCTTAATGGCTGTCATTCCGTTCTTTTGAAATATTTCCCCGTTAATGAGCTCTATACACCTGTCTCCACGTCAGTCAGCATACAGGTAAATTATTGATGCTCAGCTGGGCTCACCTTGCTAAATGTTGCCTTTCGTAACTCAGATATACCTCATGCGGTACACTGTAGGCATTACTTAATGTTCTTTGTGGCGTCCCTTCTTCACCCCCTAGCTGCAACCCCCTCTAGTTCCTTTTACTGTACCTCCTCTCATATTCTCTTCCTTCCGTCTTACTTTCCATCCTCTTAACAACTGATTCACAGCGCAACTGCTTTGAGGTTTTCCTCCAGTTGCACCTTTCAAACCTTTTACTGTCCATTTCCATTTCAGCGCTGAATGACCTCATAAGTCCCAGTGCTTGGCCTTTGGTCTAAATTCTATATTCAGTTCAGCTCAAATATACCTTTGTTATTATTACTTGACAAACATGTGGGTTATTGGATAAACAAATCCACCGTCATGGATGAAACTGAAAAGGGGAATCGAAAAGATTCCCGAAAGCTCTCTGTAGAGATTTATTTTTAAATATATTTGTACCCAGACATAACTGTGGATTTGTTTCTCCATTTCAAGACTCATGCCACTATGAGTATTTCTTTTTTATATGTGGGTTATTATTACTATCATTTGACAAAAACGTCGATTATTCTGACATATTTACAGTTTTGTTTTTTCTAAGAGCTGATCTCCTCTCTCTGTATTTCCCTTTACTTTCTCTTACTTCTTTCAAACGAACACCATAATATTCTTTGGAAGCTTGAATTTCAAGTCAATGGCCCTTGTGGTGGGCTCGTTCCATATGAATAGGGTTCATCTTCTGAATAATAATAATAATAATAATAATAATAATAATAATAATAATAATAATAATAATAATAATAATAATAATAATAATAATAATAATAATAATGACTGTAAAGACAGATTCCCTTCTCAGTTAATGGAGACCAAACAGATGGGTTATTTATGTTTACACTTGGAAGGGTTAGTATAGCCAAGGATAAGGATTGATGAAGGTACCCAAGTCACTGTAATCTTTATTTTTAGTTTTTTGTACAAGAAAACTATTGTGCAGGCTTTGTCTGTCCGTCCGCACTTTATTCTTTCGGCACTTTTTTCTATCCGCACTTTTTCTGTCCGCCCTCAGATCTTAAAAACTACTGAAGCTAGAGGGCTGCAAATTGGTATGGTGATCATCCACCCTCTAATCATCAAACATACCAAATTGCAGCCCTCTGGTCTCGGTAGTTTTTATTTTATTTAAGGTTAAAGTTAACCATAATTGTGTGTCTGGCAACGATATAGGCCAGGCCACCACCTGGCCGTGGTTAAAGTTGCATGTGCGGCGGCTCATACAGCATTATACAAAACCCACCGAAAGATAGATCTATTTTCGGTGGCCTTGATTATACGCTGTACAGACAACTCGATTGCGCTGAAGAAACTTCGGTGCATTTTTTACTTGTTTCTAATTGTGGACGATTTCAAACATCATGTCGTTCGGAACCATTTGTCGGTGTGACAATAAAACGCCACGTTGATAATTATCTCATAATACTGTGAATCCTGTCAGTGAGAACCTGATTCCTTTTTATCAGAAATCATCTTCATCATAACTTCTGAGCCTTAACACGGTCACTGATTTCTTTAAAGCAATTATTATAAGAATTCATTTTATCATCTTATTAGCGCAATTCGTCCGCATTTGATCAGAAATGTCTATGAAAAGATCAATGAGTCTCTTGGGTTTTACTTCCACAAAATCTTAACAATGTTTACCTTTTGGGTCAAGTCAGGTATAGAAAAAACTGGCAGTAACACAAAATGTGGTCATTAGACGAAAAACAAAACGGTAATTGAACCAATCTCCTGCAATCATCTCCATTCAGCAGCTGACATCAGAGAGAGAGAGAGAGAGAGAGAGAGAGAGAGAGAGAGAGAGAGAGAGAGAGAGAGAGAGAGAATCTATTATTATTATTATTATTATTATTATTATTATTATGACTGCAACCTCAACGGTCAACTAACTGAGACTCAATTTTTGGAATGCTGAGGACACAATTTATTATTATTATTATTATTATTATTATTATTATTATTATTATTATTATTATTATTATTATTATTATTATTATTATTATTATTATGACTGCGACCCTCAACAGTCAACTGCCTGAGACTCCATTTTGGAATGCTGAGGCCACAATTTATTATTATTATTATTATTATTATTATTATTATTATTATTATTATTATTATTATTATTATTATTATTATTATTATTATTATTATTATACACTGCGTTGCGTCTAAAGAATCTGGCGTCAAGCAACTCAATTTGCTGGAAATATTTTAAGGAAAAAAGAGCACCACATTTTAAAGTTTGTTTATCGTATTTGGCAAAAAACAGCTAAAGAAAACAGGCAAATGATTAATTTTCACTCTTTCATCAAACATAAGTTTGAATCTGCCCTTTTAATCTTACCAACTACAACATCCGCTTCGTCTGGTTAAACCCTCTTCAAAAGCAAACAAAATGAAATAAAAAAAATCCACAATTGCCTCATCAGCGAAATTCGCAACAGAACAACACGATTCCTGATGAGGATCGCAACCCTTCCACAGTCCTTCCTTCGGCCTTCTTGGGTTCAGATTCCGGGGGACCTCAGGGAGACCCATTTCTTTTTTAAAGGAACCTTCAGTTACGTCCCTCCCGGCTTGTCTCGAAAGTGCTGCTGTCGTCATATTTCGGGGGACATTTTTGTTATGACGTGTTGGATTTTATTCTAGGGGGTAACTGGGAGAGAGTTGTAGGGGTGGGGAGGAGGAAGGAGGTGGATGGAAGGGGAATGGGAGGGGGAAAGTGGGAGGGGAAGGGGGAGAGGAGGGATGGGGAAGAGGCAAGAGGGGAGGTGGAGGTGATGGGAAGAGGAAGAGGGTGACTGGGGGGTAGGGGAAAGGAGGGGAGGAGGAAGGGGAGGGAGTACGGGAGATGGAAAGGAGTAGGAGGGTGATGGGGAGGGGGAAGGAGGGAGGGGAGGAGGTGGGGTAAGGTGGATGGGAGGGAGGAGAAGGTGAGGGGAGGGGGAGATATCGAGAAGGAAAAGGAGGAGGGTGAAGGGGATTGGGGGGAGAGAGGGGGGAGGGGGAGGATGGAGGGAAGGGGGAAGGAAATTGGGAAGGGGAGGGGAGAGGGGAAGGGGAAAGGAGAGGGAGAAAAAGAATGGGAATGGGTAGGGGAGGGGGAAGGGTAAGAGGGGGGAAGAGGGGGGGGAGGGGGAGGGGAGGGGAGGGTAAGAGGGACAGGGAAGGGTAAGAGGAGGAGAGGGAGGAGGGAAGAAGGAGGTAGGAGAAACTGAGGGGAGGTAAGGTGGAGGGGAAGGGAAGGAAAGAGGAGGCAGGGGATGGGGGGGGTGGAGGGAAGGAGGGGAGAGGAGGGAAGTGGAAGGGAAGGGAAATGAAAGGAGACGAGTAGAGGGGGAGAAGAGAGGGAGGAAGTAGAGGGAGGGGAAGGTGGAGGGGAGGGAGGGGATGGGGAAGGGGAAGAGAAGTTGAGGGGAAGAGTGTGAAGGGGAAGGGGAGGCGGGAATGGGGAGGGGGTAGAGGAAGAGAGCGGGGAGGTGGAAGTTGAGGTAAGAGGGAATGGTTTAGGGTTGGGGAGGGGAGGGTGAATGGGGAGTTGGGGGAATAGGGGAAGGGGAAGGGAGGAAGGATGAGAAAGTAGGGGATGGGGAGGGGAGGAGGGAGGGAGAAGGGGTAAGGGGTAGGTGAGAGGGAAAGGACACAAGCTTCTACAGTATTTTACACAAAGGTGAGAATTTAAACCAGTGAGAGAGAGAGAGAGAGAGAGAGAGAGAGAGAGAGAGAGAGAGAGAGAAAAGAAACTCCTTTTAAACTACTGAATGCCAAATTCCCAGCTTTACTTTAAGGAAATATTCGCTACTTCAAAATGTCGTACTGAAATCTACAAAACATCAGAATAATATGTACAAAATATCAGATTATAATCTAAAAAATGTCAGCATGAAATGTACTAAATGTCAGAATGAAATATACTAAATGTCAAAATAAAATCTACGAAACCCAAAATCTAACTGAACTCGGATTTAGCGTGGGCAATTTAAAATGACACTAGAACAATGATTCGCTTTTCAACCCTGTAAGCCTTTTTTTTTTTTTTGCACAGTGTGTTCATTCTTTCCCGTTTCCAGGCTCGGCGCTCCTCTCTCTCTCTCTCTCTCTCTCTCTCTCTCTCTCTCTCTCTCTCTCTCTCTCTGTTTTAAATGATTTCCATTTACTGCATTACTCAGTGCCTATTGCATTTCGTTATTTCAAATTAGTATTTCATTTGCCTTAAAAGGCGATTTTAACTCTCTCTCTCTCTCTCTCTCTCTCTCTCTCTCTCTCTTTTAAATAATGTTTACTTATTGCTCTACACAATTTCTGTTGCATTTTGATATTTCAGAAAAGTATGTCATTCCGTTGTAAGTTATTCTGTTTTAGATCATTTTCATTTATTGCACTACACAAATGTATATTGTATTTTGATATTCTAAATGAATATTCCAGTCAATAAAACGCTGTTCTCTATAAGGCAAGTTTACCGCTCTATCTCTCTCTCTCTCTCTCTCTCTCTCTCTCTCTTGAATAGTGTTTACTTATTGCACTACACAAAATCTATTGTATTTTGATATGTCAAATTAGTATTTCATTCAGTGATAAGTTATTCAGTATACGGCGAGTATCTCTCTCTCTCTCTCTCTCTCTCTCTCTCTCTCTCTCTCTCTCTCTCTCTCTTTTCTCTGTGTGTGTGTGTGTGTAGTATTTATGTGTATAAGTGAATGTGTTAAAGCTCGGTCCCATTGAGGGGAGATTCCAAAACCTTGAAAAAAAAAGGATATAGAATTTACAAAAAATTTCCACAAACAGAAAGAGGCAAACTCCATTTCTGAAAACCCCCCAAAAATCATCCAATATTCAAAGGAGCTATTGGCTTATTATTAAATAAGCAAGAGATGATACTACTAAGCTTATTAGTATCATCTCTTGTTTTTGTAATAAGCTTCAAAGCAGTATATGAATTAAAATAAAAATGAAATTAAATTACATATTAATTCGTCTATGTCATGTGGCATCTTTATAAGTTCAAAATATACAGTCAGTCCTCATATGAACCGGTGAATTATGCAATGGCTGCCCGAACTGGGGTACATTGTGACAGACTGCAGCCGTGACGCTGATTCGATCTGAATTAAAAATGGATCATTTTACCGGCGAAATTAATTATGGGTGGCCTTAATGGGTATTGTTCAGGAAATTTGAAACATCGTCCAAATTAATGGATACCGTTGCTGCTGTTAGCGCTCTTTAGCTTATAAATAGATAATCTATATCCAGCGTGAGGTACCCCATTCTTTATTAATGTCAAATATGACTTAAGTGAGATTTTATGTAAGTTAGGATGACATTTTGATATTTCAAATAAGTCATTCTTTCGGTAACGACTTATTCTCTACAAGATGAGTAAAACTAACTAACAAACTAACTAACTCTCTCTCTCTCTCTCTCTTTTAAATATTTTTTTATCTATTGCACCAAATAAAATCTATTAAATTTTGATATTTCAAGTTAGTTTGCCATTCAAAATACGCCGAGTTTTACTCTCTCTCTCTCTCTCTCTCTCTTTCTCTCTCTCTCTCTCTCTGTTTTAAATAATTTTTATTTATTGCACTACATAAAATCTATTGAATTTTGATATTTCAAGTTAGTTTGCCATTCACAATACGCCGAGTATGACTCTCTCTCTCTCTCTCTCTCTCTCTCTCTCTCTCTCTCTCTCTCTCTCTCTCTCTCTCTCTCTCTCGTTCCTGGTGTATTTATGCGTATAAATGCTAAATTTTTGCAGGTTTGCTCTACATCAAATTAGACATTGCACTTTTCATGCAATAGCAATTCGGTTTCGCCTTATGGCAAAGTATTAGTGTGAGCTGACGGCTGTCATTAAAATCACTTCAAAATGAATAAAAAAAAGATCATATTTATCTTTCATTCAGCATTCATTAAATTCCAAATGTAAAAATGACCATGCTGTTAAAGTATTGTGATCCTTACTTCTTTTATGATAAAGGCTGCAAATGGTCTGCCATTAAAATGGATTTTTGTAATTCAAGTTCGTGTGAAAGCCTGGATGTATTTGCCCGATTGCCAACTGGTATTTTTATTTACTGCTTAGTCCATATAGTCATAAATACAATAATGAGGTTTGTTTTTAAATTCATGGTAATTTTCAACTAATGATTATTAGCACCTAAGGACATATAAATGGTTACCCATATTTTTTTCAAGTTCCTCGACATTTTATACAAAATTCGGGCAATGTTTTTTGTTTTGTTTTGCTTGGTAGGTCCAGAAAAAAATATTAAATGCATTAATGACTGCGAGAAAAATGACTAGAATTATATTGCAAGCGATTTACCTGTGAGAGACAGACAGACAGACAGACAGACCCTTTCCCTCCGGGCCACATTTTCCTGAGATGTAACTGAGTACGGGACCTTTCCCTGAAAAACAGCGGGACGCCATATCTTAAAAACTAACCATAGAATTTTCTTGGAAATATTCTCATTATGTTTCCCACACCCAAAATACTGCATAAATTCTAATCGTAACCTAACCTAACCTAACCTAATCTAACCTAACCTAACCCAGGGACACGGCAAAACAAGTATAAAATGCGCCTAAGTTTCTTCGGCACAATCGGGTTTTCTGTACAGCCGCTATGGCGTATAATTGAGGCCATCGAAACTAGATCTATCTTTCAGTGGTCTCGGTATAATGCTGTATGAACCGCGGCCCATAAATCTTTAACCACGACACGGTGGTGGCCTATCCTACATCGTTGCCAGAAGCACGATTACGGCTAACTTTAACCTTAAATAATATAAAAACTACTGAGGCTAGAGGGCTGTAATTTGGTATGTTTGATGATTGGATGGTGGAGGATCAGCATAACGATATGCAGCCCTCTAGCCTCAGTAGTTTTTAAGATCTGAGGGAGGACAGGAAAAGTGCGGACAGATGAACTGCGGATAAAGTCCTGACGGACAGACAAAGCCGGCACGCTCGTCTTCTATTACAGAAAACTTTAAATGACTAAAATTATACTGCATCCGATTTACCTGAGAGAGAGAGAGAGAGAGAGAGAGAGAGACCTTTTCCCTCCGGGTCCATGCGCAAATGACATCAAACGAAGCTCCAGCATAAACAAAATGATCAGTGTTTATTTCTGCCCAAGAGATTCGCGACTCCCACGAGGCGGTCCAGATGCATATTTGTTATTGCAAGGAATTCTCCCGGCTCCTTCTCTCTCTCTCTCTCTCTCTCTCTCTCTCTCTCTCTCTGGCGACTCAGAGACGACATTTTTACCAGAATCAGATCCAAGCCTCCATTATATTTATTGTAATTTTAAAGCAGCAGTAATTAAAGGTCTTAACAAAGGAATCAGTGCTACGTTACTCAGTTGCTTAATAAACTTTTCATAATGGAAGTCATGCAAAACTTAAGATTCAACTACAATTTATATTAGAATAGAGTATAAAATCTAGGCCAAAGGCCATGCGCTGGACATATGAGGTCATTCAGTGCTGAAACGGAAATTGACAGTCAGAAGGCTTGAAAGGCGTAACAGGAGGAAAACCTCGCAGTTGCACTGTGAGATTAGTGTTAGAGAAGGTGGAAAGTCAGATGAAAGAAAGAATATGAACGGTGGTACAGGTAAAAGGAATGAAAGGAGTTGCAGCTAAGAGCCGAAGGGACGCTGCAAAGAACCTTAAGCGATGCCTACAGTGCACTGCATGAGGTGCACTGATGGCGCTACCTCTCCTACGGGGTACAATTTATATTAGCTCCGTAAAACGGTGAATATAGAAAGCTATACGTTTAAGCTAGTGGCTTCTTTCAATATGACATCAGGAAAAAATTTTATTTTTATCTTGCAAAGTCCTTCTTTATTAAAGGGAAGAAAGACACAAAGGTTATGTTATTAGAATTTAAGCAAATAAAGAAAGTAAGTCGAACTGCATAAGAAATGATATATAATTTCATATATTTGTTATCTTTACCAAGCAAATGTTCTGGAAATTATCAGGAAAATACATTTCCTCTCAGCCGAGATTTATACGAAATGCAAAAAATACAAAGATAAAAAAAGAAGAACACGAGAATACAACAATAATGTATAATTTATTAATTTATTATCTTTACCAAGTAAATTTATGAATTATCAGGAAACTACATTCCTTTCCAAACAAGATTTATATGAAATGTAAATCAGTAAAAATCAGAACATGATTCATGATGAACAAAAAAGATTCCTATTCATGAATTCAGACTTGAGGACACCAGCAAATCCTTTCACGAAGCCACCCTTAATTGTATCCTTTTCTCCTATCTTGAGAGGAGTCCTATTAGCCTGTCTCAAATCCTCATTAGGGACCTTCGTTAGGACATCCTGAAGGAGACCAGGCAGTGTGGTCAGAGGCTTGGGGATCCTATATCCTATATCTTTCTTGATCGAGTTCTAATTATAAGTGACTTCACCGATATTTCACTTGTTTGAGAGAGAGAGAGAGAGAGAGAGAGAGAGAGAGAGAGAGAGAGAGAGAGAGAGAGAGAGAGAGAGAGAATCCTTCTATATCGTATTCTGATTATTACTGACTCGTTTGACATTTTATATTTATTTGAGAGAGAGAGAGAGAGAGAGAGAGAGAGAGAGAGAGAGAGAGAGAGAGAGACCCCTCGGACATTTCAGTGCTTGTTAGAGAGAGAGAGAGAGAGAGAGAGAGAGAGAGAGAGAGAGAGAGAGAGAGAGAGAGAGAGAGAGAGAGAGACCCCTCGTTTCAATTTATAGCTTGTTAGCGCTTGTTAAAGAGAGAGAGAGAGAGAGAGAGAGAGAGAGAGAGAGAGAGAGAGAGAGAGAGAGAGTTCGTAGACTTGTACATCTCCAATTTGATTTTTGGAAAACAAGAGACCCGTTCTTTAAATTTCTATTCTCTAGTCTTTCGTTTCATAGAAATATCACAATAACTTTTTTTTTTTGGATATTTTTAACTCCATCGAAACTCCAGGGAGTTGAAAATGCCATTGGAACAATGGATCTGTTTTCAAGCGAGTTCACTTTTTTAACATGAATATTTTTTCAGTATTTACTCTTCTCTTATTTCCTGGACTGAGACTCTCTCTCTCTCTCTCTCTCTCTCTCTCTCTCTCTCTCTCTCTCTCTCTTAATATCAGTTTGCCAATGTTTTCACTGAATCATCACCACATGAATGAGCATATACACTGAATGACGGTATAAATGTTCTACGTGAATTCTAGTTTTCATAAGATTAGTTAAACTTACTGATAAATCCGCGCCAGTGTTGGTTAAGGATTTTACGTTAAATACCATATTTTTGCTTCTAGTTGAGAGAATGATATATATACAATATATAAATATATATACATATATATATATATATATATATATATATATATATATATATATATATATATATATATATATATATATATATATATATATGTTAGCTTAATGATAAATAATATTGCCAAGACCAGGAAGAACATTCTTTATTATACGAGCTTTCGAGGTATAAAACCTCATCATCAGGCTGAAAAACCCGACAAGGATGAGAATCAATAAATTACAATACAATGAATTGTCATAATAAATCTTCAGCAAAAATACTAACCAAATATATAAAATGAACAAGTAAATACAAACTAAAAGGGTGAGACGTAAAATAACGAAAAATTAAAAGCGAACACAAACATAAAAATATGAAAATAAAACTAAGGTGAAATGTAAACAAACTACCACTCACAAAGTAAAATATTTAACGACCTAATTGAGCACCTACAATGAAATTATACGATAGCTAGTTGAATACCAGACGAGTTGTTGTTTAATTCCAGCTTCATCTTTTTAATAGTCAGCGACTCTGAAATCAAAAGGTCCAGTCTATTTGAACAAAAAGACAGTACCCGAAAATCCAGGTCAGTGAAAGGATGGTCTTGTACTAAACTGTGTTCTCTAATGGCAGAAAAGGGTGGTTTGGAAAGGGGAAACCTAGTTCTAATAGAAAGACCTCTGTATTCCAAAATTCTGAGTCATTTTTTTGTAATTTATTGATTCTCATCCTTGTCGGTTTTTTTCAGGCTGATGATGAGGTTTTATACCTCAAAGCTCGTATAATAAAGAATGTTCTTCCTGGTCTTGGCAATATTATTTATCATTAAGCTAAGATTTGCAAGTAAGTAGCCAAGCATTACCGAGATATATATATATATATATATATATATATATATATATATATATATATATATATATATATACATATATATGTATATACAAATGTTATACATATATATATCCTTGATGGCCGTGTGGTTCAAGGCACGCCACTGTGGTCCTGAGTTCTTGTCTTCCGTGGTTCGAGCCCAGGAGACGACGGACTTATTATCAACTAAAAAATTCCCCTTCGTTTGTAGCTTGATGCTTATATATATATATATATATATATATATATATATATATATATATATATATATATATATATATATATATATATGTAGAAGACAGCATGTAGAAGAATTTGAGAATGTTAAGAGGGCACTGTGGCTATTACAATTACATATGTATATCTGGTAAAAGTGACCAGTAGATTCTACATATACATTTCAGCCTAAAAAGCAATAAAAACGATTGCCCACCTGGCTACGATGGTGAGGATTGGTCTATTCCAGCTCTAATAAATATATCTGAAAACGACAGGTATATGTATGTACGAGAGGTAATAGGCTTTTATCCTTCTCGTGGTCAGGTCGGCAACGTGACCTCATTGTGATTATGGTGACGCGGGTTCGTTTCCCGCGACCGGGCATCACAGTCTCTTCAATTTCTTGCGCTTGGATCTGACGGCTTTGTAATGACAAGCATATCCAAAAAAGCGTGAAGAATTCGAGAAGTTAAGAGGGCATTGTGGTTATTACAGTTACATATATACATATGTTCTGATACTTACTATAGGTCAACTTTTAGCAAATATTTTCTACTGAATATGATTATCATTTAAATAGATTAATAATTTTCCAAGAGAACGACAAAAGCAACCTCAATGTCACTTCGGATCCGTAATTATGAGCGATTTTTATTTCATTTAAAAATTACATGACGTACACTAATTTTTCACTGATATTAAAAAATTGGCTGCCAATACCGATAATCATGTACTTTTAAATTATTCAGTGAGTAAAATAGCTGAATTATTTGACAGATTATACGGGCATAATTATCTTACGTGACACAGATTCGATTGAAAACGCAGACGAACAAATTTAACAGCGAAGCTGATTATAATTTCACATAATGCGTAGTTTTCCAGCTCGTTGGAAACATTCTAACGTCAGCATCATAGGAATTAACGAGGTTTGTTATACCCTAGTTCCCGGCTCTTCACAAAAGCCAAATTTAGTTGTACTGATGTTTGACTAAACATTAATAGATTGGGCGTTATTTATTTATTTTTTTTAATTTTATGTGCGTGTTTATTTGTCGTTGTGAAATTTGAATTGAATTCCATGTCATTGTGAAACATGAAGATGAGTTGATGATTTGAAGAAACTATCAAATACACACACACACACATATATAAAAATGTGTAAACTGACGGATATGTTTTTATTCTGCATAACTGACATTCAACTATGCTGCGGAGGTAACTTCGATTTTATGCACACACACGCACACACACATATATAAGCAGGATTCGCTTATACACTGAAGTCACGTGCATCTACTGCGATTTTTAAACACATATATACATATATATATATATATATATATATATATATATATATATATATATATATATATATATATATATATATACAGTATATATATATATATATATATATATATATATATATATATATATATATATATATATATATATATATATATATATATATATATATATATATATATATATATATATATATATATATATATATATATATATATATATATATATATATATGTACATATATATGTATATACTGTATATACAGTATATAAATAAATATATAAATATATATAATACATACTGTATATTTATATATATACGTATATATACACGTAAATGTATATACACACATATATATATGATTGTATATATACATATATATACAATAACAGTTACTTCCGGGGCATAGCTGAATGTCAGTTATGGGGGCTAAACATATCCGTCAACTTTAATCGTATAACCTAATGTATACAGGTAAAAGAATTTAGGATAATAATCATCATAATTAGAACGGGTCTGGCTAATTACCCTGTGTAGCCTTATCACTCTCGTGAACTAATTACGGCTGTAATTAGAATACCACGTCATTTAATAGCTTGCATATTTTCCAAAGAGTTCACACATCATTAGTAGGAATATTGGAGTATGTAATTAGAATTCTGATATTTCAATGGCTATCTGTTTTTTGAAATGGGTCATCAGAACCTTCGAAGTTTTGGTCTCTCTCTCTCTCTCTCTCTCTCTCTCTCTCTCTCTCTCTCTCTCTCTCTCTCAAAGTATTTTGCATTGCCTCGTTTTCCATCATCTATTTCTTGAAATGGATCATCAGTACCTTCCTGCGTTTGATTTCCCTCTATTATTCTCTGTCTGTTTGTCTGTCTGTCTGTCTCGTTCTCCTCCCTAAGACCCCATTTACTCTCTCTCTCTCTCTCTCTCTCTCTCTCTCTCTCTCTCTCTCTCTCTCTCTCTCTCTCTCCTCCCTAACACCCCCTCTACTCTCTCTCTCATTTTTTTCTCTCTCTCTCTCTTTCTCTCTTTCCCTCACTCTCCTCCCTAACAACCCCTCTACTCTTTCGCTCTCTTACTCTCCCTCTCTTTCTCTCTCTCTCCCCCTCTCTCCCTCTCTTTCTCTCTCTTTCTCCCTCCTCTCTCTCTCTCTTTCTCCTCCCAACATCCCTCTACTCTCTTTCTCTCTCTCACTTCCTCTCCCTTTCCTGTTAAGATAGTTGCTTCAATTACATTGCCCAGCATTTTTGACATTTTATATTTCACCCCTTCTCACCCCTTATTCCTCTAGCTGAATTTGGACTTAAAGGGATTCGGGAATATTACTATTCATATCAGTGACCTCGAAAACTATGGATTAGACACTAATATCTGTCATTTTTGACATTTTATTTTTCACTTCTTCTCACACCCTGCGTCCAACTGGGCCTAAACTTGGACAGAAAAGGCATCTGGAGTTTCAGCATTCATCTTAGCGACCTCAAAAACTACAGATTAGACACTAATTTCTATCTTTTCGGTTATTTTTATATGTCACCCCTTCCCAACCCCACCCCCATTGGTGCCAGCAATGTCTTACTCCCACAGTATTCTTTTCCAGACAGTAAGTCATATGTATACTGAAATGAGGTATAAATTCATAGAGTTTATTTAGTTACTAAGTCTATGGGCAGAACTAGCCACGTTTCAGGGAAGCCCTTCCCATCCCATCCCCTTTGCTGCCCTTTGGTGCTAGTGATGTCTTGCCCCCACAGTATTCTCTTCCAGATAATAAGTTATATGTGTACCAAGCTTCAATACATATACACACACATACATACATCCATTTATATATATATATATATATATATATATATATATATATATATATATATATATATATATATACATACATTGTATATATATGTATATATATATATATATATATATATATATATATATATATATATATATATATATATATATATATATATATATATATATATATATATATATATATATATATATATATATATCTATATATATATATGTATATATGTATATATACACACACACACACACACACACACATATATATATATATATATATATATATATATATATATATATATATATATATATATATATGTATTACCGTTGCCTTCCAAAATCTGATTAAATGGGCTTCAGACAGCGGTCGAACTCATTATTAAGTACAAGGTAGAGAATATAATATAATTTCATTCGAGCTCATTACGATAATTTTTATTCATAAAATGTAACCTCGTGAATCGTTAAATGAGTAATAATTAGGCCGTGTATCAAGGGGATTTGAAGCATCATACAGACGTATCAAATGATATTTTCATTGGGAATTACCGGCGGTTAAATTCTGATAGGTATTTCAAATGAAATTATCCAGTTAATATTTGAGCTATATGATTCTTTGTTATGTTTGAGGACTATTATGAGTCACTTTTGACATATCAGTATTTTACTTATATATATATATATATATATATATATATATATATATATATATATATATATATATATATATATATATATATATAAATGTATGCAATGTAAAATCCACAATGAACTATATGTTATAAAACTTCTTGCGAAAAAAATGTATGTATGTGCAAATACTTGAGCTTTCATCAAATACTGAGGGCTTGTTCACACACACACACACACACACATATATATATATATATATATATATATATATATATATATATATATGTGTGTGTGTGTGTGTGTATTTTTTTCCACTGAATACATAATATGCCATTTGTGAAATACATTTTGAACACACGAACATCATCATCTCTATTGAAATCCAAAAAAGAAAATGGATACAAAATAACATGCCAGTGAAAAAACACACTAGAAATCTGTGACTTCCGCTCTGAAAGGAACTCACTGAATATTCAGGAAACAAAATTACATCAGCATATTTCCGCGTGCTTCAGGCAACTTGTTTTATAAATCTGCATCTACATAATTTTGTTTGAATTAAATTGAATATAGAATTTGGGCCAAAGGCGAAGCGCTGGGACCAGTGAGGTCATTCAGCGCTGAAACGGAAATTGACAGTAAAAGTTTGAAAAGGTAACAGGAGGAAAACCTCGCAGTTGCACTATGCATCAGTTATTAGGAGAGGGTGGAAAGCAAGAAGGAAGTAAGAGAATATGAAAGGAGGTAAAGTAAAAGGAACAAAAGGGGTTGCAGCTAGGGGCCGAAGGCACACCGCATAGAACCTTAAAATAATGCCTACAGTGCACAGCATGAGGTGCACTGGCGGCACTACCCCCTACGGGGATAATTTTGTTTGGGGTGGAGGCAAGAATCCGAAAAGCTGGCGGAAAATTGGAAAGGATAAAACATTCGTGGAAAATATAAATATAAATAAATATAATTATAAATATAAAATATATATAAAAAATAATTACAAGAACTAAATGGGTTTGTCGTGATACTCTTAAATTTCAAATATATCAATAAACTTAAAAATAAAAGAGAGACTATTAGGGGAGGAAAGCATTCGAGATAGCAAAAAATTGAAGAGTAAAATATCCTTAAAAATTTGATATTTACTTGAGATAAATAAATTAAAAACACAAGAGCTAAAAGGATTTGTTGTGAGATTCTTAAATTTCGAATAAATCTATAATCTTTAAGAAAGATAAAATAATTTTTGCAATAATCACGTGATATCATTGTTTCCTAAACCTGGTACAAATGATATTATTATTATATTTTTTTCTTGGGGGGGGGGGTGCCCCGCAGTCTATCACAATCAGGACCCACTTAGAGCTCTAAGTGGGTCCTGATCACAATCATCCTATTCGACTGGGCGGTTTTTATAGTGTGGGTTCCGGGTTGTATCCTGCCTCCTTAGGAGTCCATCACTTTCATTATTATTATTATTATTATTATTATTATTATTATTATTATTATTATTATTATTATTATTATTATTCAGTAGATGAATCCTCTTCATATGGAACAAGCCCACCATAGGGGCCATTGACTTGAAATTCAAGCTTCCAAAAAATATTAGTAAGAAGTAACAGAAGGTAACGGGAAATACAGAAAGAAATCATATATAAAAAAATAAATAAATTAATGAACATATAAAAAATGCAAGCAAATTGATATTGCTTTGATTAAAATTTCTCGTGTTATTAGCCAATTTCATGTAAATTATGGAATTTAAAAAAGGAGAAATTGGTAATTGTTGCAACAGTCACGTGTTATCATTCCCACTCTCCAAGTACAAATGATATTTTAATTAAAATAAAACTGATAAACATTGCTTACTCTTTATCTGGTAATGCCATTGTAAATAAATACTACTGACTACAGCTGACAGGTAGTTCCAATATAAAATGGTAAAATACACACTAATTGCAATAATGGGGTGCCATGTTGCAAGGCATAGTCTATAATAACTATTGCGCGTGACACTGATTCGCATTTAGAGAGAAAAAAAGGCTAAATATTTTACCTGTGGAATTAATTATAATTGTCCCTAATTGATAATATTCGGTTCATTTGAAACATTTTCAATCCAGCATTGTATCGTGTAATGAACTTTGTTAGAGGGTTCACGCTCTTCTCTACGCAGCGATTATGGTGACAATGTGACTTCACCTGAATGTTGTGTTTGGCGGCATTACAATTTTGCTCGAAAATTCACAGAAAATCCCACAGACAATTATAATGAAAAACATCAGCTTTAAATTGCTGATATAGACTTATATTAAGGGGACAACACATTTTAGTTTTTAACTCGTAACAGTCGTTCACTTTCGAAACAAAATCTGGCAAAACCATTTCCGTGTAACTTCTGAACAAAATTACCTGAATTATTTTATTGTTCACTGTATATAATTTCTACTGACTTCTTACAACAACGGGAGAACACGTTTTGAATTGAACTGAATATAGAACTTAGGCCAAAGGCCAAGCACTGGGACCAATGAGGTCCTTCAGTGCTGAAACGGAAATTGACAGTAAGTGGTTTGAGATGTGTAACAGGAAGAGAACCTTTTGCAGATGCTCTATGATTCAACTTTTAGGAGAGGGTGGAAAGTAAGATGAAAGAAAGAGAATATGAAAGGAGGTACAGTAAAAGGAAAGAAAGGGGTTGCAGCTAGGGGCCTACAGAAGGCATGCTGCAAAGAACCTTAAGTAATGCCTACAGGGCACAGCATGAGGTACACTGACGGCACTACCTGTGTTCAAATTTGGAACGAAATCTTCTGGCAAAGCTGAGCTTGTATTCTTTGAGGAAAATTGCCATAAGTTATTTTTTTATTCACTGTACTATATAATTAGTACTGATTTCCAGATTATAAAAGGCTATAAATGATTTTTCGTTGAATATACATAATTTCTGCTGACAACTACAACAAAATGTACTGGTAAATTGATCATGTGAGCTTTGAACAATAGCAAACCGCATTTCTGGAGTGCTAAGTACGATTATAATGCCCACTGACCTAACATATTATAGGACTATCACATTCATAAAATAACAAAAAAAAATGCGCCGAAGTTTCTTCGGCGCAATCGAGAGTTACTCGCACACCACATAATCAAGGCCACCGAAAATAGATCTGTCTTTAGGTGGTCTCGGTAAAATGCTATATGAGCCGCCGCCCATGAAACTTTAACTACCGCCCGGTGGTGGCTTATCCTATATCGTTGCCAGATGGGCGATTATGACAAACTTTAACCTTAAATAAAAAAAAAAAAACTAATGAGGCTAGAGGGCTGCAATTTGGTATGCTTGATGATTGGAGAGTGGATGATCAACATACCAATTTGCAGCCCTTTAGCCCCGGTAGTTTTTAAGATCTGAGGGCGGGCAGAAAGAATGTGCTGACGGACAGACAAAGCCATCTCAATAATTTTCTTTTACAAAAAACTAGAAATCACCTCATTAGTGATGAAATGAATAGCAATTATACAGTTCACCAAAGGGATTTAGAATATTATACCATAGTTTACTGAAATCAAATGTGGAAGATTAATTCAGACTGCGAAATGGATGTAGGGTACATCAGTACAATAGATAAAACTGATAAGCAGTTGTATTTACCAATTAGCTCCAGTTCTATTAAAGCGGCTTCGTAGCACCCAGCACGCCACCTCTTCATAAGTTTACTCCAAGGAAATAGGCAAGCCTCAGAATACACAGTTGTAAGTGACTATTTCTTCCCCTTCACTTTGCTCTGGAATTCTTTTTTCTTCTTATGTGTTTCCTGAATATTACCATCTTCCTTGTAATTATATCCCTTGCCCTCTTCGTGGTTAAATCTTCAATATTTTTACCTTAAAATTAAATAATTCATGAGTAATTACTGGCTTCTTATGTGCTCTGGAGTTCTGTTCCTGCTCACGTGTTTCCTGAATATTACCATCTTCCTTTAAAAAAGCAGAATCATTGCCTTATTCAATGTTAAGTCCCTAGTATTTTCACTTCAAAATAAAATTATTCAGAGTAATTACTGGTTTATTATGTGCTCTGGAATTCTGTTCCTGCTCATGTGTTTCCTGATTATTTTCATGGCCTTGCAAGAGCATATCTATTGCCATCTTCACTCTAAAATTATATTATTCAGAGTAATTAATGGCTTCTCATGTGCTCTGGATATCTGTTCCTGCTCACGTGTTTCCTGATTATTTCCAACTCCTTACAAAAGCATACATCTATTGCCTTCTTCGTGGCTAGATACCCAAATATTTTTTTACGCTAAAATGAAATCCTTCAAACTAATTACTGGCTTCTTATGCATTTTGGAATTCTATTCCTGCTCACGTGTTTCCCGATTATTTCCATCTCCTTACAAAGCAAATGTCTATTGCTTTCTTCGTGGTTAAATCCCCGATATTTTTACTTTGAAATAAAATACTTCAGAGTAGTTACTGGCTTCTTATGTGCTCTGGAATTCTGTTCCTGTTCATGTGTTTCCTGATTATTTCCAACTCCTTACCAAAGCATATATCTATTGCCTTCTTTGTGGTTAGATACCCAATACTTTTACTCTAAACGAAATCATTCGGAGTAATTACCGAACACCATGAGAGAGGGTGCATGATTATCACTCCCGACACTTAATAATATTTTGAATGAATAAATAGCTCTACCGTGGAACTAATTGTAATCAGCGCTAATGAATAAATTTTTCAGTTCATTAAAAAAATTTCAACATCGTCATTACGAAAACTAATGAACTTAGTTTCCCACTCTCACGCTCTTTAACAAATAACATGGGAAAATTACGCCAAATGTAATATACTCAACTGAGCATTGGATTTCCGAAAATATATACATATGGGTTTGGTGGGTTTTGGCAAACATAGTGGTTTGTCCATAATATTTGAAATGATTTGTATTTACTTAATACATATTTACCTGTTACGAATTATGAACTGGATTTCATGAACAGATATCGAAATGTGAGGATAAGAGTCAAGACAGATCATACATAATGTACATACATACATACATACATGCATACATAAATGGCTTTTACATGTACAGTCCGACAGCACTCCTAATTAAAAATCATGTAAGGCATTAATTATCTGGCAATAGTTTTTATGCACTTTTTAGTTCGTCTGTATAAGATATTTATTTTAGAAATGCTTTTCATTTATAATTAGGTTGGGACACACACACATACACACATACACACACATATACACACACATATATATATATATATATATATATATATATATATATATATATATATATATATATATATATACATACATACAACTGAATGAAAATATGGAACGTGATAAATATATAAATAAAGATAAAATCCACGAAGGAAACGGAAACACTGGAGTGCTGCGAGGCCTTTTGACGCTAGGTCCTTTACTTAGCATTTTATCTTTATATTATATATATATATATATATATATATATATATATATATATATATATGTATATATATATATATATATATATATATATATATATATATATATATATATATATATATATAGGTTCTAGCTGCAACCCCTTTCATTCCTTTTACTGTACCTCCATTCATATTCTCTTTCTTCCATCTTACTATCCACCCTCTCCTAACAATTGCTTCAAAGGTTTTCCTCCTGTTACACATTTCAAACCTTTTACTCTCAATTTCCGTTTCAGTGCTGAATGACCTCATAGGTCCCAGCGCTTGGCCTTTGGCCTGAATTCTATGTTCTGTTCCATTCGATTTATCCTGGAGTCCCGAAGGCTTATAAAATCTACATGATCGGAAAAAAATTTCGATTTAAATTGAACTTTGTAACACAATCGAAATTCCTGAATGGAATGATATGGAATGTAGGGTTTAGGCCAAAGGTCAAGCACTGGGAGCTATGAGGTCATTAGGCGCTGGAAAGGAATTTGAGAGTAGGTAGGTTTCATAGGTGTAACAGGAGGAAAACCTCGCAGTTGCACTATGAAATAATTGTTTGTAGAGGGTGGATAGTAAGATAGAAGAAAGATAATATGAATGGAGGTACAGTAAAAGGAATGAAAGAGGTTGCAACTGGGGGCCGAAGGGACGCTGCAAAGAATCTTTAGTAATGTCTACAGTGCACCGCGGGAACTGCGCTAACGGCGCTACCCCCCTACGACGGGGAATTCCTGAATGTCATAGCAGAGACATCCACTCGATCCAAACCTCATCAACAACAAAAGGACAATTCACACATACTCCAAACAAAATAAAAACAAGAGGCGTTTTAAGGATGTGGGACTCAAAAATAAAGAAATAGCACTTGACGAGATTACTTGAAAGGACAAAAAAAGGAGAAAAATTTAAAAATAAAAACTTCAAAAAACAAAAGGAAACTTCGCACTCACTCTAAAAAAAAAAAGCACTTGACGAAATTACTTTAAAAGACGAAAAAAAAGAAGAAAGATCCAAAAATAAGAAGAAACATATAGAAAATAAAAGAATACATAAAAGACACAGACCAAAAAGCGAGATCAAGAAAAACAGGGAGATTTTATTTCGGGAAAATAATGCGGCGCAGAATGACAACCAATCAGCGAAATAGCCCTAACAACAGCAAAACAAGGTTGACAAACTCTTATTTCCAGAGAGAGAGAGAGAGAGAGAGAGAGAGAGAGAGAGAGAGAGAGAGAGAGAGAGAGAGAGATATTCTTATATTGCCTAGTTTATGAGAGAGAGAGAGAGAGAGAGAGAGAGAGAGAGAGAGAGAGAGATCTTATGTTGCCCGGTTTACGAGAGAGAAAGAGAAATCTTATGTTGCTCGGTTTACGAGAGAGAGAGAGAGAGAGAGAGAGAGAGAGAGAGAGAGAGAGAGAGAGAGAGAGAGAGAGAGAAATTCTATCTTAAAGTGTCACCTTAATTACTTCGATGACATGCTAAACCGTTATGTATGGCGTTAGGATTACATAAACCCAAAGCAAATACAAATGTGTATCTAACATCACCTTCTTAACCTTCTTAACCTCACAAACACATCTTATTAAAAGAAACTGAGTAATGTGTCCAGTAACATCATTAATTCGAATTTCGTTGCAGTTCAAATTCAGGTAACCAAAAAAGATAAGAGACTTCACAGAATGGCCTCATCAACGAAATTCAACACAGAAACGTACAACTATTCATGACGATGGCAATCTTCTTCTTCTTCTTCTTCTTCTTCTTCTTCTTCTGTTCACGAATTGAGAGATGATAGATCTATCTTTAAATGATGCTTTTCATTTCTCCCCCTTCGTCTATCTTCAAAGTGCTGCCTTTAGCCTGATTCAATGCTTAATAATAGGGACCTGCGTTAGATTCTCATCACCTATGGGTATGAGGTTAGAGTGAGGTTTGGGGTGGCAGGGTCTTTCCCGGATAAACATCCAGGCTTCATCAGTGTGCTTTCATTTCGTTGCAGTTCAAATTTAAGGCTCTGAACGATGAATGAATGGAAGGTCGTTATCACTGAGCATTGCTTGGGAGCGCACGACATGGTTACCTCGGCAGGAATAGAGTGGTTGATTCGGACCCTCTGCCAAAGCAGAGAATATCTCACTGAAGTCATTGGGCTGCGCCCTGTGCAAGATCTATGGATACTAGATGTTGCCGTGGGCCACCCGTGCAAGTACCTCCTTAAGTAGCTTGATAAAGACATCTAACAGCAGCAACAGTGGTTTATTTTACCTCTCTTCCAAAGCAAAGAATATCTCACCTAAGTCTTTGGCATACACACCCCCTAAGAAAGTTCTATGGATACCAGTTCATGTTATGGGCTACCCAGTCCTCCTTGATGTGGAAGTACCTCCTTGGATGGCTTGATAAAGACAGTTAACAGCACGAGTAGAGTGGTTGATTTGGACCCCTTGCCAAAACAAGCGTATATCTCACTGATGTCTTTGGGCTGCGACCCCATGCAAGATCTATGTATATTAACAGTTTCCACGGGCTGCCCGGTCCCACTTAATGTGGAAGCACCTCTTTGAATGGCATAATAAAGACAGCTAAAATAAACGGGGCCACACTAACTACTGCATGGTAGATTCTGAATCCACTTCAAGGCGCGTAAAGCGTCCACAACTTTGGCTGTTCTTACAGGTTCCCTGCATACCAGAATTTGCCACGGGCCATCCAATCTCCCTTGATGTGGGAGTACCTCCTTCAATAGGATGATAATCAAAGCCAGCTAAAAAGAGTGGGGACCACATTACCTACTGTCTGGTAGATTTTTAACTCATTTCTGGCCACGTAACCCGTCCACATGCTACTATTCTTTCGACGGGAGGTTTCTTAGCCTTTGACTAAACAATCTTCGACAAGGATGTGGAACGGAAACCTAAGCAGGTAGGCTATAAAACGTTGTGCAACTTGCCTAAGGGTGAGCTATTGGTATCTGCAATACAATTACATCACTTTGTCCTTCGCAAAAGCTTTGTAACCGAATGCAGAGAGAGAGAGAGAGAGAGAGAGAGAGAGAGAGAGAGAGAGAGAGGAGGACAGAATTCCCCCATATAATATATTCCTGGATGCTGAATAAATCCTGGTATTATTGAATTCAATGATTTCCCATTTGCATTTTGGGAAAACAAAAATATTCTCTATTTCAGTATTATTTTTTTTTTCAAAGGGAATGTAGAACAAAATCCTTCACGGATTTCTAGTTGAGTACGAGTTTACGCAGAGGAATTTAAAATAGCCTGGAACATGGAATCTCTTTTCATTCCAGCTTGTTTTACGAACGATGTAGAGTTTTCCTCTGTTTCCCAGGATGTATGTTATTTACCAGTTTCCCATGTGTGGATTCCCAAGGCCTCTCTCTCTCTCTCTCTCTCTCTCTCTCTCTCTCTCTCTCTCTCTCTCTCTCTCTCTCTCTCTCGTTTCCTTCTTTTCAGTTCATACAGCATATGTAGATTTCCTAGTCCCCAGGAAGGTGGATTCTCTTCTCTCTCTCTCTCTCTCTCTCTCTCTCTCTCTCTCTCTCTCTCTCTCTCTCTCTCTCTCTCTCTCTCGTTTCCTTCTTTTCAATTCATACAGCATATGTAGATTTCCTAGTCCCCAGGAAGGTGGATTCTCTCTCTCTCTCTCTCTCTCTCTCTCTCTCTCTCTCTCTCTCTCTCTCTCTCTCTCTCTCTCTCTCTCTCTCTCTCTCTCTCTCTCTCTCTCCAGTTGTCTTCTTTTCAATCCTTACGATCTATCTAGACGTCCAGGTTCCTCAGAAGGTGGATTCCATCTCTCTCTCTCTCTCGTTTCCTTCTTTTCAATTCATACAGCATATGTAGATTTCCTAGTCCCCAGGAAGGTGGATCCCAAGTCTCTCTCTCTCTCTCTCTCTCTCTACCCATTTGACCTTTACACAAACGTCCTCCGTTCCCTCTGTCACATTCCAAATCTTTTCATTTAATCGCCTCCATTTGAATAAGCCATTTGGTCGAACGTAGTATGCAGCACAGCATGGCTGCAGATTTTTTCCTTTGTGAATTTTTATCACAAACTGTACTTAGGATCTAGTTCATGACACTGATGAATTCAAGGCTTTATTACGTATTGCTTAAATTAATACTATCCAGCTACTGTGCGAATAGGGTCCATGTAAATTCAATCAAAGTTACGTCAGTTGATTTCCTGTGCATCTGATTTAATAATGTTTATCGTGTGCGTGACTGCTTATGTTGAAAATAACTAGATACAAGTAAGTACTTGGTGCTGAAAGATAAAGGTATCAAATTATTAGAAAAAATATCTAGTACCGTAAAAACAAGTACAAAATGCGCTGAAGTTTCTTCGGCGCAATCGAGTTTTCTGTACATCGTTTAATCAAGGCTACCGAAAACAGATCTATCTTTCGGTGGTCTCCGTATAATGCTGTATGAGCCGCGGCCCATGAAACTTTAACCACCGCCCGGTGGTGGCCTGTCCTATATCTTTGCGAGACGCACGATTATGGCTAACTTTAACCTTAAATAAAATAAAAACTACTGAGACTAGAGGGCTGCAATTTGGTTTGATGATTGGTGATTGGTTGATCAACATACCAATCTGCAGCCCTCTGGCCTCAGTAGTTTTAAGATCTGAGGGCGGACAGAAAAAAGTGCGGACGGACAGACAAAGCCGTCACAATAGTTTTCTTTTACAGAAAACTAAAAAGAGGAAACTAATAAAATTTACCCGAAACAAAGGTCCAGAACAAATATTACATGAAATGCTACTGCAAAGGTCAGGTGATGTCAATAATATCAAGTCAAGCTCATGCGAATGATATTGCTTCAGAATGAAATGAGGGCATTTATTATTTGTAAAGCAAATTCAATTGTTTGTTTTGTGATCCGTTTTATAAGTAAGGTAATAACTGTCGATTCACGTATTGAACTGATACATTAAACTGTGGAAGTAATAACTGTTTACCATTTGAAAGATCACTCCTAATGTAATATCACATGAAGCTGATTCTGCTCAAAACATGAAGGATAATTTCACCTGTAAAATGGACTAATTTGAAACATTTCTCTGTCAGTTTTATACAAATTGATGGATTTTGTTTCGCAGGTGCCAAAGTATTTGGCGGGTAGTTTAAATTACAGATTCATCAATGGAAAACTTTGATATACAATTGCATTTTAAAGAAGAAATTTAACAAATCAATCCCTCGTAAATTGAGATTTGACAGTATAACACTAATTGCAACCTTCTGTAAGTTTGCGTTCTATTCTAAAAGCATCTATGTAACTACCGTGGCAATTTATTCTATGTTTTCCTGATGAACTATAGGTCTCTCGAGTAATAAAAATGAGTATCCATACTCCTTCAGTTCTTCTGTATTCGATGATAAGTCCTAATTTGTTTTTTTTGGGGGCGGCGGGCGGGGGTTGGGGGGGGGGCGAAGGGGCCAGCGAGTAGGCGACCTGGGCAGCTGACAAAGTATTTACAGGTAAACAAATTGCTTTCTGTTAGGCAATGAAGAACACCATCTTGGACCATTCTCTTCCAACAGAGAGAGAGAGAGAGAGAGAGAGAGAGAGAGAGAGAGAGAGAGAGAGAGAGAGAGAGAGAGAGAGAGAATGTGTGACTGTGTGGTGGGGGGTTTAGGGGCTGGGGTGGAGGCGTTTCCTTTGTGTCTAGCCCAAATGACGTCCAATGAAAGCCTCCGTTCGAACCAAAACGAGCTGCGTTTGTTATTGCCCAAATAAAGACTCCAGCGTCGAAAAGGCAGTCGAGCTGTTTCGTTATCATGGGGTTTCTCCCGGCTCTGTTTGGATACTCAAAGACTCCCTTGTTACTGACATGAGACAAAAGCCTAAATTACACGAACTGTCAAAGTAAAATAACACCGGTTCCTGACAGCCTTGGCAGAGAAATCAACGGGATGTTTTCTAAGTTGCCAATTCAACTCGTTCCAGTTAGATCAGGACAGATCTGAAGCCCGAAGGACAATAACATCAAGACAATAATATCAACTCAGAGAAGTCTTGGGTTGATAAGGTAATTTTTCTAGAAATCTTGGATTGATACAATAAGCTTTCTTGAAATCTTGAATTGATAAACTAAATTTCCTGGATTTTGGATTGATCCAGTTAGCAGTTTGGAAATCTTGGATTGATGAGGCAAGTTTTCTGGAATTCTTAGATTGATAAAGTAGGCTTCCTGGAATCCTTGGATTGATAAATTAAGTTTCCTGGAGAACATTGATTCTTAAGGTAAGCTTTCTGGGAATCATGGATTGAACAGGAAAGACTTCTGGAAACCTTAGATTGATAGATTGAGCTTCCTGGAGGACATGTATTCTTAGAATAAGCTTTCTGGAAATCTTAGATTGATAGAGTTAAACTGTTTGAAAATCTTGGACTGATAAAGTTAAACTGTCTGTAAATCTTAGACTGATGAGGTAAGCTTTCTGGAAATCTTATTTTGATAAAGTTAAGCTATCTGGAAATCTTGGACTGATAAAGTGAGCTGTCTGGAAATCTTAGATTGATAAAGTAAGCTTTCTGATTTAACAAGCTAACGGGTCTTATGGTAATAATCTAATGAAATGTAGATACAATAAGGAACGATGCTACTTACACTTAAGGGATAGACAACGAATAAGCCAAGTAAGTATTGACTCTCAAACATAAATTATAATCCTTATACCGTAAGACTGGTCGACAAATCTGTTCTATAATTTCACCAAGTAGAATCCCTGTTGAAGACTTATCCAGATACAAAGCCGAAGACAAAAATCGACAGAATGAAACGACAAATCTGTTCTATGACGTCACCAAGCAGAATCCCTATTTAAGACTTATCCAAAAACAAAGCTGAAGACAAAATCGACAGAATGAAACGACAAATCTGTTCTATGACGTCACCAAGCAGAATGCCTATTTAAGACTTATCCAAAAACAACGCTGAAGACAAAATCGACAGAATGAAACGACAAATCTGTTCTATGACGTCACCAAGCAGAATCCCTATTTAAGACTTATCCAAAAACAACGCTGAAGACAAAATCGACAGAATGAAACGACAAATCTGTTCTATGACGTCACCAAGCAGAATCCCTATTTAAGACTTATCCAAAAACAACGCTGAAGACAAAAATCAACAGAATGAAACGACAAATCTGTTCTATGACGTCACCAAGCAGAATCCTATTTAAGACTTATCCAAAAACAACGCTGAAGACAAAATCAACAGAATGAAACGACAAATCTGTTCTATGACGTTACCAAGCAGAATCCTATTTAAGACTTATCCAAAAACAACGCTGAAGACAAAAATCGACAGAATGAAACGACAAATCTGTTCTATGACGTCACCAAGCAGAATCCTATTTAAGACTTATCCAAAAACAACGCTGAAGACAAAATCGACAGAATGAAACGACAAATCTGTTCTATGACGTCACCAAGCAGAATCCTATTCAAGACTTATCCAAAAACAACGCTGAAGACAAAATCGACAGAATGAAACGACAAATCTGTTCTATGACGTCACCAAGCAGAATCCCTATTTAAGACTTATCCAAAAACAACGCTGAAGACAAAAATCAACAGAATGAAACGACAAATCTGTTCTATG
This sequence comes from Macrobrachium rosenbergii, assembly GCF_040412425.1. Taxonomy (NCBI): domain Eukaryota; kingdom Metazoa; phylum Arthropoda; class Malacostraca; order Decapoda; family Palaemonidae; genus Macrobrachium; species Macrobrachium rosenbergii. Next base: position 6,231,973 of record NC_089746.1, on the reverse strand, counting down.
ACGTCACCAAGCAGAATCCCTATTTAAGACTTATCCAAAAACAACGCTGAAGACAAAAATCAACAGAATGAAACGACAAATCTGTTCTATGACGTCACCAAGCAGAATCCCTATTCAAGACTTATCCAAAAACAACGCTGAAGACAAAATCAACAGAATGAAACGACAAATCTGTTCTATGACGTCACCAAGCAGAATCCCTATTTAAGACTTATCCAAAACAACGCTGAAGACAAAAATCAACAGAATGAAAGGACAAATCTGTTCTATGACGTCACCAAGCAGAATCCCTATTTAAGACTTATCCAAAAACAACGCTGAAGACAAAATCGACAGAATGAAACGACAAATCTGTTCTATGACGTCACCAAGCAGAATCCCTATTCAAGACTTATCCAAAAACAACGCTGAAGACAAAAATCAACAGAATGAAACGACAAATCTGTTCTATGACGTCACAAAATCTGTTCTTATCCAAAACAACGCTGAAGACAAAATCGAGAATGAAACGACAAATCTGTTCTATGACGTCATTTATTCAAGACTTATCCAAAAACAACGCTGAAGACAAAAATCAACAGAATGAAAGGACAAATCTCTGTCACCAAGCAGAATCCTATTTAAGACTTATCCAAAACAACGCTGAAGACAAAATCGACAGAATGAAAGAAAATCTGTTCTATGACGTCATTATTTAAGACTTATCCAAAAACAAGACAAAATCGACAGAATGAAAGACAAATCTGTTCTATGACAAAAATTTAAGACTTATCCAAAAACAACGCTGAAGACAAAATCGACAGAATGAAAGGACAAATCTGTTCTATGACGTCACCAAGCAGAATCCTATTTAAGACTTATCCAAAACAACGCTGAAGACAAAATCGACAGAATGAAACGACAAATCTGTTCTATGACGTCACCAAGCAGAATCCCTATTCAAGACTTAAAAACAACGCTGAAGACAAAAATCAACAGAATGAAAGGACAAATCTGTTCTATGACGTCACCAAGCAGAATCCTATTTAAGACTTATCCAAAAACAACGCTGAAGACAAAATCGACAGAATGAAACGACAAATCTGTTCTATGACGTCACCAAGCAGAATCCCTATTCAAGACTTATCCAAAAACAACGCTGAAGACAAAAATCAACAGAATGAAAGGACAAATCTGTTCTATGACGTCACCAAGCAGAATCCCTATTCAAGACTTATCCAAAAACAACGCTGAAGACAAAATCGACAGAATGAAACGACAAATCTGTTCTATGACGTCACCAAGCAGAATCCCTATTCAAGACTTATCCAAAAACAACGCTGAAGACAAAAATCAACAGAATGAAAGGACAAATCTGTTCTATGACGTCAAAGCAGAATCCCTATTTAAGACTTATCCAAAAAACAACGCTGAAGACAAAATCGACAGAATGAAAGGACAAATCTGTTCTATGACGTCACCAAGTAGAATCCTATTTAAGACTTATCCAAAAACAAAGACGAAGACAAAATCGACAGAATGAAACGACAAATCTGTTCTAGACGTCACCAAGCAGAATCCCTATTTAAGACTTATCCAAAACAAAGCTGAAGACAAAATCAACAGAATGAAACGACAAATCTGTTCTATGACGTCACCAAGTAGAATCCTATTTAAGACTTATCCAAAAACAAAGACGAAACAAAATCGACAGAATGAAACGACAAATCTGTTCTATGACGTCAGACAAAACTCAAAAACAAAGCCGAAGACAAAAACGACAGAATGAAACGACAAATCTGTTCTATGACGTCACCAAGTAGAATCCCTATTTAAGACTTATCCAAAAACAAAGACGAAGACAAAATCGACAGAATGAAACGACAAATCTGTTCTATGACGTCACCAAGCAGAATCCCTATTTAAGACTTATCCAAAAACAAAGACGAAGACAAAAATCGACAGAATGAAACGACAAATCTGTTCTATGACGTCACCAAGTAGAATCCCTATTTAAGACTTATCCAAAAACAAAGCTGAAGACAAAAATCGACAGAATGAAACGACAAATCTGTTCTATGACGTCACCAAGTAGAATCCCTATTTAAGACTTATCCAAAAACAAAGCTGAAGACAAAATCGACAGAATGAAACGACAAATCTGTTCTATGACGTCACCAAGCAGAATCCTATTTAAGACTTATCCAAAAACAAAGCCGAAGACAAAAATCGACAGAATGAAACGACAAATCTGTTCTATGACGTCACCAAGCAGAATCCTATTTAAGACTTATCCAAAACAACGCTGAAGACAAAATCAAGAATGAAACGACTGAAGTCACAAAAATCATCCAAAAACAAAGACGAAGACAAAATCGACAGAATGAAACGACAAATCTGTTCTATGACGTCACCAAGTAGAATCCTCTATTTAAGACTTATCCAAAACAAAGCTGAAGACAAAATCGACAGAATGAAACGACAAATCTGCTCTATGACGTCAGAAATCCCTATTTAAGACTTATCCAAAAACAAAGCTGAAGACAAAAATCGACAGAATGAAACGACAAATCTGTTCTATGACGTCACCAAGTAGAATCCTATTTAAGACTTATCCAAAAACAACGCTGAAGACAAAATCGACAGAATGAAAGGACAAATCTGTTCTATGACGTCACCAAGTAGAATCCCTATTTAAGACTTATCCAAAAACAAAGACGAAGACAAAAATCGACAGAATGAAACGACAAATCTGTTCTATGACGTCACCAAGCAGAATCCCTATTTAAGACTTATCCAAAAACAAAGACGAAGACAAAATCGACAGAATGAAACGACAAATCTGTTCTATGACGTCACCAAGTGAATCCTATTTAAGACTTATCCAAAAACAAAGACAAGACAAAATCGACAGAATGAGACAAATCTGCTCTAAAATCACCAAGCAGAATCCCTATTTAAGACTTATCCAAAAACAAAGACTGACAGAATGAAACGACAAATCTGTTCTATGACGTCACCAAGCAGAATCCCTATTTAAGACTTATCCAAAAACAAAGACTGAAGACAAAAATCAACAGAATGAAACGACAAATCTGTTCTATGACGTCACCAAGCAGAATCCTTATTTAAGACTTATCCAAAAACAAAGCCGAAGACAAAATCGACAGAATGAAACGACAAATCTGTTCTATGACGTCACCAAGCAGAATCCCTATTTAAGACTTATCCAAAAACAAAGCCGAAGACAAAATCGACAGAATGAAACGAAAATCTCGACGTCAGAAATGAATCCAAAAACAAAGCCGAAGACAAAATCGACAGAATGAAACGACATATCTGCTCTATGACGTCATCATGTAGAATTCCTGCAGTTAAGACTTACATAAGAGATAAAGACGAGGCAAAAATAGCTCAGAATGATACGACTCGTGAAGACGAAACGAAATCTTCCCCCTCTTGAATTCAGACTTCGTGAATCCGTCCGGGGAACCATTTTTTGAATGGCTCCTATAATTACGTCCTTTTCCATTTGTCTCGGAAGTGCTACGATTATCCCTGTCTCAGGCCTCATTAGGGAACCTTCGTTAGGGTATCTGACTCATCCTGAAGGAGGCACTGGTGGAGGTCAAAGTGGGGGGGGGGAGGGGAGGAGAGGTATCAATATCAACGCAATTTGTTTGTGATGTTTGTTTATTTCATATAAATCTTCTAAGAGAATTTGTTGTGTCTTTCACATTTTGAATGTTTATTGAATTTATTATAAAAGGATTAGTGTTTGGCAACTGTGTGTTTTAAGCAATAATGGCTAAATCATCATTGAAAAGGATATTAAAGTTAATTAGACTACATGCTTGCAATGAATACTTTTATTATTATTTTGAAATAAAGTTTCAAAGTAAATCAGTGATTCATTATTTTTTTAGTATAGTCATGGTAAACGTCAGCAACTCAAACACATATTCATGCACTATTTTGTAAATATACACACACACACATATATATATATATATATATATATATATATATATATATATATATATATATATATATATATATATATATATATATATATATATATATATATATATATGTGTGTGTGTGTGTGTGTGTGTGTGTGTGTGTTTGTAGAATCTACTGGTCACTTTTTACCAGATACATATACGTAATAGTAATAGCCACGATGCCCTCTTAACTTCTTCGCGCTTTTTTTGGATACGCTTGTCACTACAAAGCCTCAAGCTACAAGTGCAAGAAATTTGAAGCAGTTATAATGTCCGGTAGCGGGAACGTTGTTGGGGAACATAACTGCTTCAAATTCGAGAAGTTAAGAGGGCATTGTGGCTATTAAAATTACACATATGTAATTGTATATGTATATGACTACAAAAGAGATAAAGACGAGGCAAAAATAGCTCAGAATGATACGAATGACAGTATCTGGGTATATTTAATATGACGACAAAGGCGAACACTTCATACCGACACCAGCCACAGCACAACGCCAGAGAAACCAATTCCCCCAGAGAAATCGATTTCCACGGAAATCTGGTCAGCCCTCATAAAACTCGACTGAACTTCGAAAAGAATCTTCTCGTGGGATCTGAAGTATGAAGCAATTCGGGAACCTGGGGTCATCTGGACCCCCCCCCCAAAAAAAAAAAAAAACTCTTCAAGTTCGCTCCCTTGTGATGCAAATGCTGCTCCTATGGAGATATTATTCCGAGGTGTAGAGATGACGGAGGCTGAAAAAAAATTCTTTCATAGAAACTTATTTAAAGGCCTCTTGAGTATTAAAGTGACAGTTATTTTAATCTCGTTTAACTTATAGAATTTTATTTTCTATAAAAATGCCCCTGGACTATTAAAAACGTAGAAGTGGAAGTTATTTTCATCGCGTTAAATTTTTCCGAGAGGTTTTTCTGTGCCATAAAGGAAGAGTGTAATAAAATAATTCACACGTATGCCTAGACATAAAGATGATGGAGGCTTTAAAAAACTCTTATATTTTTTTTCAAATATGACCTTCAAATAGTAAAAACATGGAAGCGACAGTAAAAATTTTCATCGTGTATAAATTTGTTGAGAGGCTTTTTCTGGACTGTAAATGAATATTATAGTAAAATCCGGAGATGGAGAGGGACAGGCATGTTGATATCATGACTTCATTAAAGTTGCCGACTTTTATGGACCACAAGTCCCATTTTCAAGGCTAAAAAGAGAAACAAATTTACAATCATTAAAATGACTCTGACAAAAAACGAAAATGAAAATTTACAATTTTCCTAAAATTATTAAAACTGATAAAGAAGCAATGAAATACGGAATAGAAGGCACACTTATATTCCAAACGGTAAGAGAGTCGAGTGACAACGAAAGGCAACTTGGGGTTCCAGGAACACTCGCGACGGGTATAGAGGCGTGGCAGAGGACTGGGAGTTTAACTGCGGAACAATCTGTTTAATTTAATAAATGATAATGATTCCAGAACCGTCAGAAGTGGTCATTCGAGGCTCTACCCAACATTTCAAAATCATCATATTTTATTTTATGTTTACATTTAAGTACATGGTCACGCATGCCAGAGAATTCAGAGTGCGATAGTTTAACTCCTGTTCTGTAGCTAACACCACGATGAGAATCTATAATAAATTCATTCGCACATATTCCTAGGTCTACGTAGGGATGATGGTGCCTTAAAATAAACTCTTATAGAAATGTTTTTTGTTAAATGCTCTTGAACTAGCAAACACACTGAGGTACAAAGGTTTCTGAACTATATTTTATCAGGCAACCTACAAGTGATTAACCTCGTGTATACTCTAATGAAAAGATTAAAACAAACATATATTATTATTATTATTATTATTATTATTATTATTATTATTATTATTATTATTATTAAAATAGTTTAACCAGACCACTGAGCTGATTAACAGCTCCCATAGGGTTGGCCCGCAGGATTAAAATGAAGTGGAGTACCAGATCTAAGCCATAGGCTAAGCACTGGGACTAAATGATAAATAAATAATGAAATTTTAAAAATATGCAAAAGGCATATGGTCTATTGTAAAAGTAAAAATGAAGCTCGTTTTAAAAGTGCAGTGTGCTATAAAAATATGAGAGTTATATGCTTCACAAGACCCTGAAATCTAAAGAAGGCTTAAAAGCTTTTGACCCTGAATCATCTTCATTGGAAGAGAGCTGCCAGTAAAGCCGTTATCACATGATATGAAGTGAATTATTCTGAGCAGCAGAAATGATATAATTTCATGGTCGTCATTCCTCGTCGTATCAAGACTTTTCAGAAGCTTCGCGATAGAAAATTTATCTTATGTTCAACGAACGTAGGCTGGAAAAATGATAGCCAGCAGTTATGAATATATTTAATTTTACATGCGTTGAGAGAAGGCATGTAAAAATAACAATGTCTGCACAAGTGTAGACGCACTTTATTTATATATACGTACACACACACACACACACATATATATATATATATATATATATATATATATATATATATATATATATATATATATATATATATATTTATATATATATATATATATATATATATATATATATATATATATATATATATATATATATATATATATATATATATATATATATATATATATATATATATATATTTATATATATATATATATATATATATATATATATATATATATATATATATATATATATATATATAACCTCTATCTCTCGTGTTTCTCCCAATGTACACAGATTTTTCCCTTCCAAGCCGAAATTAAAAAATAATTTTATAAATTGTAATTCTTTCACATCCGCCGAGATACTACGCACTTGATCTATCAAAGTAAATTCAAATGAAACCAGAAATATCTAGGGATAAAAAAAAGATTTTAAATCCTTTCAGAAATCAGCTCAAAAACGACGAAGAATTCAAGCGATAAACAAATATTAAAAAAAAAAACCTTCCTGATAAACTGGTAACGTAGACTTCGAACACCGAAAATTTATTTTTGTTCCCCGCAAATACATATTGCCCTTCAATTCCTGAACATTTTTCTCTCTGGCAAACTGATCACGCAGGCTTTGAACATCGGCCAGACTCGATTTTTGAGCTCATAATATATACCATAACAGATTCCCGAACCTAAATAATATTCGAATACTGATCATGTATACTTCCGATATGGTCGACTCATTGTTCAGCCCAAAGTGCAGAATATAATCCTATTTTGTTCCGGAGTATGACTTCCATATTTGTTATAATGAGCTAAATTCATTAATGATGAAATGAGTCATA
>NC_089746.1:6217194-6219694 GCF_040412425.1 Macrobrachium rosenbergii | reverse complement strand
ATGTTGGTGTGTGTGTGTGTGTGTGTGTGTGCATACGTATATACATGTGAGTCCATGAGAGAGAGAGAGACAGACAGACAGACAGACATTCAGACGGAGAGAGAGAGAGAGAGAGAGAGAGAGAGAGAGAGAGAGAGAGAGAGAGCGAGCGAGCAGAGTGTGAGATCGACTGAGAAGAGAAAGCCAGTAGTTGTAGCTTGGGTCTGGCCGGGAGACGACGGTCAACCGAATCTCTCTGTGGTTCGTCGTAATCCGTTTTGCGTCATCCCGAATAGTCTCGTGAAGACAAAGCCGAATTTTTTGTTCTTGATATAAATCGATGCTTTCAAATCGAGTTTTTAAAAAGGTCGCAGTGAACGGCATCGCAACTCGTTACGTTCCCGTTCGATTAGGGATTATAATTCTTGGCGATTTCTGGTGCCGTTCCAGCATGACACACCAGGTCAACAGCAACGGTTTCCCAGGCGAGGTCAAGTTATACGTTCTTTTTGGTGTGTAACTGACCTGACCTGACCTATCTCAGTAACAGTGGAGTTTATGTGTAGAAAATAAGAGAATACTGTTAAATAATTACTGTCATAATAACTATCAAATCAGAAAAAGGAAATAACTAACTTAGGTTGACGCTGCTCAGATAAACTGCAGTGATCACTAACTGTGGAAAAAAAATTTGATATATTTATATTCTAATTCGTTTGTCACTGCTTCATAACACCGGGAAGATTTACTGCAAAAATGTATTTCCTCAACAATGACGGTGTTTAATTACGGTAGGCAGTAGAAAAAGGTATATTTGAATTGGGGAAATACATGTTTTGGTGATAGGTCTACTACCCCAGAAGACACACACACATATATATATATATATATATATATATATATATATATATATATATATATGTGTGTGTGTGTGTGTGTGTGTGTGTGTGTGTGTGTGTATGTGTATGTATGTGTATAATATATATATATATATATATATATATATATATATATATATATATATATATATATATGAGTGTGCAAATTATAGGTATATATATATATATATATATATATATATATATATATATATATATATATATATATATATACCCATAATTTGCACACTCTAAACATATTCATATCCGCTTATTAAAACGTGCATATTATTCCAGTCTCATTCATAACTTCAATATACATAATTCCTGAGATACAGAGATGACACCGATAGCTATATAAACCATTTTTTCAAATATATATATATATATATATATATATATATATATATATATATATATATATATATATATATATATATATATATACATATATATATATATATATCTACATATGTGTGTTGTAAGTTTGTAATCATGAGATCAGGAGCATTTTTTTCAAACGCTAATATTTGAATTGTTTATGGCAATGATGAAAATTTTTTTTTTATTTTCACTACTATGATGAATTGAATTGAATTTAATATAGAATTTAGACCAGAGGCCAAGCACTGGGACTTATGAGGTCATTCAGCGCTGACGCGGAAACTGACAGTAAAAGGTCTGAAAGGTGTAACAGGAGGAAAACCTCGCAGCTGCACTATGAATCAATTGTTAGGAGAAGGTGGACAGTAAGATGGAAGAAAGAGAATGTGGAAGGAGGTACAGTAAAAGGAACGAAAGGGGTTGCAGCTAGGGGCCGAAAGCATGCTGCAGAGAAACTCAAGTAATACCTACAGTGCACCGCATGAGGTGTACTGACGGCACTTCCCCTCTACGGGGACTACTACGATGAAATCACAGAATGTTCTGTATTTGTGCTTCTGCGACATCACAAAATGAGCAACATTTTTTGGAGAGAATGATCATTGTTTTGTAAAGCTAATTTGCCCAATTCAGTTATTCAAGTTATGAGATAATTCTCTCTTCAACTCTATGACGACGTACATTTTTTATATACAATTACAACAAGCATCTTAGTGTTATTTGGCAACCAGAGGGATAACAATGTGTTTCATTTGGACAATGTCAGAGATATTAATAAGCATAATAAAATTTATTTCAATAGCATAAGTTACGATTACAGCTCTTTCTGATAACAATAATTATACTAATTGTATTATTTATGATATCAGTAGCATCAAATAGGAAAATGGATTGATGAAAGTGAAAATTATTCGAGTTTTTAATAAGTTTTGGAATTTTAGGTAAATGTAAGAATATCAGTATTGAATTCCACAGAGAGCACCTTGGAAAGCTCATTATTTTTATCTATGAATTATAAAAAAAATCATAATTTTTTAAGGAGGCATATACAGGTATTGAACAATGAAAATATTATTATAAATTATATGGATAATATCACGTTTTATTACAGGGATATTCCCTACCTAGAATTAATCTCTCTAATTTGCTTAGCTAGAAATAATTTGTAAAATAAATGTGTTGGAAAGTGATATAACAAAATTTGAGTAAACAAAACGACATATCCGGAAACCAAACCCGTAAACTGACCAACAGCAACA
>NC_089746.1:6204694-6212194 GCF_040412425.1 Macrobrachium rosenbergii | reverse complement strand
GGTTTTAAGTTGCTCGTTTTGACACTATTCTGTTACATTGCTAGACCGATAGAAAATTGGAATCATCATTCGCTTTTTGATTCTCAAGAAGCTAACGGTGACACAAAAAACAAGTAAATATGTGCCGAATTTTCTTCAGCGCAATCGAGTTTTCTGTACGACGTATAATCAAGGCCACCGAAAATAGATCTATCTTTCGGTGGTCTCGCTATAATGCTGTATGAGCCTCGGCCCAGAAACTTTAACCACGGCCCGGTGGTGGCCTGGCCTAGTGTATCGTTGCCGGATACACGATTATGGCAAACTTTAACCTTAAATAAAATTAAAACTATTGAGGCTAGAGGGCTTCAATTCGGTATGTTTGATGATTGGAGGGTGGATGATCAGCATACCAACCTACAGCCCTCTAGCCTCGGTAGTTTTTAAGATCTGAGGGCGGACACAAAAAGTGCGGACAGAAAAAAGTGCGGGCGGACAGACAAAGCCGGCACAATAGTTTTCTTTTCAGAAAACTAAAAAGAGAGGTTTTGAGTTGCTCATTTTGACGGTATTCCATTTCAACGCTAGAGCGATAGAATAATATAATCTCCATTAGTTTTTTGGTTCTTAACAAGCAAAAGCGAAAGAGACTTATTGCTGGTCTTTCGTGCTTCAAAACAAAGCGTCATGACGACACAAAAAGAGAGAGGTTTCAAGTTGCCCATTTTTAAACCAATTCCATTCCATTTGTAGGCCAATAGAATATTGGAGTCCCTATTCATTTTTTCGACTCGAAGCAAGCAAAAGTGGCTCACTTATCGGACTTCAAAACAGAGCATCACAATGAAACAAAAAAGAGAAATTTCAAGCTGCTCATTTTGACGATATTCCATTTCACCGCTAGGCCGATAGAATATTGGAATCTCTATTCGCTTTTTTAGTTCTCGACAAAGGCTACGAAAAAGAGAGGTTTTAAGTTGCTCGTTTTGAAGCTATTTCATTTCAGCGCTAGACCGTTAGTGTATTAGAATCATCGTTCGCTTTTTGACTCTCTACAAGCAAAAGCGACTGGCTAATCTGACGGTTAGTTGGGCTTCAAAACAAAGCGCCACGAAGATATATAACGAAGGGCTTTTAAACGGCTCATTTTGAAGCTATTTCATTCCATCGCTAGACCGACAGGATATTAGAATAATCAATCGTTTTTTTACTCTCAAAAAGCAGTCAATCAGGCTTCAAAACGAAGCATCACGATGACACAAAAATGAGGTTTTAAGTTGCTCATTGTAAGACTATTCCATTTCAATGCTAGGCTGATAGAATATTAGAACCGCTATCCACCTTTTAACTCTCAACAACCAAAAGGATCAAAGATTTCTTAAACCCAAATGACGAGACAGAGTTTGATAAAGAGAATACAGGAAAGGAATATAAAATTTAGTTGCAAGGTCAAGCACTGGGACCTATGATGAGGTCATTCAGCGCTGAAAGGGAAATTGAAGAGAAGAAATGTTTGAATGGCGTAACAGCAGAAAAACCTTAAAGCAGTTGCACTGTGAATCAGTTGTTAGGAGGGCTGAGGAAAGTCAGATGAAAGACAGAGATATATGAACAGAGGTACAACAAAAGGAATGAAAGGTGTTGCAGCTAGGGGCCAAAGAAGGGACGCTGCAAAGAACCTTAAGTAATGCCTACAGTACACCGTGTGAGGCGCACTTACGGGACTACCCTCCCAGTACGGGGATATATAAAGAGAATGTAATTCGTTTGGGAATGTACTGTAGGCTGGGTTGGAGAAGTGTGGGTAAACGAATGCATGAGCTGTGTCAACTAAAAAACCAGCTACTGACGCAATGGCATAAATAATTATCCACTGCTACAGTGTGGAGATGCGTAGGTATCCGGTGAACATCAAAATATCTTGGTGGTTAAAATGAATTTTTTTTTCCTCGAAAGAAAGAAGTCTTGATTAAAAATAAGAGGGTACAGCTTTGGTTATGGAAAGAGATTTTCATATTTATCATTTCTGGACTCTCTCTCTCTCTCTCTCTCTCTCTCTCTCTCTCTCTCTCTCTCTGGGGTACATTTCGGAAGACAAGGACCTTTCTTCAAGTTGAATTGCAGTTTGAGATGTAATCACTTTTGTAACGTTTAATGAAGGGAATTTTTGGAAAGAGATTTTCATATTTATCATTTCTAGACTCTCTCTCTGTGTCTCTGGTATATTTTAGGAGACAAAGACCTTTCTTGAAGTGGAATTACAATATCAAAATATATTCTTTTGTAATGTTAAATTATATTTATCATGGGAATCTTTGGCTATTACCCTTACATTTAAATACACCAATATTTAAATTATGTTGACCAAACAATGTATTAATCTTATATAAATATTCAAATTATTTTCTAGGAAATACAATTTTTTTCAGTTTCAGAACTTACATCTTGCAGAAATATACAAATTACTTTCAAAAAATGCAGTTTTTGTTCGTTTTCAAACTTATATCTTGCATAATTATACAAATTACTTTCTAAAAATGCAGTTTGCAGTAGTCTTAAAACTTAACATCCTGTATAAATATACAAATTACTTTCTAAAAATGCAGTTTTTTAGTTTTAAAACTTATACCTTGTAAAACTATACAAATTACTTTCTAAAAAATGTAGTTTGTGGTAATTTTAAAACATATCTTGTATAAATACACAAATCACTTTCTAAAAAACGCAGTTTTTATTCGTTTTAAAACTTACATTTTCCATAACTATACAAATTACCTTCTACAAAATTCAGTTTTTTAGTTTTCAAACTTATGTCTTGTATAAACATACAAATTACTTTCTAAAAAATGCAGTTTTTTTTGTTTGAAAACTTATATCTTGTATAACTATTAAAATTTCTAAAAAAATGCAGTTGTTTCAGTTCTCAAACTTCCATCTTGTATAAGTATACAAATCAATTTCTAAAAAATGCATTTTTTTAGTTTTTAAACTTAAATCTTGTACAACTATACAAATTACTTTCTAAACAATTCAGTTTTTTTAGTTTTCAAATTTAATCTTGTATAATTATACAAATTATTTTCTAAAAAATATAGTTTTTTATTTTTAAAACTTGTCTTGTAAATATATAGAAACTACTTTCAAGAAAATGCAGTTTTTTAGTTTTCAAACTTGTATCTTGTATAAATATACAAATCACTTTCAAAAAGGTGAAACTGTTTAGTTTTAAAACTTACATCTTGCAAAAACATAGAAATTACTTTCAAGAAAATGTAATTATTTTTCGGTTTAAAATCATATCACAGGAAAAGAGAGGAGTTAAAAAAATATACTATTCAACATTCATGGAATAGTCAATATTGTTGCGCATTTGATATTCATTATATAACGCGAATATGAAAGCAAAACAGTTTATTAAAGAAATTAAGGGTAGATTTTTTTTGCAGAGAGAGAGAGAGAGAGAGAGAGAGAGAGAGAGAGAGAGAGAGAGAGAGAGAGAGAGAGAGAGAGAGAATGACGGCAAAACAGCTTATTAAAGAAAAAAAGGCTAGTTTTCTTGCAGAGAGAGAGAGAGAGAGAGAGAGAGAGAGAGAGAGAGAGAGAGAGAATGACGGGAAAACAGTTCATTAAAGAAAAAAAGGATAATTTTTTTGCAGAGAGAAAGAGAGAGAGAGAGAGAGAGAGAGAGAGAGAGAGAGAAAGAAAACAGTTTATTAAAGAAAATACAGATTTTTAAAGAGAGAGAGAGAGAGAGAGAGAGAGAGAGAGAGAGAGAGAGAGAGAGAGAGAGAAAATGAAGGCAAAGCAGTTTATTAAAGAAAATAGGAATAGATTTCTTTTGCAGAGAGAGAGAGAGAGAGAGAGAGAGAGAAGAGAGAGAGAGAGAGAAACTAGTTATTTCAGAATTTCAAAACAAAATTTCCGTCTTGATTTCCGGTTTTTTGGAGTCTAATAAAAATTTTAAGAAAAGGAGAGAGAGAGAGAGAGAGAGAGAGAGAGAGAGAGAGAGAGAGAGAGAGAGAGAATAAATTACTCGCTCTACCATCAGCACAACAAAAGCATCAAAGACATTCTGAGGAAATGTTTTTATTATTCATTGTTTTTGCAAAAAAAAAAAAAAAAATTAAACAAATAAAAATCTTGCTTCTCCGGTCTCAAGCATCATTGATCCAGGTACAGTTCTCCTTCATCTCGCCTTCAAAATGTCCTTCACCGCTCTCTCTCTCTCTCTCTCTCTCTCTCTCTCTCTCTCTCTCTCTCCCTTCCTCCCCATAACCTCTCTCTCTCTCTCTCTCTCTCTCTCTCTCTCCCCTAGTCTCTCTCTGCAAAAAATCTACTCTTTTTCTTAAATAAACTGTTTTGCCTCTCTCTCTCTCTCTCTCTCTCTCTCTCTCTCTCTCTCTCTCTCTCTCATATCTCCGATGAGGGACAGTCTGCTGTTTTATCAAGTGCTATTCACTTATTTTAGAAACTACTTGTCGATGCTTTTTGTTTCCTTGAATGATAATGAATGCATTATGTTATATTCAAAAAAGGATTTTTAAAAAGGATTTATTTTTATTGTTATATTTTAATCCAAAGGTTTCTTGACGTAACCCAGGATTTAGTAGCTAATCCGTACACACTGAATAGATTTTGAATGACAAGTCTGATTGTTCACCTTTCTACATACACAAACTCTCTCTCTCTCTCTCTCTCTCTCTCTCTCTCTCTCAATATGTTTTTACTGGACTTTCACATGAAAAGAGCTAACTGGCAACCAAGAGTGGTATCATCGAACGATTTGGGTCTGTAAATATATAATAATAATAATAATAATAATAATAAGAGAAGGAGAACCAACCTAAGTATGGCATGGATTGACTACAAGAAAGCCTTCGACATGATACCGCACACGTGGCGAATAGAATGTCTGAAAATATATGGAGCGTAGGAAAACACCATCAGCTTCCTTAAAAATACAATGCGCAATTGGAATACAGTACTTACAAGCTCTGGGATAAGACTAGCAGAGGTTAACATCAGGAGAGGGCTCTTTCAAGGCGACTCACTGCCCCCACTACTTTTTGTAGTAGCCATGATTCCTATGACAAAAGTACTGCAGAAGATGGATGCTAGTTACCAACTCAAGGACAGGGGCAACAGAATTAACCATCTGATGTTCATGGACGACATCAGGCTGTATGGTAAGAGCATCAAGGAAACAGATACCCTAATCCAGACTGTAAGGATTGTATCTGGGGACATCAGGATGAAGTTTGGCATAGAAAAATGCGCCTTGGTCACCATACAAGAAGGCAAAGTGACAAGGACTGAAGGGACAAAGCTACCAGACGGGAAAGCATCAAACACAGAAATGAGACAGGATACAAATACCTGGGAATAATAGAAGGAGAGGATATAAAACATCAAGAGATGAAGGACACGATAAGGAGGTAATATATGCATAGACTTAAGGCGATACTCAAGTCAAAACTCAACGCCGGAAACATGACGAAAGCCATAAACACATGGGCAGTACCAGTAATCAGATACAGCGCAGGAGTAGTGGAATGGACGAAGGCTGAACTCCGCAGCATAGACCAGAAAACTAGAAAACACACGACAATACACAAAGCACTACGCCCAAGAGCAAATACGGACAGACTATACATAACACGAAAGGAAGGGGGAAGAGGGTTACTAAGCATAGAGGACAGCGTCAATATCGAGAGCAGAGCACTGGGGCAATATCTGAAAACCAGTGAAGACGAGTGGCTAAAGAGTGCATGGGAAGAAGGACTGATAAAAGTAGACGAAGACCCAGAAATATACAGAGACAAGAGAATGAAAAACAGAACAGAGGAATGGCAGAGCAAACAAATGCACGGACAGTACACGAGACAGACAAAAGAACTAGCCGGCGATGAAACATGGCAATGGCTACTGAGGAGGAGAACTCAAGAAGGAAACAGAAGGAATGCTAACAGCGGCACAAGATCAGGCCCTAAGAATCAGATACGTCCAAAGAACAATAGATGGAAATAACATCTCACCCCTATGCAGGAAGTGCAATATGAAAGACAAGACCATAAACCACATAGGAAGCGAATGTCCCGCGCTTGCGCAGAACCGGTACAAAAAGAGGCATGATTCAGTAGCAAAAGCCCACCACCGGAGCCTGTGCAAGAAACACCAGCTACCTTGCAGTAATAAGTGGTACGAACACCAACCTGAGGGAGTGATAGAAAACGATCAAGCAAAGATCCTCTGGGACTATGGTATCAGAACAGATGGGGTGATAAGTGCCAATAGACCAGACGTGACGTTGATTGACAAAATCAAGAAGAAAGTATCACTCACTGATGTCGCAAACCATGGGACATCAGAGTAGATGAGAAAGAAAGAGAAAAAATTGATAAGTATCAAGACCTGAAAATTGAAATAAGAGGAATATGGAATATGCCAGTGGAAATTGTACCCATGGTCATAGGAACACTAGGCACGATCCCGAGATCCTTGAAAAGGGATCTGGAAAAGCTAGATGCCGAAGTAGCTCCAGGACTCATGCAGAAAAGTGTGCTACTAGAAACAGCGCACATAGTGAGAAAAGTGATGGCCTCCTACGGAGGCAGGATGCAGCCCGGAACCCCACACTATAAAAACCATCCAGTCGAACAGGATGACTGTGATATAGACAAAAAAAAATATTATTATTATTTTCAACAAGGACAAACAAACACTAATGAATCGAACAAATGAAAACATGAAAATATACACAACAAATAAACATGTTCGTGCTTCGCCAATCACGGATTGGGGGCCTGGCCAAATCAAAGGCTTACATTAATTAAATTTATTCGTCCGTTAAAATGAAAGTCACGGACCGCAAATATTGTGAAGTATTTCTGTTAAAAGTGACCGTCTTTAGTTATGCATGCATCGAAAGCGAAAAAGGATTTATTGTTGGAATGTGTACATATATACATACATATATACATACATATATATATGTATATATATATATGTATGTATGTATGTATGTCTGAATGTATGTATATATATATATATATATATATATATATATATATATATATATATATATATATATATATATATATATATATATATATATATATATATATATATATATATATATATTTATATATACATATATATGTGTGTGTGTGTGTGTGTTGCCCAGTCGAGAGGTAATTTCATTGCTTACCAGTTACTGTACTTCAAAGCGAGACGCCCCACCTATCAGTATCATTGATAGAAACCGCATCAAAAGGCTCCTGGTAGTGCATCTCGGTACTTGCTCACTCTGCATTCTCTCTCTCTCTCTCTCTCTCTCTCTCTCTCTCTCTCTCTCTCTCTCTCTCTCTCTCTCTCTCTCAGGTCTACAGCGAAACAAGCTTTACCAGAAATAATTTATTTGACAAAATTTAATATAACTAGATTGCAAGAAATAAGAGATGAAATAAAATGGAATATTAAATTTCCCAAAAGATCAATCATATGACAGTCTTTACTCTGTAA
>NC_089746.1:6199694-6202194 GCF_040412425.1 Macrobrachium rosenbergii | reverse complement strand
CTTCATAACAGTAAGGGAATGGAATGGAATGTAGAGCTTAGGCCAAACGCCAAGCACTGGGACCTATGAGGTCATTCAGCGCTGAAACGGAAATTGAGAGCAGAAAGACTTGAAAGGTGTAACAGGAGAAAACTCTTGCAGTTGCACTATGAAACTAGTGCTAGGAGAGGGTGGAAAGCAAGATGGGAGAGAGAATATGAATGAAGGTACAGTAAAAGGAATGAAAGGGGTTGCAGCTAGAGGTCGAAGGGAAGCTGCAAAGAACCGTAAGTAATACCTACAGTGCACCGCGTGAGATACACCGACGGCACTACCTCCCTACGGGGGCTCTTCATAGCAGTAATACTACATTAAGAGCCTCTAATGACGATTACAGGCTGTGCAGGGCACGACCTCAAATTCAAAACTTAAAAGGGCCCTCTGTATCTTTTTAAGTACAAGGCCACCCATTCTTCCTTTCAACATCTAATGGCACGCGGCACCATTTCTGCCGGAGGTCGAGTGCCATTTTCCGAGGCCATTCTGGCCTCGCTGGGCCTTGCAATAAATATATAATTAACCATTTAGAGAAAGGGAGGAGGAAGAAGAGGAGGAGAAAGAGGAGGAAGAGGAGGAAGATGAGACTAAAGGGCCGAAATACTCCCTCCCTTCGTCAGGAGAATGGCCGAGTGCTCTGTTTTGAAATTTCTAAATTGGTTCTGGTGCAATGTCGAGACCGAGCTTAGCAGAGGAAGGGAGAAGTTTAAAAAAAAAAAATTTTCTGTCCTTAATTTCATTACCCCCCCCCCCCTCCATTTTACCATTCGTGCCGCGATTAGATTTCCGCGTTATGAATGGCCAGCGAGCAGCAGGAACGGAATCACATTAAAACCGACCCGGTTTTATTGGATTAGAAGCCTACTTTCGTGAGGATAAGAGAGGAATACTGGACGGCTAACGTGTATTCTCGTAAGACTGAGGAAGAGAAGGACAAAAAAAAAAAAAGGAACGAATTATACTTATTCTGTGCGTTATTCCACGGTGCTATACCATCAGCGTTACTTGCAGAATACAACCCACTGTAATAACAGTAATAATTCCGGAGAAGACCTTTTCAAAATGTTACAAATAAACAGGAAATATTTTTTTGAGTGATGGTTGATATCTTGAATAGGAATCTCTCTCTCTCTCTCTCTCTCTCTCTCTCTCTCTCTCTCTCTCTCTCTGTGTGCGTGTGTGTGTGTGTGTGGACTACGTCTTGGAGAGCCATTCGAAAATTATCATGATTCTGTGTGTGTGCGTGTGCGTGTGTGGACTACGCCTTGGAAAAATCATTCGAAAATTAATTATCATTATATATCTCAATTTTATTTTCTACTGGACGTATAGTATCTCAAGTGAAATTTAGCCAGGGGCATAGACCCTAGAAGCTCACTTAACTTTTTTGAAGCCAAAAATAAAGAGAGATAAGCTTATAACAAATTCTCTTATTTATTCTAAACTTGAGGCTTTAGATAAACATTATGCTACAGTGAAGTAATGGCTTGTTATCTTAGTCGATTAAAATATAGTTGTGGAGATCCTAGAAAAAGTTTACCACTGAAATAGTAAGTGATATTTAATTATTTTCTTTATACTAAAATTTATTTAATTTTTCATATGCTTATATGACTATGATGTTTTTCATGTTCACAGATTATTATTGCATTTAAAAATGTCTAAAATTATCGGAATAAAATCATATTCAATAAAAACAGTATCGACCAATATTCCCACCGACCAATATTCCCACACACACCAGCAACCTACACAAACTCATCAGGATTCGAGATTTAACCAGAAATGATCTGATTACCACGATCGTGTTAACAGAGTGATGAATTTGCATAGAAATTAGTGGGTGGGATTTCTATGCGGTGCAAACAACCTCAGGTTAATGATATGGAGCACCATTTTAATTTTTTTTTTCCTCGTGAAAACAGATTTCTCAAGCTGCGAAGGGTAGGGTATCCAAAAATTACTAGCGCTGAACTTCGTTGATAGGTCAAAAATTTATTGGAAGTGTGAAGTACAGAATTGCAAAGCACGCCTGTCATGTATGTACTGTAGGCGTGCTTTGCAACTCTTCACTTCACACGTACAATGAAATTTTGATCCATCCGCGTTTATTTTCTGCCTTCCATAAATGTATTTTAAGTCGTCTACGAGTTTCTATCCTCCACGTATGCTCTGAATGGTACTAGACATGGTTATAAAAATTTCTTTATACCGCCAAGGGATCGGATGCAATTGCTAAATGTTACTTACATACCTGAATAAAAAAAACAAAATAATATAAACTAATCCTTCAACTTATGAAACAACCATTCCCATTTCCTAAATAAGGTAATTGCCATAAGCTACTTAAAAAAATATTCCTAAATAGGACATTTGTTTATTTTGGGTGTCACATTACCGTCTGTTAACGAAACCGGATTTCAGTTTACCTGGAGTCAAAATACCGGGAGTGAAATTACCGGGT
>NC_089746.1:6189694-6192194 GCF_040412425.1 Macrobrachium rosenbergii | reverse complement strand
GCTTTCTTCTTGCATTGCCCAAGTCCGTTGACCTTCGAGGTTCAACCCTCCAGACCGGAGTTTTTTTTTCTGTCTGTTTTCGAATATGCTTCATTGGCATTTCTTCATCTGTGCTGAAGTCTTCTTTCCTCTTATTGGTGTTCATTGTTTCATTCCACATTCGTGTTTATCTCTTCACTGTGAGCTCAAAAAGCTTCAAGAGACCTAGGGCTAGTGTCCCTACTCTCGAAATTAGCTTTTTCTGATTATTTCCATCATAATCTGAATCTCTCAGTAATTGGAGTCAGTACTCTGTAAAGCAAAGAAAATCTATTTGTTTGTCATTCTGACCCTGGGTACAAAGCCCGCAGCAATTTCCTGATTCCACAGACTTCAACTTTTTATTCAATTTCCTGTAGTCACTCTTCAGAATGTTCAAAGAAAACAGCAATAGAGAAACTGATTCCTCCTCAGTCTGATCACAATGAAACTTGGGCAAAATTTCGAAATTGTTCTCCTATGCATCTAGTCAGTAAATATTCAATTCTAGCTCACTGTTATCCAAACCGTGTTAACTCTGTTGGTTTTCTGTATAAGCCTCTACTAACCTTCTAGCAAAACGGAGAGAAACAAGTAAAAAATTCGCCGAAGCTTCTTCGGGGCAGTCGAGTTTTCTGTACATCGTATAATCAAGGCCACCGAAAACAATATCTATCTTTCGGTGGTCCCGGTATAATACTGTATGAGCCGCGGCCCATGAAACTTTAACTACGGCCCGGTGGTGGCCTGGCCTATATCGTTGCCAGAAGCACGATTATGGCTAACTTTAACCTTAAATGAAATAAAACCTACTGATACCAGAGGGCTGCAATTTCGTATGTTTGATGTTTGAAGGGTGGATGAACACCATACCGATTTGCAGCCCTCTAGCCTCAGTAGTCTTTAAGATCTGAGGCCGGACAGAAAAAGTGCAGACATAAAAAAGTGCGGACGGACAGACAAAGCCAGTACAATAGTTTTCTTTTCAGAAAACTAAAAATGGCGATTGCAATTTAACTGATAAATTGTGCTAAAAGGTTTCCTCTTAATTTTTCTTTCAGAGGCGACTTATGGTAAATTCACCAGTATGATCTGACTTCAACCACAAGAAGTCTTTGCACATTATCATTTCCCTCATAGCCTCGAGTTAGATGATGATGCAAGAGTCACCTGATGTATGTGGTGACCTTTATGTTTTTTTATTTTTTTTATTTTTTTTTTTTTTTTTTGAGTGAGAGAGAGAGAGAGAGAGAGAGAGAGAGAGAGAGAGAGAGAGAGAGCAGTCTTCAGGCAAGTTTCTTCTAAAAGAACTTGCCGTCATAGTCGACGTAGTTTTTAAATATAAAGTCTAAGTTGGATCTGTCTTTCATAATTTCAAAAAATCTCTCCTTAATTGATATCTTACGGAAAATACAAGACAACTCGTAAGGAACTTTGTATCTGAACAAACAAAAGAGGAAGTTGTTTTACTAACAGTCCAAGATTATTTATTACTATTATTTATCATTATTATTATTTGTTATTATCATTATTCACAAACACAACCAAGCGTTATATCAAACAGATTTCTCTTAAAAATAGAACGACTTGATGGACTTTGTTATTATAGGATTACTGGAATATCTTAATTAGTCTCACGAAATAGTCCGGACTAAAAATTCATTTAAATTCCAAGGCTTTGATTAAAAAATAATGCTACCCTAATTACATAAATCGTCATGATGTCTTGAGTGTACATATCCTTATGATGTCTTGAGTGTACATATCATCGTGATGTCTTGAGTGTACATATCCTTATGATGTCTTGAGTGTACATATCATCGTGATGTCTTGAGTGTACATATCCTTATGATGTCTTGAGTGTACATATCCTCGTGATGTCTTGAGTGTACATATCCTTGCGATGTCTTGAGTGTACATATCCTCGTAATGTCTTGAAAGTACATATCCTTATGATGTCTTGAGTGTACATATCCTTATGATGTCTTGAGTATACATATCCTTATGATGTCTTGAATGTACATATCCTCGTGATGTCTTGAGTATGCATATCCTTGCGATATCTTGAGTGTACATATCCTTATGATGTCTTGAGTGTACATATCCTTATGATGTCTTGAGTGTACATATCCTTATGATGTCTTGAGTGTACATATCCTTGTGATGTCTTGAGTATGCATATCCTTGCGATATCTTGAGTGTACATATCCTTATGATGTCTTGAGTGTACATATCCTTATGATGTCTTGAGTGTACATATCCTTATGATATCTTGAGTGTACATATCCTCGTGATGTCTTGAGTGTACATATCCTTATGATGTCTTGAGTGTACATATCCTCGTGATGTCTTGAGTGTACAAATCCTTATGATGTCTTGAGTGTACATATCCTTTTGATGTCTTGAGTGTACATATCCTTATGATGTCTTGAGTATGCATATCCTTATTAAGTCTTAAGTATGCATATCCTTATGATGTCTT
>NC_089746.1:6179694-6182194 GCF_040412425.1 Macrobrachium rosenbergii | reverse complement strand
ATAATAATAATAATAATAATAATAATAATAATAATAATAATAATAATAGTAACTGTGCAAGGACTCACGGATTGGATTTCTCTGTATTGCGAATTCTCGCTGTCAGATGTCATTGAAATTTTCAAGTGGCCCGTGGACGAGTTGGAGACGGCACTCAGTCCTCCAGAAAATCTATTCACGTAAATGTTTCCAAGCTTCACATCTGACCATTAATATCTGCAATAACTTACGTCTATTATCGGGACTTGGTTATCCGCAAAATCCATCTGTATGAATTCAATTTATGTTTATTGCTAGCGCCCGGTTCTCCATAACATCTATTTACGTAAATATTTTCAGAATTCAAATTTGGTACTCTACATCCACGTTAATTAATTTCTGTTTATTTTTAGAATTTTCTGAATGTGCAACTTGCCACGAACTGTGCATTAAATTTCAAAAATAAGAGTGTGTTTAATCGACTAGAAATAAGCTTATTCACTTGCGTTGACATCTATCGGCCTTTTGTTATGAATCTAATCGACATAGCTCTTTTTATGCATAAGGCCGGTTAAAGACCACCATTTAGAGATATAAATATAAATAAATAAAAACAGATAAAAATATAAATAACAATAAATAAGAATTAAAATAAATGAAAACTAATCAAATTAATCAAAATTAGTGTGGATGAAACGAATAAAAAATAGATAAAAATAGCATAAAATACATAAAAGGATAAAATATAAAAGTATTTATAAATAAATAAAAACAATTATAAATCGAAAACATAAAAATCAAATCAATAAATATAGATAAATTGTCGAACAGTGAAATAACAAAAATAATACTACTACATACCGTCTCTCCAGTGAAGACTTCTGAAAGGAGCTGTTCTACAACTGACAAAAAATAGATATTCATAATTTGGCGACAGAGGAATGTTTTTGCATCCAATAAGCGTAAAAGTTCAAACCAATTTCAGGAGCAGCTTATCTTTTGGAAACAAATCTAGAAGAAAATAAAGTGTTTGACATACTGATAGAGGACCGTCATCTGAGTTTTCCGTGTATTTTGATAATTTATTGAAATTTATTAATAATTTATCTACCTATTTATTAACTTAATTCATTTTCTTTATAAGTGATCTCCTCTGTCTGTATTTCCCGTTACCTTCTGTTGCTTCTTTCGAATGAACACCATATTCTTTGGAAGCTCGAATTTTAGGTCAGTGAGCCCTGTGGTGGACTTGCTCCCTACGAATAGGGTTCATCTTTGGAATAATAATAAAAATCACATATTGTTTGAAATGTTACGAAAATATATGTATCAGTGATGACAAAAATGGACAAAAAGAACTTTTTATCATTACAAAAGAACGCAGTATTAATCCACGTGAAAAAAATACCTAGCGTGCCACCGGGCTCATCTTCTGAATAATATGATAATAATCTTGTTTAAACCATTACGAAAAAAAATAATGATTAATAATGAAAAAAGAACGCAGGTTTAATCCCCTTCAGGAAAAATTTCTAGCGTTCCGCTGAAACGCTTTATTCAGGGAACCTTCCTTACACGGGCCAAATTGAAATTTGGGCAGTAATGGCCGCCGAAAACACTTTAGAACTGGAGAGAAGCACATTACCCAAAGTGCCTGATAACGTTAGAGTGAAAGCGGGGCCTCCAAGCTCAACGTTAAATACTTTATCTGTAGCACCTGCCTGGGTTTTGAAGAGAGAGAGAGAGAGAGAGAGAGAGAGAGAGAGAGAGAGAGAGAGAGAGAGAGAGAGAGAAGAATGACCCCTTTATCTCTCTTCTTATCGCTTTATGTCTCCTCTTAACTGTTTCTCTTGTTTCTACTTATTTATCAGCTTCTGTTATTTACCCTCCTCCGTGGTTGTCAACTCTTTGTCTCGCCATCCTTATTGTTATTTGCGTCTATTTACTTACCCTTCTTCGTTCTTATTGTCTGATTCTATTGCCTTACTTCTTATCATTATTATGTTTCTATTGCCTTTCTACTCATCATCTGCTCTGTTATTTAAACTTTTTGTTCATAAATCTGTGTTTATTGCCTTTCTTCTTGTTATTATCTGCTTCTGTTATTCCCCCCCCTTCGTTCTTATTATCTGCTTTTATTGCCTTTCTTCTTATTATTGTCTGCTTGTGTTATTTACCCTTCTTCCGCCTTATTATCTGCTTTTATTGTCTTTCTTCTTATTATTATCTGCTTCTTTTATTTACCCTTCTTCGTTCTTACTATCTGCTTTTTATTGCCTTTCTTCTTATTATTATCTGCTTCTGTTTTTTCCCTCCTTCGTCCTTATTGTCTGCTTTTATTCTATTTGTCTTAATTCTTATTCCTTTTTCATGTCTTTCTCATCTACTCCTCTACTGCTCTTCTTCTTTCTTCTTCTTCTTCTTCCATTTATTTGTCTTCATTCTTCTTCTTCCTCCTTTAGCCATCAAGGGGTGACTTGAGGAGGGTCAAACGTCCCATTGAACCTTGGTCTTGTCGAGG
>NC_089746.1:6174694-6177194 GCF_040412425.1 Macrobrachium rosenbergii | reverse complement strand
AAGAAGCAACACAGAATTTCAGTCACAATATTATCTATTTAAATGGAGCTAAATCGTCGATACACACAGGCAATAAAAAAAAAGCGACTCATTCATTACCACGGGAAACACGCAACACAAACACAAACAAACGAATCGACGCAGAAGGAAGGAAGGAGAGAGGGACACTTTGCGTCCAATAACACAACAGTCCGAGTTAATGAAAGCTCCGACAACGACTCCCTTAATTAATTAAAGTGGCAGGCGGACATTTTACTGGTTCCTGCTTTGTGATGGTCAGCGGACCCACCCTCTTCCCCCCACCCCCACCCCCGCCTTTGCCAAAATAGCTCGCCAGTAGGCGGAACGTATAGAACAGTCTGCGTCTCCGTAGTAAATATCTTTCTTCTAAACTTTTTCATGACAGTCCCCGTTTCTGTCTCTGCAGTGAATACTCTTCCTCTTAGCTTTGTCATTTCTTCTTCTTAACTTTGTCATGACAGTCCCCGTTTCTGTCTCGTAGTGAATATTCTTCTTCTGAATTTTGTCATTTCTCTTCTTAATTTTGTCATGACAGGCCTCGTTTTTTGTCTCAGTAGTGAATATTCTCCTTAATTTTGTCATTTCTTCCTAACTTTGTCATGACAGACCCCGTTTCTATCCCAGTAATGAATATTCTTCTTCTTAGCTTTATCATTTCTTCTTAATTTTGTCATGACAGACCCCGTTTCTGTCTCAGCAGTGAATATTCTTCCTAAATTTGTCATTAGAGTTTAGCCATTCAACCTAGACCAAAGCTAATATGAAAGAGTAGGTTTGTTCAGGAATTTGTCATTAGAGTTGATTCATTCATGCTAGACCAAAGCTAAGATGAAAGGGTAGCTTTGTTTACAAATTCAACGATCTTGCTTTGTTCAAAAAGTACAGATTCTTAAAGAAACTTGCAACAAAAATTAGCGATCTAGTGCAAACGAAAATGTGTCTAAGAAAGTGAAGGTATTATGTTTCTTCCTGTCATAAAATTCTAGAAAAAAAATTATGTTGGTAATATGCCATCTGCCAAGACTGCTAAAATTTGAAATGCGACTAAAATATTTTCCTGGGTTTCCTTATTCGTGGCATTTTTGAACCTTTTGGAAATCAATGAGCAAAAGTTTCTTCTCACGAAACACGTGTGGAGTGCTGTAGAGAAGTCAGTTCCCCTCGAAGCCTTTGAAGACTTTGGTCTCATAAATAACGAGCTAAGTGCATTTGTAACACAGTTCCATAAATATGAGGTATTTTCAGGTGTTCGTGTCCGATGACAGAATGACTGAAAATCTGTGATGTCTAAGATGCTGTACTCGGTATTCACGGTAGCAATTCACCCATAAAGAGAGAGAGAGAGAGAGAGAGAGAGAGAGAGAGAGAGTTTGTGTGTCTGTCTATCTGTAAGTAGTTTTGCTCTTTGATAGCACAACTTCTAGCATAAAACAACGTTCACTGCTATACGAATCTCTTTCTGGCCAGAACATAAAGTTATCAACTTGATGTACAGTGTATTGCAAATGGCCACTGAACTTTTATTGACCATCACTTCTCTTTAAAATTGCAATTTTTTCTTAGATACTGCGGTCGGGCATAAATTTATTTTTTATTACTCTGAAGGAAAGGTTTTTCCCCATATTGGTGACAATGACACACGTCGTTTAAAATAAGAGTTTATTATAAACATTTCTCAATCAAATTTGGAATTCCAATATTTAATGGTCTGTGAGTTGGTCAAGGCCTTATCCCGTTTCTTTATCACTTTCACACTAACGCCAAGAGGCGTTTTCTAATTGCCAAAATCACTTACATAACATCTTTTTAGTTTTCTGTAAAAGAAAACTAGTGTCCGGCATTGTCTGTCCGTCCGCACTTTTTCTGTCCGACCTGAGATCCACCCTCCAATTAGCAAACATACCAAATTGCAGCCCTCTAGCCTCAGTAGTTTTTATTTTATTTAAGGTTAAAGTTAGACATAATCGTACATCTGGGAACGATATAGGACAGGCCACCACCAGGCCGTGATTAAAGTTTCATGGGCCGCGGCTCATAGAACATTATACCGAGACCACCAAAAGATAGATCTATTTTCGATGGCTCTGATTATACGCTGTAGCGGCTGTACAGAAAACTGGATTGCGCCGTAGAAACTCCGGCACATTTTTTACTTTTTTTTTTTTTTATGAACTCAGCAAAGGAACCTTTCTTTCCTTCTTTCTTTAAATCTTCAGCTGAAAACCTTTATATTCAAGAGTCAACAGACTATAAACCCAAGAGGCTCCAAATGGGTGTGACGAGGTATAGGAAGAGGTGATAAATAAATAAATAAGAGGGAACAGAAAATAAAACCGATGAGCCTGAAATTCAGGAGACCTCAGCAGCAGAGAAAAGGAATGAATTTGCTCCTCTCGTGAACAACAGATCAGAGGATTCCACAACTGGAAAAGGCGAACTATTCCACATTTTAGTTTTCTCCAAGATGAAACTCCTACCC
>NC_089746.1:6162194-6169694 GCF_040412425.1 Macrobrachium rosenbergii | reverse complement strand
GCCGAGTGGAAATGTGTTAATGTTTTGTTTAAAAAAAAAACCTCGTTGCTCATTAGTCCGGCTGTCAAGTCGATGCATATCAGTGATGACTATTTCCTAATTACAAAAGCACCCATGCGTATAAAACATAAATAATAATTATTTCCGTAACTGTAATTTCATCCTTTCCTGTAATTTGAGAACAAAAGACAAGTAAGTGTTATTTTAACATTCACCACTCTAACAAAACAAATGCTAACAAATTAAACAGTGCTCGAACTTAAAGCAATTTTCCTCGTATCTTATAATCTACTTATATTTTTATTTATTTGTTTATTAATTTAACTGATTTTTTTTATTCATACCTGATCTCTTCTTTCTATATTTCATTTTACGTTCTTCTACTTCTTTCAAATGAACACCGTATTCTTTGGAAGCTTTAATTAAGTCAGTAGCCCCTGGGGTGGCCTTATTCTACTGAATAAGGTTCATCTTCTTGTTAATAATAATAATAATAATAATAATAATAATAATAATAATAATAATAATAATAATAATAATAATAATAATAATAATAATAATAATAATCCGTATTTCTTATTCCTTCCGTTACTTCTTTCAAATGAACACCATAATACTCTTAGAAAGCTTGAATTTCAAGTCAAAGGCCCCTTGAGGGCTTGTTGTAAATGAATAGGGTTCATCTTAATAATAATAATAATAATAATAATAATAATAATAATAATAATAATAATAATAATAATAATAATAATATAAAGCGAAGAAGAGTAAATACATCGAAAAACAAATATTTTGAAAGAAAACATTTGGACGAGTTACATTATTTTTTAAAATCCCATTGTCTCATCTTGATTAAAACGTGAAAGAAAGCCTGTGCAGAGAATATACAAGAGTCATGATTAAATATTCTTCAAGCAAAGTTACCAAGACGTGTCTCGAACCCTTACAAAATTAAAATTGCTTATGGAAACAGAATTCATATCAACGCCATCTGTATAATTTCTTAGGCATATTCTGTTGCTATTAGTTCTGTAAGGTTTCTTGCAGATTTGAAAGGTTTTCCCAACATGCCGAGAGAGATCAGAACCTGAGGTAACTTTTTCAGACAGATCATTTTGATTCAACTGAATATTCGTGAAACCACAGCGCTCTCTCTCTCTCTCTCTCTCTCTCTCTCTCTCTCTCTCTCTCTCTCTCTCTCTCTCTCTCTCTCTCTCTCTCAAAACATACAGACACTCACATGCTTCTTGTAAAAAATAAATTTTTATTTTTAATCCTTTATGAAAACCAATAATTTATGGAAAAACAATAGCATAACCCACACGCACGCGCGCGCACACACACACACGCACACACACACGCACACACACACACGCATGCACGTACCTCATTTTGGGTTTCTCGTGAAAGGAAATATTTTATTTTAAATACATACTGTAATCCGGTGATATATGAAAACAATAATAATAACAGCCACAGCAACACTAACAATAATAATAATGAGTTTAACTCCACCTAAAGAAACAAGATGACTGTAACCTGATGTTCCAATTCGGGGTAGTAGACACGAGTTACCAGTATTTCAGTTCAGTGTATTATCACACAAGTTTAGTATCTCAGTAAGATATCTGTAACCCTAAACATCATTAGTATTATTTATGATGAAAAAGGAATAAAACAGGTTAGGAAAGAAACTGTGATAGGTAGTTCCAATAAAAATATTAATAAAACCGGAGACATAATAATAATACTAATACTAATGATGATGATGATGATGATGATGATGATGATGATGATGGCGTAGAAATCAACAATGAGGTCAGTGTAAATATATATTAAAAATACATATACACACACATACAAACACACACACACACATTATATATACATATATATATATATATATATATATATATATATATATATATATATATATATATATATATATATATATATTATTTTGTACCATTGGGATTTCTTCATAATTTTAGTGAGTTTTGTATAAATAATAATAATAATAATAATAATAATAATAATAATAATAATAATAATAATAATAATAACAGGACTAAAAAGCTGATCATAAGTTGACGACGACTAATGACCACTACTAATACTAAACAACTGATTTTATCACCAGTTTCATCGCAATCTCTAATTTGTCCAACTGACATAAACGGTTATGGGGAAACAGGCCGTATATTACGGATCCCGCGGTATATTGGCATTAGGGGAAGAGAGAGAGAGAGAGAGAGAGAGAGAGAGAGAGAGAGAGAGAGAGAGAGAGAGAGCGTTAATCACATGTAAAACTTTTCGTTATCAGTTATAAAGGACATTATGAAGGTTGCAACGTCAAGTAACGATCGTCTCTCTCTCTCTCTCTCTCTCTCTCTCTATCTCTCTCTCTCTCTCTCTCTCTCTCTCTCTCTCTCTCTCTCTCTCGCATGCATACACACACACATACACTACAGCTACACGTATATAACAGATGTTTATAACAAATTGGTAGGGGTGTATGATTATACAATGAGAATAAGTACTTATGACCTTATGCTATAAAAATATTCCCCTTTGAATTAATTCCTAAAAATAACAGTGAAACATAAAAGCACGAGACTTATAACAGTCAATACTAAAAAAACAATAACGTTAGATTTTAAAGAATCTAAAATTACAAACCACAGTTTTAGATAAAGGCCCTTAAAACAGTCAAAACTCAAAAAAAAAAAAATGATGTTAGACTAAAAACCAACCTCACAAACCACGATTTTCGATAGAGGCCCATAAAAGATAACCCAAGTCTTGCAAACAGCAACAAAGCAAGCCTAGGTTCCTCTCCACCTACCACATAAGCCCAGCCATACCTCAGGGGCTGGCAGCAGGTGGGATTAAGCCTTTAATATAAGCACAATATACCCAGACGATCACTTTGCAGTGGGAAATGTATCCCTCGCCCTCACGCCCAATGTCTGCCGTTACATGGGCGATAATATTTCAAAAGATGAAATATTAGACACTTAGGTGCCTTGCAGGCTATCATTTCAGACATTTCAGCTCAGTCTTGATCTTTCATTTTTGTTGTCTGACCTTCTCTCTCTCTCTCTCTCTCTCTCTCTCTCTCTCTCTCTCTCTCTCTCTCTCTCTCTCTCTCTCTCTCTCTCTTTATTTAATATATCTTGATTGGGGGTACAGAAAACAAAAGTACTTCGTTAACATTTCGTTTATCTCTTATATGTATATATACATGTATATATATATACATATATAAATATATATAATATATAGATGTACTGTATATATGTAATATATAATATATACATATATATATATATATATATATATATATATATATATATATATTATATATATATTTATATATATAATATATATACAGAATATATATATATATATATATATATATATATATATATATATGTTATATATATATATATTATATATATATTTATATATATAATATATATACAGAATATATATATATATATATATATATATATGTTATATATATATATATATATATATATATATATATATATATATATATATATAGTGTGTGTGTGTGTGTGTGTGTTTTCCCAATCATCCACAAAACACATTTCAGAAGTTAGGTACGAATCCCACACCCATTAACTATCCCTCATTTTCTCATTACTGACACAGCCAAGCTCTGAGAGAGAGAGAGAGAGAGAGAGAGAGAGAGAGAGAGAGAGAGAGAGAGAGAGAGAGAGAGAGAGAGAGACTTCAATCCACAAACAAGGTCAAAAAGTAAAAAAAAATAAAAAAAAAACACGCAATCTTCAAATCAACACCAGTCTTAAAAATAAGACAAAATACCAAGTTGTCCTATTTTTTTTTTTCTTTTATTTCGCGAGACCTCTATTTAGAATTCTAAGTACTGCAGAAAATAAGGCTTGAAATTCTGTCTGCTCTTCCCAGCACAGAATACCAAATGAGAAAAGATGGCACAACACACCATGCAAATGTAATTTTTAGGCTTCTGAATAAACCCGGAAAAAATATGTTTTCTTTTTCTATTTTTTTTTTTTTTTTTGTGCGGGACGCTTGTTTCGGAAAAAGTTGGATTACTGCTTTACAAATGTGGCCCATTTGGTAGATAAGCACGTTACGAAAACTGGAGAAATTTTGTAAAAAATATATAGAAAAAATTGTAAATTCAAATGCTGATATCAAATAGGAATTTTTTTTTAGATAAAAGGTACAACTAATTGTGAATTTGTTTTTCTACTTGAGGAAGTCTTTAATTTGCCCCGTCAGTCTGAATAGAGTTGTTTTACTCTCAATCCATCAAATCTCTTTCAGCATCGAATCCTGCCCTTTCATTTACTGGGTGTTCTTGCAAGCGTAATCAGTCTACCACATACATACATACACACATACATACACACAAATGTGTGTGAATGTATGTATGTATGTATGAATGTATGTATGAGTATACATATATATATATATATATATATATATATATATATATATATATATATATATATATATATATATATATATTTATATATATATGTACATATATATAAATATATATAAATAATACATATATAAATATATATATATATATATATATATATATATATATATATATATATATATATA
Source organism: Macrobrachium rosenbergii (assembly GCF_040412425.1). Classification (NCBI taxonomy): domain Eukaryota; kingdom Metazoa; phylum Arthropoda; class Malacostraca; order Decapoda; family Palaemonidae; genus Macrobrachium; species Macrobrachium rosenbergii. Next base: position 6,165,050 of record NC_089746.1, on the reverse strand, counting down.
TATATAATTATACCTCAATAGAAATCAAATTCATCTCTATTACCTTAACAGTTCATAAAGCAAATCATGCTAACCCACTAAATATCAAAATGGGAAAAAGTACAACGATAATAAACAAACAAACACACACGAGCTGTGAGTGTCCCATGCCCTATAAAACATCCAGCCTGCAATGTGATAAAACCAACAGCAGTTGATTACACTATGGAAAACCTGCAATTAAATGTTGCAATATAAACGAATGAAATTCGGGGAAAGTTTCCGAGTTCGTTAGGGAAGCAGAGAGAGAGAGAGAGAGAGAGAGAGAGAGAGAGAGAGAGAGAGAGAGAGAGAGAGATATTTTAAGTACTCAATATATAGACACCTGGAAAATAATTTAGATTTAGAGAGAGAGAGAGAGAGAGAGAGAGAGAGAGAGAGAGAGAGAGAGAGAGAGAGAGAATTTTTTAAACACTCAATATATAGACTCCTGGAAAATAATTTAAATTTAGAGAGAGAGAGAGAGAGAGAGAGAGAGAGAGAGAGAGAGAGAGAGAGAGAGAGGATTTGTTAAACACTCAATATACTCGTATAGACACCTAGAAAATAATTTAAATTGAGAGAGAGAGAGAGAGAGAGAGAGAGAGAGAGAGAGAGAGAGAGAGAGAGAGAGAGAGAGAGAGAGAGAGATTTGTTAAACATTCAATATGTAGACACCTAGAAAATAATTTAAATTTAGAGAGAGAGAGAGAGAGAGAGAGGGGGGGATTGTTAAACACTCAATATACAGACACCTGTAAAATCATTTAAATTGAGAGAGAGAGAGAGAGAGAGAGAGAGAGAGAGAGAGAGAGAGAGAGAGAGAGAGAGAGAATTTTAAACGCTCAATCTAGCCAAATATTTTGAGGAAGATTAAAAAAAAAAAGATAACCAGGTATAGACTTCTAAAAGACAAAAAAAATCTTCAGGAAAATGTAAGCTTTGTCTACATTAAACGCATATTCCTTCAGGAAAATGTAAGCCATGTCTATATTAGTAGCGAATTCCTACAGGAAAATTTAAACCATACGTATATTAATGGCGAATTCCTTCAGGAAATTTTAAACTATGTCTATATTAATCGCATATCCCTTTAAGAGAATTTAAACCATGTCTATATTAATCGTATATTCCTTTAAGAAAATTTAAACCATGTCTATACTAAACGCGAATTCCTTTCGGAAACTCCTTTAGGAAAATTTAAACCGTGTTTATATTAATCGCGAATTCCTTTCGGAAATTCCTTTAGGAAAATTTAAACCATATCTATACTAAACGCGAATTCCCTTAGGAAAATTTAAACCATGTCTACACTAAACGCGAATTCCTCTCGGAAATTCCTTTAGGAAAATTTAAACCATGCCTATATTAATCGCGAATTCATTCAGCAAAATTAAAACGCGAATTCCTTCATTCATAAAAGTGACTTATCTTTAAGATTCCTTTCAGATGGACGAGGCAGGATGAAACGAGATGATCTGCAAGGACAAAAACATCCAAGCAAAGGAATCATCCATTGATCCCCAGACTCACGGATCAAAAGCAATGTTTCCTTTTAACGATTTACCGCCCGGGCCCCGGCGAGGGATCATTAGCGCCTCCTTAAAAAAAAAAAAAAAAAAAAAAAGACTTCAAGGAGAAATTAATGAACGCATGAAATTCTCTCTCTCTCTCTCTCTCTCTCTCTCTCTCTCTCTCTCTCTCTCTCAGTCTCCGTCATAATGACGTCAGGGACGATAATCCTCTTTGTTTGTCGGCTGCTGCATTTGCCAACGAATTGCGCACTCCGAGTTTCTTTTTTTTTTTTTCATTATCTGCCTTTTAAAAATGTTAGAGAATGCGCGGCAAAAACGAGCAACAACAACAACGACAGCAACAGCCTTGCGTTCTCAGTGATTCGTGCGTCTTTGTTGTTTATGTTTGTTTTTAATCACTCATCGATATATTTTTATTTCTTTTTAGTAACGAATATATAAATAAAAGCACAACCGCCTGGGTCGAAGGATTTATTGGTTTTACGAATGCATCGGAAATGTTCCGATGAGGATTTCTTACTGCTATATTTGTTTTATATATTTATGTATGTATGTATATATATATACATATATATACATATATATGTATATAAATTATATATATATATATATATATATATATATATATATATATATATATATATATATATATATATATATATATATATATAGAAAGAGAGAGAGAGAGAGAGAGAGAGAGAGAGAGAGAGAGAGAGAGAGAGAGAGAGAGAGAGAGAAATATGTCATTAAAGCATACTTCCTAAGTAGATTCCTCTTTTCATCGCCACCTTCATTTGGTCTTTAACTGGTAAAAGCTAAAACAGTAACGACTTATTCAAATAATCCATAAATTAAAATACTTTAAGACCCTCATTGCTCAGGTTATAAACAAAGCCTGTTAAACCTTTCAATTTAATTCTGAGAAACAATATTCAAACCATAATTTTCCCCCCTGGCAGAATAATTTTATCATGCATTTTCCAACACGTCTTAAGGGATAAAACTATGAAACTGCTTACCATGCAACAGATATATATTAACTAAATGTGTCCCTTGGAAATCGTATTACCATCTTTCCTTCATTTTCAGAGCAACAATAAACGATGACTTTCCAGGATAAAGTTTAACTGCTGTATACTTGAATACTTTAGTGGCAAATATATATATTCCTATATCCCATGTGGCCAATGTTTGGTAAACGAACCACGAAAAGAAAGGCGAGGAAGGTAACCAAATGAATTTTTAATTATTACACATACGAGTCGCTTTCAAACATCAAAGTTCAAAGGAAAGAAACTAAGAA
>NC_089746.1:6154694-6157194 GCF_040412425.1 Macrobrachium rosenbergii | reverse complement strand
ACTACAAAGCATAAGATCCAAGCGTGACCTCCTTGTGATTATGGTGACTTGAACTGGGTTCTGCTAATCCATGGTGCAACAAATATTCAACCTCTTTCTTCAAAGTGTCTCTGTGAAAAGGTGATAAGCGATATGCTCTGTGTTTAAAAGGTTTTCCATCTTCTCTGATCTTTATCTCATGCTTTGTAACATTGGTATGCCTAGGTACATCAGCAAATATTTCAGGGAAACTTCTAATCACTTCACTTAATTCACCACTTTGCTCAACACTGAAATGTCTTAATTTACCCTCCAAATTTTCCAATATGGAAGAATTGTTCATCTTGCTTTCAGCTCCCAACTCGTAGCCATCATCATCCTCGGTAGATGAAGAGGTCCCAGGTTCGATCCCGGGCCTGGGCACCAAAACTATATTGTCACGATGTGTACCAAGTACCTGGTTATTACACAACTAATCACAGAATTAAAAATTTACCTCAATTCAGCCAGATACCTGAACTCTCATAACAATAAAAATTATGACTGGGTACTCTAAAGGTAACAGTGATCCCTTAAAAAGCTTATTAATCATGTGAAAAATCAAACTAAGTTCATCAAAACAAGTGTGAGGTATCAACAATTAAGTAAGAAATATACTAGATACTAGAGTAAAAGGTCATCACTCCATCAAACAACTTTAACTGTTTCCTTGGTCTTAATTCACTTCAGCAAAACTAAAGGCACAAAGCATGTTTATCACTTTGCCTTATGCACACAATTAATCCTCTTCACAGGTGGTCAATAAATGAAACACTGTTCTTAAAAATTTCAAATACAAACATTTATTTTTAAATTCAAAATTGATCATTAGAATTCACAATCTGAAAAAGTTTACTATTACTTGAAAACAACACAAAATTCAACTAATTCTAGAATTAAATTATTAAACAAAACTAAATAAAAAACTTTAATATATCAATAAATTAAATTAATCAAGCAAAATTTAAACTATCAAGAATTACTCAAGATTTAAAAAGAAAATCTTAGTAAATGAAAATTAAATCAAGTATGCACGGTTAAATTATCAAGAAATATTTAAAATGTTAAGTAAATAAATGTTAAAACACCACTATATAAAATGTGAAAAATTAAGAGATTGCAAACACAAGAACACACAAAAATACACAAAAGATATACCAATAATAATTTCACTAAGGCAAAAATTTCTCAATATACCTTATTATACCATGGTAATATTAAGTAAAGTTCACTTTACCTTACACAAGCTTGCGAAAACTTTTGCAAAATCACCTGAAATGCAGCTGCTTGAGATTCACAAAACACACTTTTTTAGTTGGTGCTGTTAAACACTTTTCCTACATTCAGATCTCAAAAGCTAAGATTTATACGAGTAACCACACAAATATTTTACGTTAACAATTTCTCTCTTTTGAAGAAAGGGGTTGGGGGAACTACACGAACGGTCTCTGAAATCAGAATGAACAAACTTTTGGATTCCAGTTAGAAATGAAACAATCAGATGACGTCTTTATTGAGACATTTTGGGAATGAAATACAAGGGAGAGTTCTAGAAAAAGAAAGATGACGTCACTTCCTGAGCAAAACGTTTTGAACTGTGATCTTACAAAACATGATGTAATCAATTAAGACATGCACTTTTACCCTCAAAAAGGTGTATGTGACTCGAACAAAAAATCATATGGCACGTGATCAGAATAATATGTAAACAGAGCAATGTAATCTTAAACATGAAGGAACTACCAAGTGCTTCAGTGCAACACTTGTTCATATTTCTCAAATAGGTACACTTTTATACCAGAAAATTGTATGGAACCCATGTAACGCAAAATCATTAGTATTTTTCTCATATGAGACAAAATCTTACATGACTCGATTGCTATTTCCGACCTGTCAACACATTATCTTTCGCGATGACAACTGAAGCGAAACAAGCCTTCACTGCCACACATACGTGTTACCAATATACTATGTCACTATTAAAAATGTATTATAAATTCTAAATAATGCTGTTAAGTTGTCTAAATCATTAATTCTTTTGAGATCTGACATTACACTCCATACAATATTCCAACAGTTATTATTATTACACATAATACATGATAAATTTAAGAGTCAATATATCAAAACTATGGAAAGACATGCATATTACAAGGCAACATCATGAAAATATAATATAATATATATATATATATATATATATATATATATATATATATATATATATATATATATATATGCACATACATATGCACACACACACACACACACACACACACACACACATATATATATATATATATATATATATATATATATATATATATATATACATATATATAAATTATATATATATTATATATACATACATACATACATATATATATATATATATATATATATATATATATATATATATATATATATATATATTATTTCATGATTTTTGATACATTGACTCTTAAATTTATCATGTATTATG
>NC_089746.1:6142194-6149694 GCF_040412425.1 Macrobrachium rosenbergii | reverse complement strand
CAGCAACAGAAGATAATATGAAATATAGGCACAGCAGATCAGTTATCAAATAACAAAAATTAATTAAAAATCAATTAAAAATAAAAAAAAATTATTAAAATACAAGGAGACCGGTAAAGTGCAATAAAGCATTATGGAGATAATACTATTTCTCAGAATATTGTCTGGAGTTCTTAGGGGGGGGGGGGGTTGTGTGGAACCTTCCGTGTTCCATTTAATTTCCTGTGGCCCGATCCTCAAGGAACCTGGGGCAGATGATGAAGGGCCTCGGTTTTGTAGTGGTATCGATGACGTCGTATATTTTGGTGTCCAGTCCCATAGAATGAGTATACGCACGTACTGGGGTAATTTCATATTTAATGTTTCGTCGGGTCATTGATTTGAATACATTATGGGAAATGAAATTATGTTTGCATGTATGTGTATGTATGGATGTATGTATGTATGTATGTATATATATATATATATATATATATATATATATATATATATATATATATATATATATATATATATATATCTATATATATATATATATATATATATATATATATATATATATATATATATATATATATATATATATATATATAGAGTTAATTTTATCACATCACCGTGATTCATATACAAGCATTGAGCTACAAAAGTCCTTTAATATCAAATTCGCTCTATCTCGGAAATAATATATTTTCATATATGTTACCCGAAGGGGAATTTTTTTTAGTTCATAATAAGTTCGTCGTCTCATGGGCTAGAACCACGGAAGACAAGGACTCAGGACTACAGTGTGTGTGTGTGTGTGTGTGTGTGCGTGTCAAACACTTACTTTTACATAATCACGCTTTATATAGAAATCTAGAATGCTTCAGGTGAATCTTAAAGTGCTAAATGTAATATTTTCTTCAGATTTTCCTAGGTCATCTACAAACGTCAAGAACAAGACATTGCCCAAATCATCACGAGCTGTTATTACACCCCATCCAATAGATAAATAACTGAGTAAACTGATAAATAAGTAATGAAATAAATTGATTTATTATATAAATACAAGTTAACGTCCACAAAACAAAGCCACGTAATACGATGTTCCTCCGTCCGCGACCGAGCGCTCTCTTAGCATCATTCATATTCATCTCTCTGAACTCCATCTCAATTTAGTACAGTTTTGGATGCTGTGAATTCTAGTGAATTGAATTTGATACAGAAGTTAGGCCAAAGGCCAAGGACTGGGACCTATGAGGTCACTCAGCGCTAAAACGGAAATTGACAGTAAAAGGTTTGAAAGGTGTAACAGGAAGGAAACCTCGCAGTTGCACTATGAATCAATTGTTAGGAGAGGGTGGAAAGCAAGATGGAAGAAAGAGAATATGAAGGGAAGTACAGTAAAAGGAAAGAAAGAGGTTGCAGCTAGAGGCCGAAGGCACGCTGCAAAGAATCTTAAGTAGTGCCTACAATGCGCCGCACGAGGTGCGCTAACGGCACTGGCCCCCTACGGGTGTGAATTCTGATGTCACAAGCATCATCTCTTGCAACAAAGGACAAACATTCTGGCCAAAAGTATTCTTCCAATTCTTTGCCTTTGGCTAACAATGGTAAGGCCTACCATAACTGGATGATATTCCCCCAGGTGACTATACAAGATTTTAGTTTTCTGTAGAAGAAAACTACTGTGCCGGCTTTGTCCGTCCGTCTGCACTTTATTCTGTCTGCAGCTTTTTCTCTCCGCACTTTTTCTGTCCGCCCTCAGATCTTAAAAACTACTAAGGCTAGAGGGCTGCAAATTGGTATGTCGATCATCCACCCTCCAATCATCAAACATACCAAATTGCAGCCCTCTAGACTAAGTAGTGTTTATTCTATTTAAGGTTAAAGTTAGCCATAATAGTGCTTCTGGCAACAATACAGGATAGGCCACCACCGGGCAGTGGTTAAAGTTTCATAGGCCGCGGCTCATACAGCACTATACCGAGACCACCGAAAGATAGATATATTTTCGGTGGCCTTGATGATACGCTATAGCGGCTGGACAGAAAACTCGAATGCGCCGAAGAAACTTCGACGCATTTTTTACTTGTTATACTCGCCCTTTACGGCTTCCGGGTCTCAATGTGACCACACTCTGCCGTTCATGGACTCCCAAGGGATCTTGAAGGTTACAGAAATAGTGGTTTTGAAGTGGTAGTTGCCGAAGTCAAGGAATTACAGAACTGACAAAGGGATCGAAATCAATTCCTTTTAATTACTTTGAACTTTCATATATTTTGTTAAAAGTCTAAATTTAAATTCCTTTAAATTGTATGTACAATGTTAAAACGCTAACAAATTGTAATTGCTTTTAACTTTTATATATAAATGTTAAAAAAAGCTGACAAATTCAAATTATTTTTATCTTTTATACAAAATGTAAAAAACCTTTTACATTTTAATGACTTTTAACTTATGCATAATGCTAAAAAGCTATCAAATATGAATTGCTTTTAACTTTTATACATAAAGTTGACAGTTAACAAATAAAATGGTAGAAGGAAATATAATTGTATGTAGATATCCTTTCAGAGTTCACTTAAATTATTACCATTATATTCCACCACTCTCCGGCGGCCGCCCCCCTCTCTCTCTCTCTCTCTCTATTTGTCAGTCGTACACGGTATTTCACCCTCTCTCTCTCTCTCTCTCTCTCTCTCTCTCTCTCTCTCTCTCTTATTGATAAAATAGTTATCCCAACACCCACCCACTCGGAAGGGCCACTTAAGCCGGTGGGAAAGAGGGGCCACTTTGTATGACACACTTTTATTGTCTCCATTACGGGGCCATTTTGGAACACTAAGTGATAAATCGACCACTCATCGATATTACGGGCAGAGGGGGAGGGATCCAGTCACTTTTGGAGATATAGAGAGAATTTGGAAGAAAAGACGAGAGAGAGAGAGAGAGAGAGAGAGAGAGAGAGAGAGAGAGAGAGATGTGTGGAGAGAGAGAGAGAGAGAGAGAGAGAGAGAGAGAGAGAGAGAGAGAGAGAGAGAGAGAGAGAGAGGTGGGAGGAAGGGGGAGAGAGAGAGAGAGAGAGAGAGAGAGAGAGAGAGAGAGAGAGAGAGAGAGAGAGAGATGTGTGAGAGAGAGAGAGAGAGAGAGAGAGAGAGAGAGAGAGAGAGAGAGAGAGAGAGAGGTGGGAGGAAGGGGGAGAGAGAGAGAGAGAGAGAGAGAGAGAGAGAGAGAGAGAGAGAGAGAATCTGATAGATAGTGTGGTATGCTTATTCCTTCGTTTTTCCCTTTCCTTCCTATCTCTCTCTCTCTCTCTCTCTCTCTCTTTCTCTCTCTCCCCTCCCACCGCACCTGTGACCCAATACAGTTGACTGACCAACAGTTAGGTAACTGAATGGTTTAGTAAATATAGGATTAAAACCCTGTCCCTCTCACTAGTGAGGTAAATGTACCGTCACTTAAACCACGAGGCCCTTCAGACGGCAAAACTTTGCCAGAGGTGATGACAGGACCACTTAGGGTCACTTAGGGTAGAGAATGAAGACCCAATTTTGCTAAAAGGGATGTTAGGCCTTAGGCCTACTGGCATTTCCTTAAAAAGGATGGAATAGAGTAAAGATTTACTCACTACACAAGGCTCCATTTGTTAGTTAGCTCTACTTTCAAGATGTGGTGTTTATTTTTTTATTGATAATTCATGTTATTGGAACTTGACATCATTTATTTCCAAAATTATTGTACAATAAGTTTTATATAATCCGCAAGAATTTATATAAAGACATTAGTTTGAAGAAAAAAAGTTACTTATTTTTATTATTCTGAAAAATTATTTCTCGAGCTAACAAAATCTGTGAACTTTTTAATTCTTATTTTATTACGATAACTATTTAATATATGTATCATACATTAACCCTTGAATTAAGAATTCATGCATAACCTTTTCTATAAAGACTGGTGCATATTTTTTTTTATTCTGAGAAAATATTTTCTCGAGCTAAAAAATATTTTTTCCTTTTCATTCTTATATTCTTAAGATAACTATTCAGTACATAGATTGTTCATAGACCTCTGAATTAAGATATAATTAAAAAACGAATAACATATTCCCCTCAACTTTCTTTAAAAGCGAAAGAGAAAAAGAAAGCCATCGGTCAAGAGAATGGTAGCTTTTCAGCATATTCATTGTTCATAGGCCTCTGAATTAAGATATAACAAAAAAGCTAATAAGATATCCCTCACCTTTCTTTAAAAGAGAAAAAGAAGAGAAAGCCCAACGGCCAGGAGAAAAGTCTTCACTGTCGACAGAAAATGATGAAGCTAAAAAAGAAAGCGGGGGAGCTGACAAAACCGAGAGTGAAAGGAGTGAAAGTTTCCGTTATTCATTCTTTGTCTCTGGCGTAAAGAAATTTCCGGTCGTTAAGAAGTCAAGATAGAGCACTGTATTTTTCCTCTCCAGTTGCTGTCGTTCATATAATTATCTTTATTTTTTTTCGTTCAGTGACTTCGTAATTATTTTCATCTTCACCTTTTAAGTCTAGGGCTTATTTTCCAGAATCGTAGATTCTTTCAAAAAGAAATTTTATCTGCGTCTATCATTGATATTTTCTTGTTATCTTCTCGTCCAATAACTTCGTCATCAATTCTCCTTTATTTTTTAAGTCTGAGAGAGAGAGAGAGAGAGAGAGAGAGAGAGAGAGAGAATGTGGAAAAACAATTATCATCATGGCGTTAGTTCGGTTAGTGTTCATTGACCACTCAGTTCACCAGAAACCATTCCAGTAGTTTTTTTTATGTTAGTATTCATTGATAGAACGACAATTATACCACGGCAATAAATATTTTTAAACGCTTCACTCACTGTTATGGTTTCAGGAAAACCAAAAACAAACGTTTTCGTGGAAATCGCTCTCGCCTCTGTGGTTTGTACGTGTGGTCTCGTCCGCGTTTGTCAATGAAATGTATAAATAGAATATACAATTCTAGGAAGGTGGGGCAGCGGGACAGGGCGAGGGAAAATGGGGGTGGGGAAGGGAGGGGGAGGGAGGGTGGAGGAGTAGGTATCACTTAACAACTTTCTGAAGCAAAAGTCTGCTTTTTCAAAACCTTGGAAAACGGCAAACACAAAATCCTTCTCATACTGTATCAGATAAGACGACCATTTACCTAAATCACGCCCTTAGTGTTAAGCAACTTAAGATCTGGAATTTATTATTATTATTATTATTATTATTATTATTCAGAGGATAAATCCCTATTCAAATGAACAGTCCCACAGGGACCACTGACTTGAAATTATTATTATTATTCTTATTTTTATTATTAATAAACAGGTACTGTTGAAAGAAATTGCTGCATCAGCTGCACTGATCTCGTATAGAATCTTGTCTATTTTCCTAATAACAGTTTTCTCTCTGTTACTGCAACTGGCGAGTAACGCGCCAATGTGATTTATCAGGAGTTAAATTTCCAGTGATTCCGTATATTGCTATTGAGAGTAAGTCAAATCTGGTGAGTATAGCCCGTAGGGATTTTTACACGTAGAGGTAAATGTATCTAATTTGGATACAGGTCAAAATCTTGAAGTGGCCAACGTTTCTCCCGGATTCATCCGAGTATGATCACGGCAGTGGGTCGGGGTAGACTGATTACGCTAGAGGGATCTACTCTATAAATATTCGTAGGTCAGTTGGGGGTTTTTCTCCTGCTGATTTTCCATTGGCTGGTGGCACAGTGCTCGCCTCCCATTGGCTGGAGAAAGTTTTTCTCCAGTCATTGTGGGTCGCGATGCTGCAACCGGGCAGACCGTTGAGGCAGGGGCGTGACGTCACAGGGTGGTGCGTGACGTTACGTGATGTCATGGCGGCTCGAATTCTCATTGGCTGCTTAGTTGCCCCCCTCATCAGGTATTCGTAGGCCGGAGGCGTCGTTCGATCTGGTATTAACATAGCCTGGTGTATTTCTTCTTAAATTAGCGGGAGGGAAGAACACTTCCTGCGTTGTGTTGAGTGAGGGCTTCTCTCGTAGTATAAGGAGCGCTTCTAGCAGTCGTAGTCGTCGCTGGTCAGGGACCCTCCCTATTATCCGGGTGTTTTTTATAATATCGTCGCGGGAAACGGCTTCCTGGTGTGCGATCCTGGTGTAGTTCCTAAAAGGTCCTTCCTGCGCTTGGCATGAGATTCTCTTGGACAGCTTCATGGTAGTCATTCCAATGTAAGAGCCGGGGCATCCATGGGCGGGGCATGGAAACTGGTAGACTACATTCGTCTGCTTCAAGGGATCTCTTGCTTTTCATGATTAGGTCCCTGGTACGTCGATTTTGGTTATAGATGACAAGTTCGAGTTCTTTGTCGGCTTCAGTGGGGGTCACATTCTCCATGACAATTCTCTTTAGTACGTCTTCATCCACACAGTAACGCGAGTGCATTCTTGCCTTATAATACAGTTGGACTTTCTCCTGGGGGTGGGGCTGCGGTCTCTCATTCTCGTTGTACCACCGATCCAACGTTATATGAACTTCCTTATTGATTTGTTGGTTTGAGTACCCGTTATTTACGAGCATCTGGGAGACGCGGTCAAGCTCGTGGTGAGTATCCTGCCAGGATGAACAGTGGGTGAGGGCCCTCCTAACGTAGGCTCAACAAATTTTACTTACTCTCAGTAGAAATATACGGAAATCCCTGGAAATTTAACTCCTCCTGATGAATCACATTGGCGCGTTACTCGCCAGTTGTAGTAACAGAGAGAAAACTGTTATAAGGAAAATAGAGATGACTCTATACATGATCAATAGTTCCTGTTATTATTATTATTATTATTATTATTATTATTATTATTATTATTATTATTATTATTATTATTATTATTATTATTCAGAAAATCAGCCCCTATTCATATGGAACAAGCCTACTAAGGGGCCACTGACTTGAAATTCAAGCTTCCAACGAATGCGATATTCATTTGAAAAATCGTATGACGTCATGAGCTCAGCAACAAAGACAGCTTTAGATCTGGTTAATGGATCATTAAAAGCATATTGGACACTGCAGATGTCAACGTCTCGTCTCTCTCTCTCTCTCTCTCTCTCTCTCTCTCTCTCTCTCTCTCTCTCAAGTTATCCATTATTTTCTCTCATGTTTACGGTCTCTCTCTCTCTCTCTCTCTCTCTCTCTCTCTCTCTCTCTCTCTCTCAGACGACCTTCGAGTTACAAAGAAACAGATGTTGGCTAAGGATTTTATGACATTTGACACGGTCTCCAATTTCAGACATTTTCCTGCTGTTATAACTGCTCTGATGCAGTTGGCCAAGATTGTAGAGAGAGAGAGAGAGAGAGAGAGAGAGAGAGAGAGAGAGAGAGAGAGAGAGAGAGAGAGAGAGAAATAATATTACAATGTCCGCCAGGACTTTTTTTTTCCGCTCTCCAGCTACGTGACAGCGACACGCTATTATATAAAGCGGTGAGGAGGGGATTTCTAAAAGGTCAGAGAGAGAGAGAGAGAGAGAGAGAGAGAGAGAGAGAG